>NC_091498.1:9068074-9386987 GCF_947461875.1 Haliaeetus albicilla
CTGAGTCTCTGGGAAAGCACAGATGCTCATTGCTGTTGTGCCTGTGGGTAGGGTGCATGGGGCCAGTGAAGACCAGCAAGAGCTTTCAGGGCTGGCCCCTTCCTTGTGGGAGAAGGAGCCGGACGTTTGCCTTTTCGGAAAGAGGCTCTGCCGAGAGCGAACGCCGTGAGATATGCCGTCTGTGGTTAAGCACAGATGCCCAGTGCTGTTGTGCCTGTGGGTAGGGTGCACGGGGACAGTGAAGACCAGCAAGAGCTTTCAGGGCTGGCCCCTTCCTTGTGGGAGAAGGAGCCGGACGTTTGCCTTTTCGGAAAGAGGCTCTGCCGAGAGCGAACGCCGTGAGATATGCCGTCTGTGGTTAAGCACAGATGCCCAGTGCTGTTGTGCCTGTGGGTAGGGTGCACGGGGACAGTGAAGACCAGCAAGAGCTTTCAGGGCTGGCCCCTTCCTTGTGGGAGAAGGAGCCGGACGTTTGCCTTTTCGGAAAGAGGCTCTGCCGAGAACGAGCACCGTGAGATGCTGAGCGTCCTAAAAAGGCACAGATGCCCAGTGCTGTTGTGCCTGTGGGTAGGGTGCACGGGGCCAGGGAAGACCAGCAAGAGCTTTCAGGGCTGGCCCCTTCCTTGTGGGAGAAGGAGCCGGACGTTTGCCTTTTCGGAAAGAGGCTCTGCCTAGAGCGAACGCCGTGAGATATGCCGTCTGTGGTTAAGCACAGATGCCCAGTGCTGTTGTGCCTATGCATAGGGTGCACGGGGACAGTGAAGACCAGCAAGAGCTTTCAGGGCTGGCCCCTTCCTTGTGGGAGAAGGAGCCGGACGTTTGCCTTTTCGGAAAGAGGCTCTGCCGAGAACGAGCGCCGTGAGATGCTGAGTCTCTGGGAAAGCACAGATGCCCAGTGCTGTTGTGCCTGTGGGTAGGGTGCACGGGGCCAGTGAAGACCAGCAAGAGCTTTCAGGGCTGGCCCCTTCCTTGTGGGAGAAGGAGCCGGACGTTTGCCTTTTCGGAAAGAGGCTCTGCCGAGAGCGAACGCCGTGAGATATGCCGTCTGTGGTTAAGCACAGATGCCCAGTGCTGTTGTGCCTGTGGGTAGGGTGCACGGGGACAGTGAAGACCAGCAAGAGCTTTCAGGGCTGGCCCCTTCCTTGTGGGAGAAGGAGCCGGACGTTTGCCTTTTCGGAAAGAGGCTCTGCCGAGAGCGAACGCAGTGAGATGCTGAGTCTCTGGGAAAGCACAGATGCCCAGTGCTGTTGTGCCTATGCATAGGGTGCACGGGGACAGTGAAGACCAGCAAGAGCTTTCAGGGCTGGCCCCTTCCTTGTGGGAGAAGGAGCCGGACGTTTGCCTTTTCGGAAAGAGGCTCTGCCGAGAACGAGCGCCGTGAGATATGCCGTCTGTGGTTAAGCACAGATGCCCAGTGCTGTTGTGCCTGTGGGTAGGGTGCACGGGGCCAGTGAAGACCAGCAAGAGCTTTCAGGGCTGGCCCCTTCCTTGTGGGAGAAGGAGCCGGACGTTTGCCTTTTCGGAAAGAGGCTCTGCCGAGAGCAAACGCCGTGAGATGCTGAGTCTCTGGGAAAGCACAGATGCTCATTGCTGCTGTGCCTGTGGGTAGGGTGCACGGGGCCAGTGAAGACCAGCAAGAGCTTTCAGGGCTGGCCCCTTCCTTGTGGGAGAAGGAGCCGGACGTTTGCCTTTTCGGAAAGAGGCTCTGCCGAGAGCGAACGCCGTGAGATATGCCGTCTGTGGTTAAGCACAGATGCCCAGTGCTGTTGTGCCTGTGGGTAGGGTGCACGGGGACAGTGAAGACCAGCAAGAGCTTTCAGGGCTGGCCCCTTCCTTGTGGGAGAAGGAGCCGGACGTTTGCCTTTTCGGAAAGAGGCTCTGCCGAGAGCGAACGCAGTGAGATGCTGAGTCTCTGGGAAAGCACAGATGCCCAGTGCTGTTGTGCCTGTGGTTAGGGTGCACGGGGCCAGTGAAGACCAGCAAGAGCTTTCAGGGCTGGCCCCTTCCTTGTGGGAGAAGGAGCCGGACGTTTGCCTTTTCGGAAAGAGGCTCTGCCGAGAACGAGCGCCGTGAGATATGCCGTCTGTGGTTAAGCACAGATGCCCAGTGCTGTTGTGCCTGTGGTTAGGGTGCACGGGGCCAGTGATGACCAGCAAGAGCTTTCAGGGCTGGCCCCTTCCTTGTGGGAGAAGGAGCCGGACGTTTGCCTTTTCGGAAAGAGGCTCTGCCTAGAGCGAACGCCGTGAGATGCTGAGTCTCTGGGAAAGCACAGATGCTCATTGCTGTTGTGCCTGTGGGTAGGGTGCATGGGGCCAGTGAAGACCAGCAAGAGCTTTCAGGGCTGGCCCCTTCCTTGTGGGAGAAGGAGCCGGACGTTTGCCTTTTCGGAAAGAGGCTCTGCCGAGAGCGAACGCCGTGAGATATGCCGTCTGTGGTTAAGCACAGATGCCCAGTGCTGTTGTGCCTGTGGGTAGGGTGCACGGGGCCAGTGAAGACCAGCAAGAGCTTTCAGGGCTGGCCCCTTCCTTGTGGGAGAAGGAGCCGGACGTTTGCCTTTTCGGAAAGAGGCTCTGCCGAGAACGAGCGCCGTGAGATGCTGAGTCTCTGGGAAAGCACAGATGCCCAGTGCTGTTGTGCCTGTGGTTAGGGTGCACGGGGACAGTGAAGACCAGCAAGAGCTTTCAGGGCTGGCCCCTTCCTTGTGGGAGAAGGAGCCGGACGTTTGCCTTTTCGGAAAGAGGCTCTGCCGAGAGCGAACGCCGTGAGATATGCCGTCTGTGGTTAAGCACAGATGCCCAGTGCTGTTGTGCCTGTGGGTAGGGTGCACGGGGCCAGTGAAGACCAGCAAGAGCTTTCAGGGCTGGCCCCTTCCTTGTGGGAGAAGGAGCCGGACGTTTGCCTTTTCGGAAAGAGGCTCTGCCGAGAACGAGCGCCGTGAGATATGCCGTCTGTGGTTAAGCACAGATGCCCAGTGCTGTTGTGCCTGTGGGTAGGGTGCACGGGGCCAGTGAAGACCAGCAAGAGCTTTCAGGGCTGGCCCCTTCCTTGTGGGAGAAGGAGCCGGACGTTTGCCTTTTCGGAAAGAGGCTCTGCCGAGAACGAGCACCGTGAGATGCTGAGTGTCCTAAAAAGGCACAGATGCCCAGTGCTGTTGTGCCTGTGGGTAGGGTGCACGGGGCCAGGGAAGACCAGCAAGAGCTTTCAGGGCTGGCCCCTTCCTTGTGGGAGAAGGAGCCGGACGTTTGCCTTTTCGGAAAGAGGCTCTGCCTAGAGCGAACGCCGTGAGATATGCCGTCTGTGGTTAAGCACAGATGCCCAGTGCTGTTGTGCCTATGCATAGGGTGCACGGGGACAGTGAAGACCAGCAAGAGCTTTCAGGGCTGGCCCCTTCCTTGTGGGAGAAGGAGCCAGACGTTTGCCTTTTCGGAAAGAGGCACTGCCGAGAACGAGCGCCGTGAGATATGCCGTCTGCGGTTAAGCACAGATGCCCAGTGCTGTTGTGCCTATTCATAGGGTGCACGGGGACAGTGAAGACCAGCAAGAGCTTTCAGGGCTGGCCCCTTCCTTGTGGGAGAAGGAGCCGGACGTTTGCCTTTTCGGAAAGAGGCTCTGCCGAGAACGAGCGCCGTGAGATATGCCGTCTGTGGTTAAGCACAGATGCCCAGTGCTGTTGTGCCTGTGGGTAGGGTGCACGGGGCCAGTGAAGACCAGCAAGAGCTTTCAGGGCTGGCCCCTTCCTTGTGGGAGAAGGAGCCGGACGTTTGCCTTTTCGGAAAGAGGCTCTGCCGAGAACGAGCACCGTGAGATGCTGAGTGTCCTAAAAAGGCACAGATGCCCAGTGCTGTTGTGCCTGTGGTTAGGGTGCACGGGGCCAGGGAAGACCAGCAAGAGCTTTCAGGGCTGGCCCCTTCCTTGTGGGAGAAGGAGCCGGACGTTTGCCTTTTCGGAAAGAGGCTCTGCCTAGAGCGAACGCCGTGAGATATGCCGTCTGTGGTTAAGCACAGATGCCCAGTGCTGTTGTGCCTATGCATAGGGTGCACGGGGACAGTGAAGACCAGCAAGAGCTTTCAGGGCTGGCCCCTTCCTTGTGGGAGAAGGAGCCGGACGTTTGCCTTTTCGGAAAGAGGCTCTGCCGAGAACGAGCGCCGTGAGATGCTGATTCTCTGGGAAAGCACAGATGCCCAGTGCTGTTGTGCCTGTGGGTAGGGTGCACGGGGCCAGTGAAGACCAGCAAGAGCTTTCAGGGCTGGCCCCTTCCTTGTGGGAGAAGGAGCCGGACGTTTGCCTTTTCGGAAAGAGGCTCTGCCGAGAACGAGCGCCGTGAGATATGCCGTCTGTGGTTAAGCACAGATGCCCAGTGCTGTTCTGCCTGTGGGTAGGGTGCACGGGGCCAGTGAAGACCAGCAAGAGCTTTCAGGGCTGGCCCCTTCCTTGTGGGAGAAGGAGCCGGACGTTTGCCTTTTTGGAAAGAGGCTCTGCCGAGAGCGAACGCAGTGAGATGCTGTGTCTCTGGGAAAGCACAGATGCCCAGTGCTGTTGTGCCTGTGGGTAGGGTGCACGGGGACAGTGAAGACCAGCAAGAGCTTTCAGGGCTGGCCCCTTCCTTGTGGGAGAAGGAGCCAGACGTTTGCCTTTTCGGAAAGAGGCTCTGCCGAGAACGAGCACCGTGAGATATGCCGTCTGTGGTTAAGCACAGATGCCCAGTGCTGTTGTGCCTATTCATAGGGTGCACGGGGCCAGTGAAGACCAGCAAGAGCTTTCAGGGCTGGCCCCTTCCTTGTGGGAGAAGGAGCCGGACGTTTGCCTTTTCGGAAAGAGGCTCTGCCAAGAACGAGCGCCGTGAGATATGCCGTCTGTGGTTAAGCACAGATGCCCAGTGCTGTTGTGCCTATGCACAGGGTGCACGGGGCCAGTGAAGACCAGCAAGAGCTTTCAGGGCTGGCCCCTTCCTTGTGGGAGAAGGAGCCGGACGTTTGCCTTTTCAGAAAGAGGCTCTGCCGAGAACGAGCGCCGTGAGATATGCCGTCTGTGGTTAAGGACAGATGCCCAGTGCTGTTGTGCCTGTGGTTAGGGTGCACGGGGACAGTGAAGACCAGCAAGAGCTTTCAGGGCTGGCCCCTTCCTTGTGGGAGAAGGAGCCGGACGTTTGCCTTTTCGGAAAGAGGCTCTGCCGAGAACGAGCGCCGTGAGATGCTGAGTCTCTGGGAAAGCACAGATGCCCAGTGCTGTTGTGCCTGTGGGTAGGGTGCACGGGGACAGTGAAGACCAGCAAGAGCTTTCAGGGCTGGCCCCTTCCTTGTGGGAGAAGGAGCCGGACGTTTGCCTTTTCGGAAAGAGGCTCTGCCGAGAACGAGCGCTGTGAGATATGCCGTCTGTGGTTAAGCACAGATGCCCAGTGCTGTTGTGCCTGTGGGTAGGGTGCACGGGGCCAGTGAAGACCAGCAAGAGCTTTCAGGGCTGGCCCCTTCCTTGTGGGAGAAGGAGCCGGACGTTTGCCTTTTCGGAAAGAGGCTCTGCCGAGAACGAGCGCCGTGAGATGCTGATTCTCTGGGAAAGCACAGATGCCCAGTGCTGTTGTGCCTATGCATAGGGTGCACGGGGACAGTGAAGACCAGCAAGAGCTTTCAGGGCTGGCCCCTTCCTTGTGGGAGAAGGAGCCGGACGTTTGCCTTTTCGGAAAGAGGCTCTGCCGAGAACGAGCGCCGTGAGATATGCCGTCTGTGGTTAAGCACAGATGCCCAGTGCTGTTGTGCCTGTGGGTAGGGTGCACGGGGCCAGTGAAGACCAGCAAGAGCTTTCAGGGCTGGCCCCTTCCTTGTGGGAGAAGGAGCCGGACGTTTGCCTTTTTGGAAAGAGGCTCTGCCGAGAGCGAACGCAGTGAGATGCTGTGTCTCTGGGAAAGCACAGATGCCCAGTGCTGTTGTGCCTGTGGGTAGGGTGCACGGGGCCAGTGAAGACCAGCAAGAGCTTTCAGGGCTGGCCCCTTCCTTGTGGGAGAAGGAGCCGGACGTTTGCCTTTTCGGAAAGAGGCTCTGCCGAGAACGAGCACCGTGAGATATGCCGTCTGTGGTTAAGCACAGATGCCCAGTGCTGTTGTGCCTGTGGTTAGGGTGCACGGGGCCAGTGAAGACCAGCAAGAGCTTTCAGGGCTGGCCCCTTCCTTGTGGGAGAAGGAGCCGGACGTTTGCCTTTTCGGAAAGAGGCTCTGCCGAGAACGAGCGCCGTGAGATATGCCGTCTGTGGTTAAGCACAGATGCCCAGTGCTGTTGTGCCTGTGGGTAGGGTGCACGGGGACAGTGAAGACCAGCAAGAGCTTTCAGGGCTGGCCCCTTCCTTGTGGGAGAAGGAGCCGGACGTTTGCCTTTTCGGAAAGAGGCTCTGCCGAGAACGAGCGCCGTGAGATATGCCGTCTGTGGTTAAGCACAGATGCCCAGTGCTGTTGTGCCTGTGGGTAGGGTGCACGGGGACAGTGAAGACCAGCAAGAGCTTTCAGGGCTGGCCCCTTCCTTGTGGGAGAAGGAGCCAGACGTTTGCCTTTTCGGAAAGAGGCTCTGCCGAGAACGAGCGCCGTGAGATATGCCGTCTGTGGTTAAGGACAGATGCCCAGTGCTGTTGTGCCTGTGGTTAGGGTGCACGGGGCCAGTGAAGACCAGCAAGAGCTTTCAGGGCTGGCCCCTTCCTTGTGGGAGAAGGAGCCGGACGTTTGCCTTTTCGGAAAGAGGCTCTGCCGAGAACGAGCGCCGTGAGATGCTGATTCTCTGGGAAAGCACAGATGCCCAGTGCTGTTTTGCCTGTGTGTAGGGTGCACGGGGACAGTGAAGACCAGCAAGAGCTTTCAGGGCTGGCCCCTTCCTTGTGGGAGAAGGAGCCGGACGTTTGCCTTTTCGGAAAGAGGCTCTGCCGAGAACGAGCGCCGTGAGATATGCCGTCTGTGGTTAAGCACAGACGCCCAGTGCTGTTGTGCCTGTGGGTAGGGTGCACGGGGCCAGTGAAGACCAGCAAGAGCTTTCAGGGCTGGCCCCTTCCTTGTGGGAGAAGGAGCCGGACGTTTGCCTTTTTGGAAAGAGGCTCTGCCGAGAGCGAACGCAGTGAGGTGCTGTGTCTCTGGGAAAGCACAGATGCCCAGTGCTGTTGTGCCTGTGGGTAGGGTGCACGGGGCCAGTGAAGACCAGCAAGAGCTTTCAGGGCTGGCCCCTTCCTTGTGGGAGAAGGAGCCAGACGTTTGCCTTTTCGGAAAGAGGCTCTGCCGAGAACGAGCACCGTGAGATATACCGTCTGTGGTTAAGCACAGATGCCCAGTGCTGTTGTGCCTATTCATAGGGTGCACGGGGCCAGTGAAGACCAGCAAGAGCTTTCAGGGCTGGCCCCTTCCTTGTGGGAGAAGGAGCCGGACGTTTGCCTTTTCGGAAAGAGGCTCTGCCGAGAACGAGCGCCGTGAGATATGCCGTCTGTGGTTAAGCACAGATGCCCAGTGCTGTTGTGCCTGTGGGTAGGGTGCACGGGGCCAGTGAAGACCAGCAAGAGCTTTCAGGGCTGGCCCCTTCCTTGTGGGAGAAGGAGCCGGACGTTTGCCTTTTCGGAAAGAGGCTCTGCCGAGAACGAGCGCCGTGAGATATGCCGTCTGTGGTTAAGGACAGATGCCCAGTGCTGTTGTGCCTGTGGTTAGGGTGCACGGGGCCAGTGAAGACCAGCAAGAGCTTTCAGGGCTGGCCCCTTCCTTGTGGGAGAAGGAGCCGGACGTTTGCCTTTTCGGAAAGAGGCTCTGCCGAGAACGAGCGCCGTGAGATGCTGAGTCTCTGGGAAAGCACAGATGCCCAGTGCTGTTGTGCCTGTGGGTAGGGTGCACGGGGACAGTGAAGACCAGCAAGAGCTTTCAGGGCTGGCCCCTTCCTTGTGGGAGAAGGAGCCGGACGTTTGCCTTTTCGGAAAGAGGCTCTGCCGAGAGCGAACGCCGTGAGATATGCCGTCTGTGGTTAAGCACAGATGTCCAGTGCTGTTGTGCCTATTCATAGGGTGCACGGGGCCAGTGAAGACCAGCAAGAGCTTTCAGGGCTGGCCCCTTCCATGTGGCAGAAGGAGCCGGACGTTTGCCTTTTCGGAAAGAGGCTCTGACGAGAACGAGCGCCGTGAGATATGCCGTCTGTGGTTAAGCACAGATGCCCAGTGCTGTTGTGCCTGTGGGTAGGGTGCACGGGGACAGTGAAGACCAGCAAGAGCTTTCAGGGCTGGCCCCTTCCTTGTGGGAGAAGGAGCCGGACGTTTGCCTTTTCGGAAGGAGGCTCTGCCAAGAGTGAACGCCGTGAGATATGCCGTCTGTGGTTAAGCACAGATGTCCAGTGCTGTTGTGCCTCTTCATAGGGTGCACGGGGCCAGTGAAGACCAGCAAGAGCTTTCAGGGCTGGCCCCTTCCTTGTGGGAGAAGGAGCCGGACATTTGCCTTTTTGGAAAGGGGCTCTGCCGAGAACGAGCACCGTGAGATGCTGAGCGTCCTAAAAAGGCACAGATGCCCAGTGCTGTTGTGCCTGTGGGTAGGGTGCACGGGGACAGTGAAGACCAGCAAGAGCTTTCAGGGCTGGCCCCTTCCTTGTGGGAGAAGGAGCCGGACGTTTGCCTTTTCGGAAAGAGGCTCTGCCGAGAACGAGCGCCGTGAGATGCTGAGTCTCTGGGAAAGCACAGATGCCCAGTGCTGTTGTGCCTGTGGGTAGGGTGCACGGGGCCAGTGAAGACCAGGAAGAGCTTTCAGGGCTGGCCCCTTCCTTGTGGGAGAAGGAGCCGGACGTTTGCCTTTTCGGAAAGAGGCTCTGCCGAGAGCGAACGCCGTGAGATATGCCGTCTGTGGTTAAGCACAGATGCCCAGTGCTGTTGTGCCTGTGGGTAGGGTGCACGGGGCCAGTGAAGACCAGCAAGAGCTTTCAGGGCTGGCCCCTTCCTTGTGGGAGAAGGAGCCGGACGTTTGCCTTTTTGGAAAGAGGCTCTGCCGAGAGCGAACGCAGTGAGATGCTGTGTCTCTGGGAAAGCACAGATGCCCAGTGCTGTTGTGCCTGTGGGTAGGGTGCACGGGGACAGTGAAGACCAGCAAGAGCTTTCAGGGCTGGCCCCTTCCTTGTGGGAGAAGGAGCCGGACGTTTGCCTTTTCGGAAAGAGGCTCTGCCGAGAACGAGCGCCGTGAGATATGCCGTCTGTGGTTAAGCACAGATGCCCAGTGCTGTTGTGCCTGTGGGTAGGGTGCACGGGGCCAGTGAAGACCAGCAAGAGCTTTCAGGGCTGGCCCCTTCCTTGTGGGAGAAGGAGCCAGACGTTTGCCTTTTCGGAAAGAGGCTCTGCCGAGAACGAGCGCCGTGAGATATGCCGTCTGTAGTTAAGCACAGATGCCCAGTGCTGTTGTGCCTATTCATAGGGTGCACGGGGACAGTGAAGACCAGCAAGAGCTTTCAGGGCTGGCCCCTTCCTTGTGGGAGAAGGAGCCGGACGTTTGCCTTTTCGGAAAGAGGCTCTGCCGAGAACGAGCGCCGTGAGATATGCCGTCTGTGGTTAAGCACAGATGCCCAGTGCTGTTGTGCCTGTGGGTAGGGTGCACGGGGCCAGTGAAGACCAGCAAGAGCTTTCAGGGCTGGCCCCTTCCTTGTGGGAGAAGGAGCCGGACGTTTGCCTTTTCGGAAAGAGGCTCTGCCGAGAACGAGCACCGTGAGATGCTGAGCGTCCTAAAAAGGCACAGATGCCCAGTGCTGTTGTGCCTGTGGTTAGGGTGCACGGGGCCAGTGAAGACCAGCAAGAGCTTTCAGGGCTGGCCCCTTCCTTGTGGGAGAAGGAGCCGGACGTTTGCCTTTTCGGAAAGAGGCTCTGCCTAGAGCGAACGCCGTGAGATATGCCGTCTGCGGTTAAGCACAGATGTCCAGTGCTGTTGTGCCTATGCATAGGGTGCACGGGGACAGTGAAGACCAGCAAGAGCTTTCAGGGCTGGCCCCTTCCTTGTGGGAGAAGGAGCCGGACGTTTGCCTTTTCGGAAAGAGGCTCTGCCGAGAGCGAACACCGTGAGATATGCCGTCTGTGGTTAAGCACAGATGCCCAGTGCTGTTGTGCCTATGCACAGGGTGCACGGGGCCAGTGAAGACCAGCAAGAGCTTTCAGGGCTGGCCCCTTCCTTGTGGGAGAAGGAGCCGGACGTTTGCCTTTTCGGAAAGAGGCTCTGCCGAGAACGAGCGCCGTGAGATGCTGATTCTCTGGGAAAGCACAGATGCCCAGTGCTGTTGTGCCTGTGGGTAGGGTGCACGGGGACAGTGAAGACCAGCAAGAGCTTTCAGGGCTGGCCCCTTCCTTGTGGGAGAAGGAGCCGGACGTTTGCCTTTTCGGAAAGAGGCTCTGCCGAGAACGAGCACCGTGAGATATGCCGTCTGTGGTTAAGCACAGATGCCCAGTGCTGTTGTGCCTGTGGGTAGGGTGCACGGGGCCAGTGAAGACCAGCAAGAGCTTTCAGGGCTGGCCCCTTCCTTGTGGGAGAAGGAGCCGGACGTTTGCCTTTTCGGAAAGAGGCTCTGCCGAGAGCAAACGCCGTGAGATATGCCGTCTGTGGTTAAGCACAGATGCCCAGTGCTGTTGTGCCTGTGGGTAGGGTGCACGGGGCCAGTGAAGACCAGCAAGAGCTTTCAGGGCTGGCCCCTTCCTTGTGGGAGAAGGAGCCGGACGTTTGCCTTTTCGGAAAGAGGCTCTGCCGAGAACGAGCGCCGTGAGATATGCCGTCTGCGGTTAAGCACAGATGCTCATTGCTGTTGTTCCTGTAGATAGGGTGCACGGGGCCAGTGAAGACCAGCAAGAGCTTTCAGGGCTGGCCCCTTCCTTGTGGGAGAAGGAGCCGGACGTTTGCCTTTTCGGAAAGAGGCTCTGCCGAGAACGAGCGCCGTGAGATATGCCGTCTGTGGTTAAGCACAGACGCCCAGTGCTGTTGTGCCTGTGGGTAGGGTGCACGGGGCCAGTGAAGACCAGCAAGAGCTTTCAGGGCTGGCCCCTTCCTTGTGGGAGAAGGAGCCGGACGTTTGCCTTTTCGGAAAGAGGCTCTGCCGAGAACGAGCGCCGTGAGATGCTGAGCGTCCTAAAAAGGCACAGATGCCCAGTGCTGTTGTGCCTGTGGGTAGGGTGCACGGGGCCAGTGAAGACCAGCAAGAGCTTTCAGGGCTGGCCCCTTCCTTGTGGGAGAAGGAGCCGGACGTTTGCCTTTTCGGAAAGAGGCTCTGCCGAGAACGAGCGCCGTGAGATATGCCGTCTGTGGTTAAGCACAGATGCCCAGTGCTGTTGTGCCTGTGGTTAGGGTGCACGGGGCCAGTGAAGACCAGCAAGAGCTTTCAGGGCTGGCCCCTTCCTTGTGGGAGAAGGAGCCGGACGTTTGCCTTTTCGGAAAGAGGCTCTGCCGAGAACGAGCGCCGTGAGATGCTGATTCTCTGGGAAAGCACAGATGCCCAGTGCTGTTGTGCCTGTGGGTAGGGTGCACGGGGACAGTGAAGACCAGCAAGAGCTTTCAGGGCTGGCCCCTTCCTTGTGGGAGAAGGAGCCGGACGTTTGCCTTTTCGGAAAGAGGCTCTGCCGAGAGCGAGCGCCGTGAGATATGCCGTCTGTGGTTAAGCACAGATGCCCAGTGCTGTTGTGCCTGTGGGTAGGGTGCACGGGGCCAGTGAAGACCAGCAAGAGCTTTCAGGGCTGGCCCCTTCCTTGTGGGAGAAGGAGCCGGACGTTTGCCTTTTTGGAAAGAGGCTCTGCCGAGAGCGAACGCAGTGAGATGCTGTGTCTCTGGGAAAGCACAGATGCCCAGTGCTGTTGTGCCTGTGGGTAGGGTGCACGGGGACAGTGAAGACCAGCAAGAGCTTTCAGGGCTGGCCCCTTCCTTGTGGGAGAAGGAGCCGGACGTTTGCCTTTTCGGAAAGAGGCTCTGCCGAGAACGAGCGCCGTGAGATATGCCGTCTGTGGTTAAGCACAGATGCCCAGTGCTGTTGTGCCTGTGGGTAGGGTGCACGGGGCCAGTGAAGACCAGCAAGAGCTTTCAGGGCTGGCCCCTTCCTTGTGGGAGAAGGAGCCAGACGTTTGCCTTTTCGGAAAGAGGCTCTGCCGAGAACGAGCACCGTGAGATATGCCGTCTGTAGTTAAGCACAGATGCCCAGTGCTGTTGTGCCTATTCATAGGGTGCACGGGGACAGTGAAGACCAGCAAGAGCTTTCAGGGCTGGCCCCTTCCTTGTGGGAGAAGGAGCCGGACGTTTGCCTTTTCGGAAAGAGGCTCTGCCGAGAACGAGCGCCGTGAGATATGCCGTCTGTGGTTAAGCACAGATGCCCAGTGCTGTTGTGCCTGTGGGTAGGGTGCACGGGGCCAGTGAAGACCAGCAAGAGCTTTCAGGGCTGGCCCCTTCCTTGTGGGAGAAGGAGCCGGACGTTTGCCTTTTCGGAAAGAGGCTCTGCCGAGAACGAGCACCGTGAGATGCTGAGCGTCCTAAAAAGGCACAGATGCCCAGTGCTGTTGTGCCTGTGGTTAGGGTGCACGGGGCCAGTGATGACCAGCAAGAGCTTTCAGGGCTGGCCCCTTCCTTGTGGGAGAAGGAGCCGGACGTTTGCCTTTTCGGAAAGAGGCTCTGCCTAGAGCGAACGCCGTGAGATATGCCGTCTGCGGTTAAGCACAGATGTCCAGTGCTGTTGTGCCTATGCATAGGGTGCACGGGGACAGTGAAGACCAGCAAGAGCTTTCAGGGCTGGCCCCTTCCTTGTGGGAGAAGGAGCCGGACGTTTGCCTTTTCGGAAAGAGGCTCTGCCGAGAGCGAACACCGTGAGATATGCCGTCTGTGGTTAAGCACAGATGCCCAGTGCTGTTGTGCCTATGCACAGGGTGCACGGGGCCAGTGAAGACCAGCAAGAGCTTTCAGGGCTGGCCCCTTCCTTGTGGGAGAAGGAGCCGGACGTTTGCCTTTTCGGAAAGAGGCTCTGCCGAGAACGAGCGCCGTGAGATGCTGATTCTCTGGGAAAGCACAGATGCCCAGTGCTGTTGTGCCTGTGGGTAGGGTGCACGGGGCCAGTGAAGACCAGCAAGAGCTTTCAGGGCTGGCCCCTTCCTTGTGGGAGAAGGAGCCGGACGTTTGCCTTTTCGGAAAGAGGCTCTGCCGAGAACGAGCACCGTGAGATATGCCGTCTGTGGTTAAGCACAGATGCCCAGTGCTGTTGTGCCTGTGGGTAGGGTGCACGGGGCCAGTGAAGACCAGCAAGAGCTTTCAGGGCTGGCCCCTTCCTTGTGGGAGAAGGAGCCGGACGTTTGCCTTTTCGGAAAGAGGCTCTGCCGAGAGCAAACGCCGTGAGATATGCCGTCTGTGGTTAAGCACAGATGCCCAGTGCTGTTGTGCCTGTGGGTAGGGTGCACGGGGCCAGTGAAGACCAGCAAGAGCTTTCAGGGCTGGCCCCTTCCTTGTGGGAGAAGGAGCCGGACGTTTGCCTTTTCGGAAAGAGGCACTGCCGAGAACGAGCGCCGTGAGATATGCCGTCTGCGGTTAAGCACAGATGCTCATTGCTGTTGTGCCTGTAGATAGGGTGCACGGGGACAGTGAAGACCAGCAAGAGCTTTCAGGGCTGGCCCCTTCCTTGTGGGAGAAGGAGCCGGACGTTTGCCTTTTCGGAAAGAGGCTCTGCCGAGAACGAGCGCCGTGAGATATGCCGTCTGTGGTTAAGCACAGACGCCCAGTGCTGTTGTGCCTGTGGGTAGGGTGCACGGGGCCAGTGAAGACCAGCAAGAGCTTTCAGGGCTGGCCCCTTCCTTGTGGGAGAAGGAGCCGGACGTTTGCCTTTTCGGAAAGAGGCTCTGCCGAGAACGAGCGCCGTGAGATGCTGAGCGTCCTAAAAAGGCACAGATGCCCAGTGCTGTTGTGCCTGTGGGTAGGGTGCACGGGGCCAGTGAAGACCAGCAAGAGCTTTCAGGGCTGGCCCCTTCCTTGTGGGAGAAGGAGCCGGACGTTTGCCTTTTCGGAAAGAGGCTCTGCCGAGAACGAGCGCCGTGAGATATGCCGTCTGTGGTTAAGCACAGATGCCCAGTGCTGTTGTGCCTGTGGTTAGGGTGCACGGGGCCAGTGAAGACCAGCAAGAGCTTTCAGGGCTGGCCCCTTCCTTGTGGGAGAAGGAGCCGGACGTTTGCCTTTTCGGAAAGAGGCTCTGCCGAGAACGAGCGCCGTGAGATGCTGAGTCTCTGGGAAAGCACAGATGCCCAGTGCTGTTGTGCCTGTGGGTAGGGTGCACGGGGACAGTGAAGACCAGCAAGAGCTTTCAGGGCTGGCCCCTTCCTTGTGGGAGAAGGAGCCGGACGTTTGCCTTTTCGGAAAGAGGCTCTGCCGAGAGCGAGCGCCGTGAGATATGCTGTCTGTGGTTAAGCACAGATGCCCAGTGCTGTTGTGCCTGTGGGTAGGGTGCACGGGGCCAGTGAAGACCAGCAAGAGCTTTCAGGGCTGGCCCCTTCCTTGTGGGAGAAGGAGCCGGACGTTTGCCTTTTTGGAAAGAGGCTCTGCCGAGAGCGAACGCAGTGAGATGCTGTGTCTCTGGGAAAGCACAGATGCCCAGTGCTGTTGTGCCTGTGGGTAGGGTGCACGGGGACAGTGAAGACCAGCAAGAGCTTTCAGGGCTGGCCCCTTCCTTGTGGGAGAAGGAGCCGGACGTTTGCCTTTTCGGAAAGAGGCTCTGCCGAGAACGAGCGCCGTGAGATATGCCGTCTGTGGTTAAGCACAGATGCCCAGTGCTGTTGTGCCTGTGGGTAGGGTGCACGGGGCCAGTGAAGACCAGCAAGAGCTTTCAGGGCTGGCCCCTTCCTTGTGGGAGAAGGAGCCAGACGTTTGCCTTTTCGGAAAGAGGCTCTGCCGAGAACGAGCGCCGTGAGATATGCCGTCTGTAGTTAAGCACAGATGCCCAGTGCTGTTGTGCCTATTCATAGGGTGCACGGGGACAGTGAAGACCAGCAAGAGCTTTCAGGGCTGGCCCCTTCCTTGTGGGAGAAGGAGCCGGACGTTTGCCTTTTCGGAAAGAGGCTCTGCCGAGAACGAGCGCCGTGAGATATGCCGTCTGTGGTTAAGCACAGATGCCCAGTGCTGTTGTGCCTGTGGGTAGGGTGCACGGGGCCAGTGAAGACCAGCAAGAGCTTTCAGGGCTGGCCCCTTCCTTGTGGGAGAAGGAGCCGGACGTTTGCCTTTTTGGAAAGAGGCTCTGCCGAGAGCGAACGCAGTGAGATGCTGTGTCTCTGGGAAAGCACAGATGCCCAGTGCTGTTGTGCCTGTGGGTAGGGTGCACGGGGACAGTGAAGACCAGCAAGAGCTTTCAGGGCTGGCCCCTTCCTTGTGGGAGAAGGAGCCGGACGTTTGCCTTTTCGGAAAGAGGCTCTGCCGAGAACGAGCGCCGTGAGATATGCCGTCTGTGGTTAAGCACAGATGCCCAGTGCTGTTGTGCCTGTGGGTAGGGTGCACGGGGCCAGTGAAGACCAGCAAGAGCTTTCAGGGCTGGCCCCTTCCTTGTGGGAGAAGGAGCCAGACGTTTGCCTTTTCGGAAAGAGGCTCTGCCGAGAACGAGCGCCGTGAGATATGCCGTCTGTAGTTAAGCACAGATGCCCAGTGCTGTTGTGCCTATTCATAGGGTGCACGGGGACAGTGAAGACCAGCAAGAGCTTTCAGGGCTGGCCCCTTCCTTGTGGGAGAAGGAGCCGGACGTTTGCCTTTTCGGAAAGAGGCTCTGCCGAGAACGAGCGCCGTGAGATATGCCGTCTGTGGTTAAGCACAGATGCCCAGTGCTGTTGTGCCTGTGGGTAGGGTGCACGGGGCCAGTGAAGACCAGCAAGAGCTTTCAGGGCTGGCCCCTTCCTTGTGGGAGAAGGAGCCGGACGTTTGCCTTTTCGGAAAGAGGCTCTGCCGAGAACGAGCACCGTGAGATGCTGAGCGTCCTAAAAAGGCACAGATGCCCAGTGCTGTTGTGCCTGTGGTTAGGGTGCACGGGGCCAGTGATGACCAGCAAGAGCTTTCAGGGCTGGCCCCTTCCTTGTGGGAGAAGGAGCCGGACGTTTGCCTTTTCGGAAAGAGGCTCTGCCTAGAGCGAACGCCGTGAGATATGCCGTCTGCGGTTAAGCACAGATGTCCAGTGCTGTTGTGCCTATGCATAGGGTGCACGGGGACAGTGAAGACCAGCAAGAGCTTTCAGGGCTGGCCCCTTCCTTGTGGGAGAAGGAGCCGGACGTTTGCCTTTTCGGAAAGAGGCTCTGCCGAGAGCGAACACCGTGAGATATGCCGTCTGTGGTTAAGCACAGATGCCCAGTGCTGTTGTGCCTATGCACAGGGTGCACGGGGCCAGTGAAGACCAGCAAGAGCTTTCAGGGCTGGCCCCTTCCTTGTGGGAGAAGGAGCCGGACGTTTGCCTTTTCGGAAAGAGGCTCTGCCGAGAACGAGCGCCGTGAGATGCTGATTCTCTGGGAAAGCACAGATGCCCAGTGCTGTTGTGCCTGTGGGTAGGGTGCACGGGGACAGTGAAGACCAGCAAGAGCTTTCAGGGCTGGCCCCTTCCTTGTGGGAGAAGGAGCCGGACGTTTGCCTTTTCGGAAAGAGGCTCTGCCGAGAACGAGCACCGTGAGATATGCCGTCTGTGGTTAAGCACAGATGCCCAGTGCTGTTGTGCCTGTGGGTAGGGTGCACGGGGCCAGTGAAGACCAGCAAGAGCTTTCAGGGCTGGCCCCTTCCTTGTGGGAGAAGGAGCCGGACGTTTGCCTTTTCGGAAAGAGGCTCTGCCGAGAGCAAACGCCGTGAGATATGCCGTCTGTGGTTAAGCACAGATGCCCAGTGCTGTTGTGCCTGTGGGTAGGGTGCACGGGGCCAGTGAAGACCAGCAAGAGCTTTCAGGGCTGGCCCCTTCCTTGTGGGAGAAGGAGCCGGACGTTTGCCTTTTCGGAAAGAGGCACTGCCGAGAACGAGCGCCGTGAGATATGCCGTCTGCGGTTAAGCACAGATGCTCATTGCTGTTGTGCCTGTAGATAGGGTGCACGGGGACAGTGAAGACCAGCAAGAGCTTTCAGGGCTGGCCCCTTCCTTGTGGGAGAAGGAGCCGGACGTTTGCCTTTTCGGAAAGAGGCTCTGCCGAGAACGAGCGCCGTGAGATATGCCGTCTGTGGTTAAGCACAGACGCCCAGTGCTGTTGTGCCTGTGGGTAGGGTGCACGGGGCCAGTGAAGACCAGCAAGAGCTTTCAGGGCTGGCCCCTTCCTTGTGGGAGAAGGAGCCGGACGTTTGCCTTTTCGGAAAGAGGCTCTGCCGAGAACGAGCGCCGTGAGATGCTGAGCGTCCTAAAAAGGCACAGATGCCCAGTGCTGTTGTGCCTGTGGGTAGGGTGCACGGGGCCAGTGAAGACCAGCAAGAGCTTTCAGGGCTGGCCCCTTCCTTGTGGGAGAAGGAGCCGGACGTTTGCCTTTTCGGAAAGAGGCTCTGCCGAGAACGAGCGCCGTGAGATATGCCGTCTGTGGTTAAGCACAGATGCCCAGTGCTGTTGTGCCTGTGGTTAGGGTGCACGGGGCCAGTGAAGACCAGCAAGAGCTTTCAGGGCTGGCCCCTTCCTTGTGGGAGAAGGAGCCGGACGTTTGCCTTTTCGGAAAGAGGCTCTGCCGAGAACGAGCGCCGTGAGATGCTGAGTCTCTGGGAAAGCACAGATGCCCAGTGCTGTTGTGCCTGTGGGTAGGGTGCACGGGGCCAGTGAAGACCAGCAAGAGCTTTCAGGGCTGGCCCCTTCCTTGTGGGAGAAGGAGCCGGACGTTTGCCTTTTCGGAAAGAGGCTCTGCCGAGAGCGAGCGCCGTGAGATATGCTGTCTGTGGTTAAGCACAGATGCCCAGTGCTGTTGTGCCTGTGGGTAGGGTGCACGGGGCCAGTGAAGACCAGCAAGAGCTTTCAGGGCTGGCCCCTTCCTTGTGGGAGAAGGAGCCGGACGTTTGCCTTTTCGGAAAGAGGCTCTGCCAAGAACGAGCGCCGTGAGATATGCCGTCTGTGGTTAAGCACAGATGCCCAGTGCTGTTGTGCCTATGCACAGGGTGCACGGGGCCAGTGAAGACCAGCAAGAGCTTTCAGGGCTGGCCCCTTCCTTGTGGGAGAAGGAGCCGGACGTTTGCCTTTTCGGAAAGAGGCTCTGCCGAGAACGAGCGCCGTGAGATGCTGATTCTCTGGGAAAGCACAGATGCCCAGTGCTGTTGTGCCTGTGGGTAGGGTGCACGGGGACAGTGAAGACCAGCAAGAGCTTTCAGGGCTGGCCCCTTCCTTGTGGGAGAAGGAGCCGGACGTTTGCCTTTTCGGAAAGAGGCTCTGCCGAGAACGAGCGCCGTGAGATATGCCGTCTGTGGTTAAGCACAGATGCCCAGTGCTGTTGTGCCTGTGGGTAGGGTGCACGGGGCCAGTGAAGACCAGCAAGAGCTTTCAGGGCTGGCCCCTTCCTTGTGGGAGAAGGAGCCGGACGTTTGCCTTTTCGGAAAGAGGCTCTGCCGAGAGCAAACGCCGTGAGATATGCCGTCAGTGGTTAAGCACAGATGCCCAGTGCTGTTGTGCCTGTGGGTAGGGTGCACGGGGACAGTGAAGACCAGCAAGAGCTTTCAGGGCTGGCCCCTTCCTTGTGGGAGAAGGAGCCGGACGTTTGCCTTTTCGGAAAGAGGCACTGCTGAGAACGAGCGCCGTGAGATATGCCGTCTGCGGTTAAGCACAGATGCTCATTGCTGTTGTGCCTGTAGATAGGGTGCACGGGGCCAGTGAAGACCAGCAAGAGCTTTCAGGGCTGGCCCCTTCCTTGTGGGAGAAGGAGCCGGACGTTTGCCTTTTCGGAAAGAGGCTCTGCCGAGAACGAGCACCGTGAGATGCTGAGCGTCCTAAAAAGGCACAGATGCCCAGTGCTGTTGTGCCTGTGGGTAGGGTGCACGGGGCCAGTGAAGACCAGCAAGAGCTTTCAGGGCTGGCCCCTTCCTTGTGGGAGAAGGAGCCGGACGTTTGCCTTTTTGGAAAGAGGTTCTGCCGAGAGCGAACGCAGTGAGATGCTGAGCGTCCTAAAAAGGCACAGATGCCCAGCGCTGTTGTGCCTGTGGGTAGGGTGCACGGGGCCAGTGAAGACCAGCAAGAGCTTTCAGGGCTGGCCCCTTCCTTGTGGGAGAAGGAGCCGGACGTTTGCCTTTTCGGAAAGAGGCTCTGCCTAGAGCGAACGCCGTGAGATATGCCGTCTGTGGTTAAGCACAGATGCCCAGTGCTGTTGTGCCTGTGGGTAGGGTGCACGGGGCCAGTGAAGACCAGCAAGAGCTTTCAGGGCTGGCCCCTTCCTTGTGGGAGAAGGAGCCGGACGTTTGCCTTTTCGGAAAGAGGCACTGCCGAGAACGAGCGCCGTGAGATATGCCGTCTGCGGTTAAGCACAGATGCTCATTGCTGTTGTGCCTGTAGATAGGGTGCACGGGGACAGTGAAGACCAGCAAGAGCTTTCAGGGCTGGCCCCTTCCTTGTGGGAGAAGGAGCCGGACGTTTGCCTTTTCGGAAAGAGGCTCTGCCGAGAACGAGCACCGTGAGATGCTGAGCGTCCTAAAAAGGCACAGATGCCCAGTGCTGTTGTGCCTGTGGGTAGGGTGCACGGGGCCAGTGAAGACCAGCAAGAGCTTTCAGGGCTGGCCCCTTCCTTGTGGGAGAAGGAGCCGGACGTTTGCCTTTTCGGAAAGAGGCTCTGCCGAGAACGAGCGCCGTGAGATATGCCGTCTGTGGTTAAGCACAGATGCCCAGTGCTGTTGTGCCTGTGGGTAGGGTGCACGGGGCCAGTGAAGACCAGCAAGAGCTTTCAGGGCTGGCCCCTTCCTTGTGGGAGAAGGAGCCGGACGTTTGCCTTTTCGGAAAGAGGCTCTGCCGAGAACGAGCGCCGTGAGATGCTGAGTCTCTGGGAAAGCACAGATGCCCAGTGCTGTTGTGCCTGTGGGTAGGGTGCACGGGGCCAGTGAAGACCAGCAAGAGCTTTCAGGGCTGGCCCCTTCCTTGTGGGAGAAGGAGCCGGACGTTTGCCTTTTCGGAAAGAGGCTCTGCCGAGAGCGAACGCCGTGAGATATGCCGTCTGTGGTTAAGCACAGATGCCCAGTGCTGTTGTGCCTGTGGGTAGGGTGCACGGGGCCAGTGAAGACCAGCAAGAGCTTTCAGGGCTGGCCCCTTCCTTGTGGGAGAAGGAGCCGGACGTTTGCCTTTTCGGAAAGAGGCTCTGCCGAGAACGAGCACCGTGAGATGCTGAGCGTCCTAAAAAGGCACAGATGCCCAGTGCTGTTGTGCCTGTGCACAGGGTGCACGGGGCCAGTGAAGACCAGCAAGAGCTTTCAGGGCTGGCCCCTTCCTTGTGGGAGAAGGAGCCGGACGTTTGCCTTTTCGGAAAGAGGCTCTGCCTAGAGCGAACGCCGTGAGATATGCCGTCTGTGGTTAAGCACAGATGCCCAGTGCTGTTGTGCCTGTGGTTAGGGTGCACGGGGCCAGTGAAGACCAGCAAGAGCTTTCAGGGCTGGCCCCTTCCTTGTGGGAGAAGGAGCCGGACGTTTGCCTTTTCGGAAAGAGGCTCTGCCAAGAACGAGCGCCGTGAGATATGCCGTCTGTGGTTAAGCACAGATGCCCAGTGCTGTTGTGCCTGTGGGTAGGGTGCACGGGGCCAGTGAAGACCAGCAAGAGCTTTCAGGGCTGGCCCCTTCCTTGTGGGAGAAGGAGCCGGACGTTTGCCTTTTCGGAAAGAGGCTCTGCCGAGAACGAGCGCCGTGAGATGCTGAGTCTCTGGGAAAGCACAGATGCCCAGTGCTGTTGTGCCTGTGGGTAGGGTGCACGGGGACAGTGAAGACCAGCAAGAGCTTTCAGGGCTGGCCCCTTCCTTGTGGGAGAAGGAGCCGGACGTTTGCCTTTTCGGAAAGAGGCTCTGCCGAGAACGAGCGCCGTGAGATATGCCGTCTGTGGTTAAGCACAGATGCCCAGTGCTGTTGTGCCTGTGGGTAGGGTGCACGGGGCCAGTGAAGACCAGCAAGAGCTTTCAGGGCTGGCCCCTTCCTTGTGGGAGAAGGAGCCGGACGTTTGCCTTTTCGGAAAGAGGCTCTGCCGAGAACGAGCGCCGTGAGATGCTGATTCTCTGGGAAAGCACAGATGCCCAGTGCTGTTGTGCCTGTGGGTAGGGTGCACGGGGCCAGTGAAGACCAGCAAGAGCTTTCAGGGCTGGCCCCTTCCTTGTGGGAGAAGGAGCCGGACGTTTGCCTTTTCGGAAAGAGGCTCTGCCGAGAACGAGCGCCGTGAGATATGCCGTCTGTGGTTAAGCACAGATGCCCAGTGCTGTTGTGCCTGTGGGTAGGGTGCACGGGGCCAGTGAAGACCAGCAAGAGCTTTCAGGGCTGGCCCCTTCCTTGTGGGAGAAGGAGCCGGACGTTTGCCTTTTTGGAAAGAGGCTCTGCCGAGAGCGAACGCAGTGAGATGCTGTGTCTCTGGGAAAGTACAGATGCCCAGTGCTGTTGTGCCTGTGGGTAGGGTGCACGGGGACAGTGAAGACCAGCAAGAGCTTTCAGGGCTGGCCCCTTCCTTGTGGGAGAAGGAGCCAGACGTTTGCCTTTTCGGAAAGAGGCTCTGCCGAGAACGAGCGCCGTGAGATATGCCGTCTGTGGTTAAGCACAGATGCCCAGTGCTGTTGTGCCTATTCATAGGGTGCACGGGGACAGTGAAGACCAGCAAGAGCTTTCAGGGCTGGCCCCTTCCTTGTGGGAGAAGGAGCCGGACGTTTGCCTTTTCGGAAAGAGGCTCTGCCGAGAACGAGCGCCGTGAGATATGCCATCTGTGGTTAAGCACAGATGCCCAGTGCTGTTGTGCCTGTGGGTAGGGTGCACGGGGCCAGTGAAGACCAGCAAGAGCTTTCAGGGCTGGCCCCTTCCTTGTGGGAGAAGGAGCCGGACGTTTGCCTTTTCGGAAAGAGGCTCTGCCGAGAACGAGCACCGTGAGATGCTGAGCGTCCTAAAAAGGCACAGATGCCCAGTGCTGTTGTGCCTGTGGTTAGGGTGCACGGGGCCAGTGATGACCAGCAAGAGCTTTCAGGGCTGGCCCTTTCCTTGTGGGAGAAGGAGCCGGACGTTTGCCTTTTCGGAAAGAGGCTCTGCCTAGAGCGAACGCCGTGAGATATGCCGTCTGTGGTTAAACACAGATGCCCAGTGCTGTTGTGCCTATGCATAGGGTGCACGGGGACAGTGAAGACCAGCAAGAGCTTTCAGGGCTGGCCCCTTCCTTGTGGGAGAAGGAGCCGGACGTTTGCCTTTTCGGAAAGAGGCTCTGCCAAGAACGAGCGCCGTGAGATATGCCGTCTGTGGTTAAGCACAGATGCCCAGTGCTGTTGTGCCTATGCACAGGGTGCACGGGGCCAGTGAAGACCAGCAAGAGCTTTCAGGGCTGGCCCCTTCCTTGTGGGAGAAGGAGCCGGACGTTTGCCTTTTCGGAAAGAGGCTCTGCCGAGAACGAGCGCCGTGAGATGCTGATTCTCTGGGAAAGCACAGATGCCCAGTGCTGTTGTGCCTGTGGGTAGGGTGCACGGGGACAGTGAAGACCAGCAAGAGCTTTCAGGGCTGGCCCCTTCCTTGTGGGAGAAGGAGCCGGACGTTTGCCTTTTCGGAAAGAGGCTCTGCCGAGAACGAGCGCCGTGAGATATGCCGTCTGTGGTTAAGCACAGATGCCCAGTGCTGTTGTGCCTGTGGGTAGGGTGCACGGGGCCAGTGAAGACCAGCAAGAGCTTTCAGGGCTGGCCCCTTCCTTGTGGGAGAAGGAGCCGGACGTTTGCCTTTTCGGAAAGAGGCTCTGCCGAGAGCAAACGCCGTGAGATATGCTGTCTGTGGTTAAGCACAGATGCCCAGTGCTGTTGTGCCTGTGGGTAGGGTGCACGGGGACAGTGAAGACCAGCAAGAGCTTTCAGGGCTGGCCCCTTCCTTGTGGGAGAAGGAGCCGGACGTTTGCCTTTTCGGAAAGAGGCTCTGCCGAGAACGAGCGCCGTGAGATATGCCGTCTGCGGTTAAGCACAGATGCTCATTGCTGTTGTGCCTGTAGATAGGGTGCACGGGGCCAGTGAAGACCAGCAAGAGCTTTCAGGGCTGGCCCCTTCCTTGTGGGAGAAGGAGCCGGACGTTTGCCTTTTCGGAAAGAGGCTCTGCCGAGAACGAGCGCCGTGAGATATGCCGTCTGTGGTTAAGCACAGATGCCCAGTGCTGTTGTGCCTGTGGGTAGGGTGCACGGGGCCAGTGAAGACCAGCAAGAGCTTTCAGGGCTGGCCCCTTCCTTGTGGGAGAAGGAGCCGGACGTTTGCCTTTTCGGAAAGAGGCTCTGCCGAGAACGAGCACCGTGAGATGCTGAGCATCCTAAAAAGGCACAGATGCCCAGTGCTGTTGTGCCTGTGGTTAGGGTGCACGGGGCCAGGGAAGACCAGCAAGAGCTTTCAGGGCTGGCCCCTTCCTTGTGGGAGAAGGAGCCGGACGTTTGCCTTTTCGGAAAGAGGCTCTGCCTAGAGCGAACGCCGTGAGATATGCCGTCTGTGGTTAAGCACAGATGCCCAGTGCTGTTGTGCCTATGCATAGGGTGCACGGGGCCAGTGAAGACCAGCAAGAGCTTTCAGGGCTGGCCCCTTCCTTGTGGGAGAAGGAGCCGGACGTTTGCCTTTTCGGAAAGAGGCTCTGCTGAGAACAAGCGCCGTGAGATGCTGAGTCTCTGGGAAAGCACAGATGCCCAGTGCTGTTGTGCCTATTCATAGGGTGCACGGGGCCAGTGAAGACCAGCAAGAGCTTTCAGGGCTGGCCCCTTCCTTGTGGGAGAAGGAGCCGGACGTTTGCCTTTTCGGAAAGAGGCTCTGCCGAGAGCAAACGCCGTGAGATATGCCGTCTGTGGTTAAGCACAGATGCCCAGTGCTGTTGTGCCTGTGGGTAGGGTGCACGGGGCCAGTGAAGACCAGCAAGAGCTTTCAGGGCTGGCCCCTTCCTTGTGGGAGAAGGAGCCGGACGTTTGCCTTTTCGGAAAGAGGCTCTGCCGAGAACGAGCGCCGTGAGATATGCCGTCTGCGGTTAAGCACAGATGCTCATTGCTGTTGTGCCTGTAGATAGGGTGCACGGGGCCAGTGAAGACCAGCAAGAGCTTTCAGGGCTGGCCCCTTCCTTGTGGGAGAAGGAGCCGGACGTTTGCCTTTTCGGAAAGAGGCTCTGCCGAGAACGAGCGCCGTGAGATATGCCGTCTGTGGTTAAGCACAGATGCCCAGTGCTGTTGTGCCTGTGGGTAGGGTGCACGGGGCCAGTGAAGACCAGCAAGAGCTTTCAGGGCTGGCCCCTTCCTTGTGGGAGAAGAGCCGGACGTTTGCCTTTTCGGAAAGAGGCTCTGCCGAGAACGAGCACCGTGAGATGCTGAGCGTCCTAAAAAGGCACAGATGCCCAGTGCTGTTGTGCCTGTGGTTAGGGTGCACGGGGCCAGGGAAGACCAGCAAGAGCTTTCAGGGCTGGCCCCTTCCTTGTGGGAGAAGGAGCCGGACGTTTGCCTTTTCGGAAAGAGGCTCTGCCTAGAGCGAACGCCGTGAGATATGCCGTCTGTGGTTAAGCACAGATGCCCAGTGCTGTTGTGCCTATGCATAGGGTGCACGGGGCCAGTGAAGACCAGCAAGAGCTTTCAGGGCTGGCCCCTTCCTTGTGGGAGAAGGAGCCGGACGTTTGCCTTTTCGGAAAGAGGCTCTGCCAAGAACGAGCGCCGTGAGATATGCCGTCTGTGGTTAAGCACAGATGCCCAGTGCTGTTGTGCCTATGCACAGGGTGCATGGGGCCAGTGAAGACCAGCAAGAGCTTTCAGGGCTGGCCCCTTCCTTGTGGGAGAAGGAGCCGGACGTTTGCCTTTTCGGAAAGAGGCTCTGCTGAGAACAAGCGCCGTGAGATGCTGATTCTCTGGGAAAGCACAGATGCCCAGTGCTGTTGTGCCTGTGGGTAGGGTGCACGGGGACAGTGAAGACCAGCAAGAGCTTTCAGGGCTGGCCCCTTCCTTGTGGGAGAAGGAGCCGGACGTTTGCCTTTTCGGAAGGAGGCTCTGCCAAGAGTGAACGCCGTGAGATATGCCGTCTGTGGTTAAGCACAGATGCCCAGTGCTGTTGTGCCTGTGGGTAGGGTGCACGGGGCCAGTGAAGACCAGCAAGAGCTTTCAGGGCTGGCCCCTTCCTTGTGGGAGAAGGAGCCGGACGTTTGCCTTTTCGGAAAGAGGCTCTGCCGAGAACGAGCACCGTGAGATGCTGAGCGTCCTAAAAAGGCACAGATGCCCAGTGCTGTTGTGCCTGTGGGTAGGGTGCACGGGGCCAGTGAAGACCAGCAAGAGCTTTCAGGGCTGGCCCCTTCCTTGTGGGAGAAGGAGCCGGACGTTTGCCTTTTCGGAAAGAGGCTCTGCCTAGAGCGAGCGCCGTGAGATATGCCGTCTGTGGTTAAGCACAGATGCCCAGTGCTGTTGTGCCTGTGGTTAGGGTGCACGGGGCCAGTGAAGACCAGCAAGAGCTTTCAGGGCTGGCCCCTTCCTTGTGGGAGAAGGAGCCGGACGTTTGCCTTTTCGGAAAGAGGCTCTGCCAAGAACGAGCGCCGTGAGATATGCCGTCTGTGGTTAAGCACAGATGCCCAGTGCTGTTGTGCCTATGCACAGGGTGCACGGGGCCAGTGAAGACCAGCAAGAGCTTTCAGGGCTGGCCCCTTCCTTGTGGGAGAAGGAGCCGGACGTTTGCCTTTTCGGAAAGAGGCTCTGCCGAGAACGAGCGCCGTGAGATATGCCGTCTGTGGTTAAGCACAGATGCCCAGTGCTGTTGTGCCTGTGGGTAGGGTGCACGGGGCCAGTGAAGACCAGCAAGAGCTTTCAGGGCTGGCCCCTTCCTTGTGGGAGAAGGAGCCGGACGTTTGCCTTTTCGGAAAGAGGCTCTGCCGAGAACGAGCGCCGTGAGATGCTGAGTCTCTGGGAAAGCACAGATGCCCAGTGCTGTTGTGCCTGTGGGTAGGGTGCACGGGGACAGTGAAGACCAGCAAGAGCTTTCAGGGCTGGCCCCTTCCTTGTGGGAGAAGGAGCCGGACGTTTGCCTTTTCGGAAAGAGGCTCTGCCGAGAACGAGCGCTGTGAGATATGCCGTCTGTGGTTAAGGACAGATGCCCAGTGCTGTTGTGCCTGTGGGTAGGGTGCACGGGGCCAGTGAAGACCAGCAAGAGCTTTCAGGGCTGGCCCCTTCCTTGTGGGAGAAGGAGCCGGACGTTTGCCTTTTTGGAAAGAGGCTCTGCCGAGAGCGAACGCAGTGAGATGCTGTGTCTCTGGGAAAGCACAGATGCCCAGTGCTGTTGTGCCTGTGGGTAGGGTGCACGGGGACAGTGAAGACCAGCAAGAGCTTTCAGGGCTGGCCCCTTCCTTGTGGGAGAAGGAGCCAGACGTTTGCCTTTTCGGAAAGAGGCTCTGCCGAGAACGAGCACCGTGAGATATGCCGTCTGTGGTTAAGCACAGATGCCCAGTGCTGTTGTGCCTGTGGGTAGGGTGCACGGGGCCAGTGAAGACCAGCAAGAGCTTTCAGGGCTGGCCCCTTCCTTGTGGGAGAAGGAGCCGGACGTTTGCCTTTTCGGAAAGAGGCTCTGCCAAGAACGAGCGCCGTGAGATATGCCGTCTGTGGTTAAGCACAGATGCCCAGTGCTGTTGTGCCTATGCACAGGGTGCACGGGGCCAGTGAAGACCAGCAAGAGCTTTCAGGGCTGGCCCCTTCCTTGTGGGAGAAGGAGCCGGACGTTTGCCTTTTCGGAAAGAGGCTCTGCCGAGAACGAGCGCCGTGAGATATGCCGTCTGTGGTTAAGGACAGATGCCCAGTGCTGTTGTGCCTGTGGTTAGGGTGCACGGGGCCAGTGAAGACCAGCAAGAGCTTTCAGGGCTGGCCCCTTCCTTGTGGGAGAAGGAGCCGGACGTTTGCCTTTTCGGAAAGAGGCTCTGCCGAGAACGAGCGCCGTGAGATGCTGATTCTCTGGGAAAGCACAGATGCCCAGTGCTGTTGTGCCTGTGGGTAGGGTGCACGGGGACAGTGAAGACCAGCAAGAGCTTTCAGGGCTGGCCCCTTCCTTGTGGGAGAAGGAGCCGGACGTTTGCCTTTTCGGAAAGAGGCTCTGCCGAGAACGAGCGCCGTGAGATATGCCGTCTGTGGTTAAGCACAGATGCCCAGTGCTGTTGTGCCTGTGGGTAGGGTGCACGGGGCCAGTGAAGACCAGCAAGAGCTTTCAGGGCTGGCCCCTTCCTTGTGGGAGAAGGAGCCGGACGTTTGCCTTTTCGGAAAGAGGCTCTGCCGAGAACGAGCGCCGTGAGATGCTGATTCTCTGGGAAAGCACAGATGCCCAGTGCTGTTGTGCCTGTGGGTAGGGTGCACGGGGACAGTGAAGACCAGCAAGAGCTTTCAGGGCTGGCCCCTTCCTTGTGGGAGAAGGAGCCGGACGTTTGCCTTTTCGGAAAGAGGCTCTGCCGAGAACGAGCGCCGTGAGATATGCCGTCTGTGGTTAAGCACAGATGCCCAGTGCTGTTGTGCCTGTGGGTAGGGTGCACGGGGCCAGTGAAGACCAGCAAGAGCTTTCAGGGCTGGCCCCTTCCTTGTGGGAGAAGGAGCCGGACGTTTGCCTTTTTGGAAAGAGGCTCTGCCGAGAGCGAACGCAGTGAGATGCTGTGTCTCTGGGAAAGCACAGATGCCCAGTGCTGTTGTGCCTGTGGGTAGGGTGCACGGGGACAGTGAAGACCAGCAAGAGCTTTCAGGGCTGGCCCCTTCCTTGTGGGAGAAGGAGCCAGACGTTTGCCTTTTCGGAAAGAGGCTCTGCCGAGAACGAGCACCGTGAGATATGCCGTCTGTGGTTAAGCACAGATGTCCAGTGCTGTTGTGCCTATTCATAGGGTGCACGGGGCCAGTGAAGACCAGCAAGAGCTTTCAGGGCTGGCCCCTTCCTTGTGGGAGAAGGAGCCGGACGTTTGCCTTTTCGGAAAGAGGCTCTGCCGAGAACGAGCGCCGTGAGATATGCCGTCTGTGGTTAAGCACAGATGCCCAGTGCTGTTGTGCCTGTGGGTAGGGTGCACGGGGACAGTGAAGACCAGCAAGAGCTTTCAGGGCTGGCCCCTTCCTTGTGGGAGAAGGAGCCGGACGTTTGCCTTTTCGGAAAGAGGCTCTGCCGAGAACGAGCGCCGTGAGATATGCCGTCTGTGGTTAAGCACAGATGCCCAGTGCTGTTGTGCCTGTGGGTAGGGTGCACGGGGACAGTGAAGACCAGCAAGAGCTTTCAGGGCTGGCCCCTTCCTTGTGGGAGAAGGAGCCGGACGTTTGCCTTTTCGGAAAGAGGCTCTGCCGAGAACGAGCTCCGTGAGATGCTGAGTC
This sequence comes from Haliaeetus albicilla, assembly GCF_947461875.1. Lineage (NCBI taxonomy): Eukaryota > Metazoa > Chordata > Aves > Accipitriformes > Accipitridae > Haliaeetus > Haliaeetus albicilla. The sequence goes on from NC_091498.1 coordinate 9,096,471, forward strand.
TCTGGGAAAGCACAGATGCCCAGTGCTGTTGTGCCTGTGGGTAGGGTGCACGGGGCCAGTGAAGACCAGCAAGAGCTTTCAGGGCTGGCCCCTTCCTTGTGGGAGAAGGAGCCGGACGTTTGCCTTTTCGGAAAGAGGCTCTGCCGAGAGCGAACGCCGTGAGATATGCCGTCTGTGGTTAAGCACAGATGTCCAGTGCTGTTGTGCCTATTCATAGGGTGCACGGGGACAGTGAAGACCAGCAAGAGCTTTCAGGGCTGGCCCCTTCCATGTGGCAGAAGGAGCCGGACGTTTGCCTTTTCGGAAAGAGGCTCTGCCGAGAACGAGCGCCGTGAGATATGCCGTCTGTGGTTAAGCACAGATGCCCAGTGCTGTTGTGCCTGTGGGTAGGGTGCACGGGGACAGTGAAGACCAGCAAGAGCTTTCAGGGCTGGCCCCTTCCTTGTGGGAGAAGGAGCCGGACGTTTGCCTTTTCGGAAGGAGGCTCTGCCAAGAGTGAACGCCGTGAGATATGCCGTCTGTGGTTAAGCACAGATGTCCAGTGCTGTTGTGCCTATTCATAGGGTGCACGGGGCCAGTGAAGACCAGCAAGAGCTTTCAGGGCTGGCCCCTTCCTTGTGGGAGAAGGAGCCGGACATTTGCCTTTTCGGAAAGAGGCTCTGCCGAGAACGAGCACTGTGAGATGCTGAGCGTCCTAAAAAGACACAGATGCCCAGTGCTGTTGTGCCTGTGGTTAGGGTGCACGGGGCCAGTGAAGACCAGCAAGAGCTTTCAGGGCTGGCCCCTTCCTTGTGGGAGAAGGAGCCGGACGTTTGCCTTTTCGGAAAGAGGCTCTGCCGAGAACGAGCGCCGTGAGATATGCCGTCTGTGGTTAAGCACAGATGCCCAGTGCTGTTGTGCCTGTGGGTAGGGTGCACGGGGACAGTGAAGACCAGCAAGAGCTTTCAGGGCTGGCCCCTTCCTTGTGGGAGAAGGAGCCGGACGTTTGCCTTTTCGGAAAGAGGCTCTGCCGAGAACGAGCGCCGTGAGATGCTGAGTCTCTGGGAAAGCACAGATGCCCAGTGCTGTTGTGCCTGTGGGTAGGGTGCACGGGGACAGTGAAGACCAGCAAGAGCTTTCAGGGCTGGCCCCTTCCTTGTGGGAGAAGGAGCCGGACGTTTGCCTTTTCGGAAAGAGGCTCTGCCGAGAGCGAATGCCGTGAGATATGCCGTCTGTGGTTAAGCACAGATGTCCAGTGCTGTTGTGCCTATTCATAGGGTGCACGGGGACAGTGAAGACCAGCAAGAGCTTTCAGGGCTGGCCCCTTCCATGTGGCAGAAGGAGCCGGACGTTTGCCTTTTCGGAAAGAGGCTCTGCCGAGAACGAGCGCCGTGAGATATGCCGTCTGTGGTTAAGCACAGATGCCCAGTGCTGTTGTGCCTATGCATAGCGTGCACGGGGACAGTGAAGACCAGCAAGAGCTTTCAGGGCTGGCCCCTTCCTTGTGGGAGAAGGAGCCGGACGTTTGCCTTTTCGGAAAGAGGCTCTGCCAAGAACGAGCGCCGTGAGATATGCGTCTGTGGTTAAGCACAGATGCCCAGTGCTGTTGTGCCTGTGGTTAGGGTGCATGGGGCCAGTGAAGACCAGCAAGAGCTTTCAGGGCTGGCCCCTTCCTTGTGGGAGAAGGAGCCGGACGTTTGCCTTTTCGGAAAGAGGCTCTGCCGAGAACGAGCGCCGTGAGATGCTGATTCTCTGGGAAAGCACAGATGCCCAGTGCTGTTGTGCCTGTGGGTAGGGTGCACGGGGACAGTGAAGACCAGCAAGAGCTTTCAGGGCTGGCCCCTTCCTTGTGGGAGAAGGAGCCGGACGTTTGCCTTTTCGGAAAGAGGCTCTGCCGAGAACGAGCGCCGTGAGATATGCCGTCTGTGGTTAAGCACAGATGCCCAGTGCTGTTGTGCCTGTGGGTAGGGTGCACGGGGCCAGTGAAGACCAGCAAGAGCTTTCAGGGCTGGCCCCTTCCTTGTGGGAGAAGGAGCCAGACGTTTGCCTTTTCGGAAAGAGGCTCTGCCGAGAACGAGCGCCGTGAGATGCTGATTCTCTGGGAAAGCACAGATGCCCAGTGCTGTTGTGCCTGTGGGTAGGGTGCACGGGGCCAGTGAAGACCAGCAAGAACTTTCAGGGCTGGCCCCTTCCTTGTGGGAGAAGGAGCCGGACGTTTGCCTTTTCGGAAAGAGGCTCTGCCGAGAGCGAACGCCGTGAGATATGCCGTCTGTGGTTAAGCACAGATGCCCAGTGCTGTTGTGCCTATTCATAGGGTGCACGGGGACAGTGAAGACCAGCAAGAGCTTTCAGGGCTGGCCCCTTCCATGTGGCAGAAGGAGCCGGACGTTTGCCTTTTCGGAAAGAGGCTCTGCCGAGAACGAGCGCCGTGAGATATGCCGTCTGTGGTTAAGCACAGATGCCCAGTGCTGTTGTGCCTGTGGGTAGGGTGCACGGGGACAGTGAAGACCAGCAAGAGCTTTCAGGGCTGGCCCCTTCCTTGTGGGAGAAGGAGCCGGACGTTTGCCTTTTCGGAAGGAGGCTCTGCCAAGAGTGAACGCCGTGAGATATGCCGTCTGTGGTTAAGCACAGATGTCCAGTGCTGTTGTGCCTATTCATAGGGTGCACGGGGCCAGTGAAGACCAGCAAGAGCTTTCAGGGCTGGCCCCTTCCTTGTGGGAGAAGGAGCCGGACATTTGCCTTTTCGGAAAGAGGCTCTGCCGAGAACGAGCACTGTGAGATGCTGAGCGTCCTAAAAAGACACAGATGCCCAGTGCTGTTGTGCCTGTGGTTAGGGTGCACGGGGCCAGTGAAGACCAGCAAGAGCTTTCAGGGCTGGCCCCTTCCTTGTGGGAGAAGGAGCCGGACGTTTGCCTTTTCGGAAAGAGGCTCTGCCGAGAACGAGCGCCGTGAGATGCTGAGTCTCTGGGAAAGCACAGATGCCCAGTGCTGTTGTGCCTGTGGGTAGGGTGCACGGGGACAGTGAAGACCAGCAAGAGCTTTCAGGGCTGGCCCCTTCCTTGTGGGAGAAGGAGCCGGACGTTTGCCTTTTCGGAAAGAGGCTCTGCCGAGAGCGAACGCCGTGAGATATGCCGTCTGTGGTTAAGCACAGATGTCCAGTGCTGTTGTGCCTATTCATAGGGTGCACGGGGACAGTGAAGACCAGCAAGAGCTTTCAGGGCTGGCCCCTTCCATGTGGCAGAAGGAGCCGGACGTTTGCCTTTTCGGAAAGAGGCTCTGCCGAGAACGAGCGCCGTGAGATGCTGAGTCTCTGGGAAAGCACAGATGCCCATTGCTGTTGTGCCTGTGGGTAGGGTGCACGGGGACAGTGAAGACCAGCAAGAGCTTTCAGGGCTGGCCCCTTCCTTGTGGGAGAAGGAGCCAGACGTTTGCCTTTTCGGAAAGAGGCTCTGCCGAGAACGAGCGCCGTGAGATATGCCGTCTGTGCTTAAGCACAGATGCCCAGTGCTGTTGTGCCTGTGGGTAGGGTGCACGGGGCCAGTGAAGACCAGCAAGAGCTTTCAGGGCTGGCCCCTTCCTTGTGGGAGAAGGAGCCGGACGTTTGCCTTTTCGGAAAGAGGCTCTGCCGAGAACGAGCGCCGTGAGATGCTGATTCTCTGGGAAAGCACAGATGCCCAGTGCTGTTGTGCCTGTGGGTAGGGTGCACGGGGACAGTGAAGACCAGCAAGAGCTTTCAGGGCTGGCCCCTTCCTTGTGGGAGAAGGAGCCGGACGTTTGCCTTTTCGGAAAGAGGCTCTGCCGAGAACGAGCGCCGTGAGATATGCCGTCTGTGGTTAAGCACAGATGCCCAGTGCTGTTGTGCCTGTGGGTAGGGTGCACGGGGCCAGTGAAGACCAGCAAGAGCTTTCAGGGCTGGCCCCTTCCTTGTGGGAGAAGGAGCCGGACGTTTGCCTTTTTGGAAAGAGGCTCTGCCGAGAGCGAACGCAGTGAGATGCTGTGTCTCTGGGAAAGCACAGATGCCCAGTGCTGTTGTGCCTGTGGGTAGGGTGCACGGGGACAGTGAAGACCAGCAAGAGCTTTCAGGGCTGGCCCCTTCCTTGTGGGAGAAGGAGCCAGACGTTTGCCTTTTCGGAAAGAGGCTCTGCCGAGAACGAGCACCGTGAGATATGCCGTCTGTGGTTAAGCACAGATGTCCAGTGCTGTTGTGCCTATTCATAGGGTGCACGGGGCCAGTGAAGACCAGCAAGAGCTTTCAGGGCTGGCCCCTTCCTTGTGGGAGAAGGAGCCGGACGTTTGCCTTTTCGGAAAGAGGCTCTGCCGAGAACGAGCGCCGTGAGATATGCCGTCTGTGGTTAAGCACAGATGCCCAGTGCTGTTGTGCCTGTGGGTAGGGTGCACGGGGACAGTGAAGACCAGCAAGAGCTTTCAGGGCTGGCCCCTTCCTTGTGGGAGAAGGAGCCGGACGTTTGCCTTTTCGGAAAGAGGCTCTGCCGAGAACGAGCGCCGTGAGATATGCCGTCTGTGGTTAAGGACAGATGCCCAGTGCTGTTGTGCCTGTGGTTAGGGTGCACGGGGACAGTGAAGACCAGCAAGAGCTTTCAGGGCTGGCCCCTTCCTTGTGGGAGAAGGAGCCGGACGTTTGCCTTTTCGGAAAGAGGCTCTGCCGAGAACGAGCTCCGTGAGATGCTGAGTCTCTGGGAAAGCACAGATGCCCAGTGCTGTTGTGCCTGTGGGTAGGGTGCACGGGGCCAGTGAAGACCAGCAAGAGCTTTCAGGGCTGGCCCCTTCCTTGTGGGAGAAGGAGCCGGACGTTTGCCTTTTCGGAAAGAGGCTCTGCCGAGAGCGAACGCCGTGAGATATGCCGTCTGTGGTTAAGCACAGATGTCCAGTGCTGTTGTGCCTATTCATAGGGTGCACGGGGACAGTGAAGACCAGCAAGAGCTTTCAGGGCTGGCCCCTTCCATGTGGCAGAAGGAGCCGGACGTTTGCCTTTTCGGAAAGAGGCTCTGCCGAGAACGAGCGCCGTGAGATATGCCGTCTGTGGTTAAGCACAGATGCCCAGTGCTGTTGTGCCTGTGGGTAGGGTGCACGGGGACAGTGAAGACCAGCAAGAGCTTTCAGGGCTGGCCCCTTCCTTGTGGGAGAAGGAGCCGGACGTTTGCCTTTTCGGAAGGAGGCTCTGCCAAGAGTGAACGCCGTGAGATATGCCGTCTGTGGTTAAGCACAGATGTCCAGTGCTGTTGTGCCTATTCATAGGGTGCACGGGGCCAGTGAAGACCAGCAAGAGCTTTCAGGGCTGGCCCCTTCCTTGTGGGAGAAGGAGCCGGACATTTGCCTTTTCGGAAAGAGGCTCTGCCGAGAACGAGCACTGTGAGATGCTGAGCGTCCTAAAAAGACACAGATGCCCAGTGCTGTTGTGCCTGTGGTTAGGGTGCACGGGGCCAGTGAAGACCAGCAAGAGCTTTCAGGGCTGGCCCCTTCCTTGTGGGAGAAGGAGCCGGACGTTTGCCTTTTCGGAAAGAGGCTCTGCCGAGAACGAGCGCCGTGAGATATGCCGTCTGTGGTTAAGCACAGATGCCCAGTGCTGTTGTGCCTGTGGGTAGGGTGCACGGGGACAGTGAAGACCAGCAAGAGCTTTCAGGGCTGGCCCCTTCCTTGTGGGAGAAGGAGCCGGACGTTTGCCTTTTCGGAAAGAGGCTCTGCCGAGAACGAGCGCCGTGAGATGCTGAGTCTCTGGGAAAGCACAGATGCCCAGTGCTGTTGTGCCTGTGGGTAGGGTGCACGGGGCCAGTGAAGACCAGCAAGAGCTTTCAGGGCTGGCCCCTTCCTTGTGGGAGAAGGAGCCGGACGTTTGCCTTTTCGGAAAGAGGCTCTGCCGAGAGCGAACGCCGTGAGATATGCCGTCTGTGGTTAAGCACAGATGTCCAGTGCTGTTGTGCCTATTCATAGGGTGCACGGGGACAGTGAAGACCAGCAAGAGCTTTCAGGGCTGGCCCCTTCCATGTGGCAGAAGGAGCCGGACGTTTGCCTTTTCGGAAAGAGGCTCTGCCGAGAACGAGCGCCGTGAGATATGCCGTCTGTGGTTAAGCACAGATGCCCAGTGCTGTTGTGCCTATGCATAGCGTGCACGGGGACAGTGAAGACCAGCAAGAGCTTTCAGGGCTGGCCCCTTCCTTGTGGGAGAAGGAGCCGGACGTTTGCCTTTTCGGAAAGAGGCTCTGCCAAGAACGAGCGCCGTGAGATATGCGTCTGTGGTTAAGCACAGATGCCCAGTGCTGTTGTGCCTATGCACAGGGTGCATGGGGCCAGTGAAGACCAGCAAGAGCTTTCAGGGCTGGCCCCTTCCTTGTGGGAGAAGGAGCCGGACGTTTGCCTTTTCGGAAAGAGGCTCTGCCGAGAACGAGCGCCGTGAGATGCTGATTCTCTGGGAAAGCACAGATGCCCAGTGCTGTTGTGCCTGTGGGTAGGGTGCACGGGGACAGTGAAGACCAGCAAGAGCTTTCAGGGCTGGCCCCTTCCTTGTGGGAGAAGGAGCCGGACGTTTGCCTTTTCGGAAAGAGGCTCTGCCGAGAACGAGCGCCGTGAGATATGCCGTCTGTGGTTAAGCACAGATGCCCAGTGCTGTTGTGCCTGTGGGTAGGGTGCACGGGGCCAGTGAAGACCAGCAAGAGCTTTCAGGGCTGGCCCCTTCCTTGTGGGAGAAGGAGCCGGACGTTTGCCTTTTCGGAAAGAGGCTCTGCCGAGAACGAGCGCCGTGAGATGCTGATTCTCTGGGAAAGCACAGATGCCCAGTGCTGTTGTGCCTGTGGGTAGGGTGCACGGGGCCAGTGAAGACCAGCAAGAGCTTTCAGGGCTGGCCCCTTCCTTGTGGGAGAAGGAGCCGGACGTTTGCCTTTTCGGAAAGAGGCTCTGCCGAGAACGAGCGCCGTGAGATATGCCGTCTGTGGTTAAGCACAGATGCCCAGTGCTGTTGTGCCTGTGGGTAGGGTGCACGGGGCCAGTGAAGACCAGCAAGAGCTTTCAGGGCTGGCCCCTTCCTTGTGGGAGAAGGAGCCGGACGTTTGCCTTTTCGGAAAGAGGCTCTGCCGAGAACGAGCGCCGTGAGATGCTGATTCTCTGGGAAAGCACAGATGCCCAGTGCTGTTGTGCCTGTGGGTAGGGTGCACGGGGCCAGTGAAGACCAGCAAGAGCTTTCAGGGCTGGCCCCTTCCTTGTGGGAGAAGGAGCCGGACGTTTGCCTTTTCGGAAAGAGGCACTGCTGAGAACGAGCGCCGTGAGATGCTGAGTCTCTGGGAAAGCACAGATGCCCAGTGCTGTTGTGCCTGTGGGTAGGGTGCACGGGGCCAGTGAAGACCAGCAAGAGCTTTCAGGGCTGGCCCCTTCCTTGTGGGAGAAGGAGCCGGACGTTTGCCTTTTTGGAAAGAGGCTCTGCCGAGAGCAAACGCAGTGAGATGCTGTGTCTCTGGGAAAGCACAGATGCCCAGTGCTGTTGTGCCTGTGGGTAGGGTGCACGGGGACAGTGAAGACCAGCAAGAGCTTTCAGGGCTGGCCCCTTCCTTGTGGGAGAAGGAGCCAGACGTTTGCCTTTTCGGAAAGAGGCTCTGCCGAGAACGAGCACCGTGAGATATGCCGTCTGTGGTTAAGCACAGATGCCCAGTGCTGTTGTGCCTATTCATAGGGTGCACGGGGCCAGTGAAGACCAGCAAGAGCTTTCAGGGCTGGCCCCTTCCTTGTGGGAGAAGGAGCCGGACGTTTGCCTTTTCGGAAAGAGGCTCTGCCGAGAACGAGCGCCGTGAGATATGCCGTCTGTGGTTAAGCACAGATGCCCAGTGCTGTTGTGCCTGTGGGTAGGGTGCACGGGGCCAGTGAAGACCAGCAAGAGCTTTCAGGGCTGGCCCCTTCCTTGTGGGAGAAGGAGCCGGACGTTTGCCTTTTCGGAAAGAGGCTCTGCCGAGAACGAGCGCCGTGAGATATGCCGTCTGTGGTTAAGGACAGATGCCCAGTGCTGTTGTGCCTGTGGTTAGGGTGCACGGGGACAGTGAAGACCAGCAAGAGCTTTCAGGGCTGGCCCCTTCCTTGTGGGAGAAGGAGCCGGACGTTTGCCTTTTCGGAAAGAGGCTCTGCCGAGAACGAGCGCCGTGAGATGCTGAGTCTCTGGGAAAGCACAGATGCCCAGTGCTGTTGTGCCTGTGGGTAGGGTGCACGGGGCCAGTGAAGACCAGCAAGAGCTTTCAGGGCTGGCCCCTTCCTTGTGGGAGAAGGAGCCGGACGTTTGCCTTTTCGGAAAGAGGCTCTGCCGAGAGCGAACGCCGTGAGATATGCCGTCTGTGGTTAAGCACAGATGTCCAGTGCTGTTGTGCCTATTCATAGGGTGCACGGGGACAGTGAAGACCAGCAAGAGCTTTCAGGGCTGGCCCCTTCCATGTGGCAGAAGGAGCCGGACGTTTGCCTTTTCGGAAAGAGGCTCTGCCGAGAACGAGCGCCGTGAGATATGCCGTCTGTGGTTAAGCACAGATGCCCAGTGCTGTTGTGCCTGTGGGTAGGGTGCACGGGGACAGTGAAGACCAGCAAGAGCTTTCAGGGCTGGCCCCTTCCTTGTGGGAGAAGGAGCCGGACGTTTGCCTTTTCGGAAGGAGGCTCTGCCAAGAGTGAACGCCGTGAGATATGCCGTCTGTGGTTAAGCACAGATGTCCAGTGCTGTTGTGCCTATTCATAGGGTGCACGGGGCCAGTGAAGACCAGCAAGAGCTTTCAGGGCTGGCCCCTTCCTTGTGGGAGAAGGAGCCGGACATTTGCCTTTTCGGAAAGAGGCTCTGCCGAGAACGAGCACTGTGAGATGCTGAGCGTCCTAAAAAGACACAGATGCCCAGTGCTGTTGTGCCTGTGGTTAGGGTGCACGGGGCCAGTGAAGACCAGCAAGAGCTTTCAGGGCTGGCCCCTTCCTTGTGGGAGAAGGAGCCGGACGTTTGCCTTTTCGGAAAGAGGCTCTGCCGAGAACGAGCGCCGTGAGATATGCCGTCTGTGGTTAAGCACAGATGCCCAGTGCTGTTGTGCCTGTGGGTAGGGTGCACGGGGCCAGTGAAGACCAGCAAGAGCTTTCAGGGCTGGCCCCTTCCTTGTGGGAGAAGGAGCCGGACGTTTGCCTTTTCGGAAAGAGGCTCTGCCGAGAACGAGCGCCGTGAGATGCTGAGTCTCTGGGAAAGCACAGATGCCCAGTGCTGTTGTGCCTGTGGGTAGGGTGCACGGGGCCAGTGAAGACCAGCAAGAGCTTTCAGGGCTGGCCCCTTCCTTGTGGGAGAAGGAGCCGGACGTTTGCCTTTTCGGAAAGAGGCTCTGCCGAGAGCGAACGCCGTGAGATATGCCGTCTGTGGTTAAGCACAGATGTCCAGTGCTGTTGTGCCTATTCATAGGGTGCACGGGGACAGTGAAGACCAGCAAGAGCTTTCAGGGCTGGCCCCTTCCATGTGGCAGAAGGAGCCGGACGTTTGCCTTTTCGGAAAGAGGCTCTGCCGAGAACGAGCGCCGTGAGATATGCCGTCTGTGGTTAAGCACAGATGCCCAGTGCTGTTGTGCCTATGCATAGCGTGCACGGGGACAGTGAAGACCAGCAAGAGCTTTCAGGGCTGGCCCCTTCCTTGTGGGAGAAGGAGCCGGACGTTTGCCTTTTCGGAAAGAGGCTCTGCCAAGAACGAGCGCCGTGAGATATGCGTCTGTGGTTAAGCACAGATGCCCAGTGCTGTTGTGCCTGTGGTTAGGGTGCATGGGGCCAGTGAAGACCAGCAAGAGCTTTCAGGGCTGGCCCCTTCCTTGTGGGAGAAGGAGCCGGACGTTTGCCTTTTCGGAAAGAGGCTCTGCCGAGAACGAGCGCCGTGAGATGCTGATTCTCTGGGAAAGCACAGATGCCCAGTGCTGTTGTGCCTGTGGGTAGGGTGCACGGGGACAGTGAAGACCAGCAAGAGCTTTCAGGGCTGGCCCCTTCCTTGTGGGAGAAGGAGCCGGACGTTTGCCTTTTCGGAAAGAGGCTCTGCCGAGAACGAGCGCCGTGAGATATGCCGTCTGTGGTTAAGCACAGATGCCCAGTGCTGTTGTGCCTGTGGGTAGGGTGCACGGGGCCAGTGAAGACCAGCAAGAGCTTTCAGGGCTGGCCCCTTCCTTGTGGGAGAAGGAGCCAGACGTTTGCCTTTTCGGAAAGAGGCTCTGCCGAGAACGAGCGCCGTGAGATGCTGATTCTCTGGGAAAGCACAGATGCCCAGTGCTGTTGTGCCTGTGGGTAGGGTGCACGGGGCCAGTGAAGACCAGCAAGAGCTTTCAGGGCTGGCCCCTTCCTTGTGGGAGAAGGAGCCGGACGTTTGCCTTTTCGGAAAGAGGCTCTGCCGAGAACGAGCGCCGTGAGATGCTGTGTCTCTGGGAAAGCACAGATGCCCAGTGCTGTTGTGCCTGTGGGTAGGGTGCACGGGGACAGTGAAGACCAGCAAGAGCTTTCAGGGCTGGCCCCTTCCTTGTGGGAGAAGGAGCCGGACGTTTGCCTTTTCGGAAAGAGGCTCTGCCGAGAACGAGCGCCGTGAGATATGCCGTCTGTGGTTAAGGACAGATGTCCAGTGCTGTTGTGCCTATTCATAGGGTGCACGGGGCCAGTGAAGACCAGCAAGAGCTTTCAGGGCTGGCCCCTTCCTTGTGGGAGAAGGAGCCGGACGTTTGCCTTTTCGGAAAGAGGCTCTGCCGAGAACGAGCGCCGTGAGATGCTGAGTCTCTGGGAAAGCACAGATGCCCAGTGCTGTTGTGCCTGTGGGTAGGGTGCACGGGGATAGTGAAGACCAGCAAGAGCTTTCAGGGCTGGCCCCTTCCTTGTGGGAGAAGGAGCCGGACGTTTGCCTTTTTGGAAGGAGGCTCTGCCGAGAACGAGCGCCGTGAGATGCTGAGTCTCTGGGAAAGCACAGATGCTCATTGCTGTTGTGCCTGTGGGTAGGGTGCACGGGGCCAGTGAAGACCAGCAAGAGCTTTCAGGGCTGCCCCCTTCCTTGTGGGAGAAGGAGCCGGACGTTTGCCTTTTCGGAAAGAGGCTCTGCCGAGAACGAGCGCCGTGAGATATGCCATCTGTGGTTAAGCACAGATGCCCAGTGCTGTTGTGCCTGTGGGTAGGGTGCACGGGGACAGTGAAGACCAGCAAGAGCTTTCAGGGCTGGCCCCTTCCTTGTGGGAGAAGGAGCCGGATGTTTGCCTTTTCGGAAAGAGGCTCTGCCGAGAGCGAACGCAGTGAGATGCTGAGTCTCTGGGAAAGCACAGATGCCCAGTGCTGTTGTGCCTGTGGGTAGGGTGCACGGGGATAGTGAAGACCAGCAAGAGCTTTCAGGGCTGGCCCCTTCCTTGTGGGAGAAGGAGCCAGACGTTTGCCTTTTCGGAAAGAGGCTCTGCCGAGAACGAGCGCCGTGAGATATGCCGTCTGTGGTTAAGCACAGATGCCCAGTGCTGTTGTGCCTGTGGGTAGGGTGCACGGGGCCAGTGAAGACCAGCAAGAGCTTTCAGGGCTGGCCCCTTCCTTGTGGGAGAAGGAGCCGGACGTTTGCCTTTTCGGAAAGAGGCTCTGCCGAGAACGAGCGCTGTGAGATATGCCGTCTGTGGTTAAGCACAGATGTCCAGTGCTGTTGTGCCTGTGGGTAGGGTGCACGGGGCCAGTGAAGACCAGCAAGAGCTTTCAGGGCTGGCCCCTTCCTTGTGGGAGAAGGAGCCGGACGTTTGCCTTTTTGGAAAGAGGCTCTGCCGAGAGCGAACGCAGTGAGATGCTGTGTCTCTGGGAAAGCACAGATGCCCAGTGCTGTTGTGCCTGTGGGTAGGGTGCACGGGGACAGTGAAGACCAGCAAGAGCTTTCAGGGCTGGCCCCTTCCTTGTGGGAGAAGGAGCCAGACGTTTGCCTTTTCGGAAAGAGGCTCTGCCGAGAACGAGCACCGTGAGATATGCCGTCTGTGGTTAAGCACAGATGCCCAGTGCTGTTGTGCCTATTCATAGGGTGCACGGGGCCAGTGAAGACCAGCAAGAGCTTTCAGGGCTGGCCCCTTCCTTGTGGGAGAAGGAGCCGGACGTTTGCCTTTTCGGAAAGAGGCTCTGCCGAGAACGAGCGCCGTGAGATATGCCGTCTGTGGTTAAGCACAGATGCCCAGTGCTGTTGTGCCTGTGGGTAGGGTGCACGGGGCCAGTGAAGACCAGCAAGAGCTTTCAGGGCTGGCCCCTTCCTTGTGGGAGAAGGAGCCGGACGTTTGCCTTTTCGGAAAGAGGCTCTGCCGAGAACGAGCGCCGTGAGATATGCCGTCTGTGGTTAAGGACAGATGCCCAGTGCTGTTGTGCCTGTGGGTAGGGTGCACGGGGACAGTGAAGACCAGCAAGAGCTTTCAGGGCTGGCCCCTTCCTTGTGGGAGAAGGAGCCGGACGTTTGCCTTTTCGGAAAGAGGCTCTGCCGAGAACGAGCGCCGTGAGATGCTGAGTCTCTGGGAAAGCACAGATGCCCAGTGCTGTTGTGCCTGTGGGTAGGGTGCACGGGGACAGTGAAGACCAGCAAGAGCTTTCAGGGCTGGCCCCTTCCTTGTGGGAGAAGGAGCCGGACGTTTGCCTTTTCGGAAAGAGGCTCTGCCGTGAACGAGCGCCGTGAGATATGCCGTCTGTGGTTAAGCACAGATGTCCAGTGCTGTTGTGCCTATTCATAGGGTGCACGGGGCCAGTGAAGACCAGCAAGAGCTTTCAGGGCTGGCCCCTTCCATGTGGCAGAAGGAGCCGGACGTTTGCCTTTTCGGAAAGAGGCTCTGCCGAGAACGAGCGCCGTGAGATATGCCGTCTGTGGTTAAGCACAGATGCCCAGTGCTGTTGTGCCTGTGGGTAGGGTGCACGGGGACAGTGAAGACCAGCAAGAGCTTTCAGGGCTGGCCCCTTCCTTGTGGGAGAAGGAGCCGGACGTTTGCCTTTTCGGAAGGAGGCTCTGCCAAGAGTGAACGCCGTGAGATATGCCGTCTGTGGTTAAGCACAGATGTCCAGTGCTGTTGTGCCTATTCATAGGGTGCACGGGGCCAGTGAAGACCAGCAAGAGCTTTCAGGGCTGGCCCCTTCCTTGTGGGAGAAGGAGCCGGACGTTTGCCTTTTCGGAAAGAGGCTCTGCCGAGAACGAGCACCGTGAGATGCTGAGCGTCCTAAAAAGACACAGATGCGTAGTGCTGTTGTGCCTGTGGTTAGGGTGCACGGGGCCAGTGAAGACCAGCAAGAGCTTTCAGGGCTGGCCCCTTCCTTGTGGGAGAAGGAGCCGGACGTTTGCCTTTTCGGAAAGAGGCTCTGCCGAGAACGAGCGCCGTGAGATATGCCGTCTGTGGTTAAGCACAGATGCCCAGTGCTGTTGTGCCTATGCATAGCGTGCACGGGGCCAGTGAAGACCAGCAAGAGCTTTCAGGGCTGGCCCCTTCCTTGTGGGAGAAGGAGCCGGACGTTTGCCTTTTCGGAAAGAGGCTCTGCCAAGAACGAGCGCCGTGAGATATGCGTCTGTGGTTAAGCACAGATGCCCAGTGCTGTTGTGCCTGTGGGTAGGGTGCACGGGGACAGTGAAGACCAGCAAGAGCTTTCAGGGCTGGCCCCTTCCTTGTGGGAGAAGGAGCCGGACGTTTGCCTTTTCGGAAAGAGGCTCTGCCGAGAACGAGCGCCGTGAGATATGCCGTCTGTGGTTAAGCACAGATGCCCAGTGCTGTTGTGCCTGTGGGTAGGGTGCACGGGGCCAGTGAAGACCAGCAAGAGCTTTCAGGGCTGGCCCCTTCCTTGTGGGAGAAGGAGCCGGACGTTTGCCTTTTCGGAAAGAGGCTCTGCCGAGAACGAGCGCCGTGAGATGCTGATTCTCTGGGAAAGCACAGATGCCCAGTGCTGTTGTGCCTGTGGGTAGGGTGCACGGGGCCAGTGAAGACCAGCAAGAGCTTTCAGGGCTGGCCCCTTCCTTGTGGGAGAAGGAGCCGGACGTTTGCCTTTTCGGAAAGAGGCTCTGCCGAGAACGAGCGCCGTGAGATATGCCGTCTGTGGTTAAGCACAGATGCCCAGTGCTGTTGTGCCTGTGGGTAGGGTGCACGGGGCCAGTGAAGACCAGCAAGAGCTTTCAGGGCTGGCCCCTTCCTTGTGGGAGAAGGAGCCGGACGTTTGCCTTTTTGGAAAGAGGCTCTGCCGAGAGCGAACGCAGTGAGATGCTGTGTCTCTGGGAAAGCACAGATGCCCAGTGCTGTTGTGCCTGTGGGTAGGGTGCACGGGGCCAGTGAAGACCAGCAAGAGCTTTCAGGGCTGGCCCCTTCCTTGTGGGAGAAGGAGCCGGACGTTTGCCTTTTTGGAAAGAGGCTCTGCCGAGAGCGAACGCAGTGAGATGCTGTGTCTCTGGGAAAGCACAGATGCCCAGTGCTGTTGTGCCTGTGGGTAGGGTGCACGGGGCCAGTGAAGACCAGCAAGAGCTTTCAGGGCTGGCCCCTTCCTTGTGGGAGAAGGAGCCGGACGTTTGCCTTTTCGGAAAGAGGCTCTGCCGAGAACGAGCGCCGTGAGATATGCCGTCTGTGGTTAAGGACAGATGTCCAGTGCTGTTGTGCCTATTCATAGGGTGCACGGGGCCAGTGAAGACCAGCAAGAGCTTTCAGGGCTGGCCCCTTCCTTGTGGGAGAAGGAGCCGGACGTTTGCCTTTTCGGAAAGAGGCTCTGCCGAGAACGAGCGCCGTGAGATGCTGAGTCTCTGGGAAAGCACAGATGCCCAGTGCTGTTGTGCCTGTGGGTAGGGTGCACGGGGACAGTGAAGACCAGCAAGAGCTTTCAGGGCTGGCCCCTTCCTTGTGGGAGAAGGAGCCGGACGTTTGCCTTTTTGGAAGGAGGCTCTGCCGAGAACGAGCGCCGTGAGATGCTGAGTCTCTGGGAAAGCACAGATGCTCATTGCTGTTGTGCCTGTGGGTAGGGTGCACGGGGCCAGTGAAGACCAGCAAGAGCTTTCAGGGCTGGCCCCTTCCTTGTGGGAGAAGGAGCCGGACGTTTGCCTTTTCGGAAAGAGGCTCTGCCGAGAACGAGCGCCGTGAGATGCTGAGTCTCTGGGAAAGCACAGATGCCCAGTGCTGTTGTGCCTGTGGGTAGGGTGCACGGGGACAGTGAAGACCAGCAAGAGCTTTCAGGGCTGGCCCCTTCCTTGTGGGAGAAGGAGCCGGACGTTTGCCTTTTCGGAAAGAGGCTCTGCCGAGAACGAGCGCCGTGAGATGCTGAGTCTCTGGGAAAGCACAGATGCTCATTGCTGTTGTGCCTGTGGGTAGGGTGCACGGGGCCAGTGAAGACCAGCAAGAGCTTTCAGGGCTGCCCCCTTCCTTGTGGGAGAAGGAGCCGGACGTTTGCCTTTTCGGAAAGAGGCTCTGCCGAGAACGAGCGCCGTGAGATATGCCATCTGTGGTTAAGCACAGATGCCCAGTGCTGTTGTGCCTGTGGGTAGGGTGCACGGGGACAGTGAAGACCAGCAAGAGCTTTCAGGGCTGGCCCCTTCCTTGTGGGAGAAGGAGCCGGACGTTTGCCTTTTCGGAAAGAGGCTCTGCCGAGAACGAGCGCCGTGAGATATGCCGTCTGTGGTTAAGCACAGATGCCCAGTGCTGTTGTGCCTATGCACAGGGTGCACGGGGCCAGTGAAGACCAGCAAGAGCTTTCAGGGCTGGCCCCTTCCTTGTGGGAGAAGGAGCCGGACGTTTGCCTTTTCGGAAAGAGGCTCTGCCGAGAACGAGCGCCGTGAGATGCTGATTCTCTGGGAAAGCACAGATGCCCAGTGCTGTTGTGCCTATGCACAGGGTGCACGGGGCCAGTGAAGACCAGCAAGAGCTTTCAGGGTTGGCCCCTTCCTTGTGGGAGAAGGAGCCGGACGTTTGCCTTTTCGGAAAGAGGCTCTGCCGAGGACGAGCGCCGTGAGATATGCCGTCTGTGGTTAAGCACAGATGCCCAGTGCTGTTGTGCCTATGCACAGGGTGCACGGGGCCAGTGAAGACCAGCAAGAGCTTTCAGGGCTGGCCCCTTCCTTGTGGGAGAAGGAGCCGGACGTTTGCCTTTTCGGAAAGAGGCTCTGCCGAGAACGAGCGCCGTGAGATATGCCGTCTGTGGTTAAGCACAGATGCCCAGTGCTGTTGTGCCTGTGGGTAGGGTGCACGGGGCCAGTGAAGACCAGCAAGAGCTTTCAGGGCTGGCCCCTTCCTTGTGGGAGAAGGAGCCGGACGTTTGCCTTTTCGGAAAGAGGCACTGCTGAGAACGAGCGCCGTGAGATGCTGAGTCTCTGGGAAAGCACAGATGCCCAGTGCTGTTGTGCCTGTGGGTAGGGTGCACGGGGCCAGTGAAGACCAGCAAGAGCTTTCAGGGCTGGCCCCTTCCTTGTGGGAGAAGGAGCCAGACGTTTGCCTTTTCGGAAAGAGGCTCTGCCGAGAACGAGCGCCGTGAGATATGCCGTCTGTGGTTAAGCACAGATGCCCAGTGCTGTTGTGCCTGTGGGTAGGGTGCACGGGGCCAGTGAAGACCAGCAAGAGCTTTCAGGGCTGGCCCCTTCCTTGTGGGAGAAGGAGCCGGACGTTTGCCTTTTCGGAAAGAGGCTCTGCCGAGAACGAGCGCCGTGAGATGCTGATTCTCTGGGAAAGCACAGATGCCCAGTGCTGTTGTGCCTGTGGTTAGGGTGCACGGGGACAGTGAAGACCAGCAAGAGCTTTCAGGGCTGGCCCCTTCCTTGTGGGAGAAGGAGCCGGACGTTTGCCTTTTCGGAAAGAGGCTCTGCCGAGAACGAGCGCCGTGAGATATGCCGTCTGTGGTTAAGCACAGATGCCCAGTGCTGTTGTGCCTGTGGGTAGGGTGCACGGGGCCAGTGAAGACCAGCAAGAGCTTTCAGGGCTGGCCCCTTCCTTGTGGGAGAAGGAGCCGGACGTTTGCCTTTTTGGAAAGAGGCTCTGCCGAGAGCGAACGCAGTGAGATGCTGTGTCTCTGGGAAAGCACAGATGCCCAGTGCTGTTGTGCCTGTGGGTAGGGTGCACGGGGACAGTGAAGACCAGCAAGAGCTTTCAGGGCTGGCCCCTTCCTTGTGGGAGAAGGAGCCGGACGTTTGCCTTTTCGGAAAGAGGCTCTGCCGAGGACGAGCGCCGTGAGATATGCCGTCTGTGGTTAAGGACAGATGTCCAGTGCTGTTGTGCCTATTCATAGGGTGCACGGGGCCAGTGAAGACCAGCAAGAGCTTTCAGGGCTGGCCCCTTCCTTGTGGGAGAAGGAGCCGGACGTTTGCCTTTTCGGAAAGAGGCTCTGCCGAGAACGAGCGCCGTGAGATGCTGAGTCTCTGGGAAAGCACAGATGCCCAGTGCTGTTGTGCCTGTGGGTAGGGTGCACGGGGATAGTGAAGACCAGCAAGAGCTTTCAGGGCTGGCCCCTTCCTTGTGGGAGAAGGAGCCGGACGTTTGCCTTTTCGGAAAGAGGCTCTGCCGAGAACGAGCGCCGTGAGATATGCCGTCTGTGGTTAAGCACAGATGCCCAGTGCTGTTGCGCCTGTGGGTAGGGTGCACGGGGCCAGTGAAGACCAGCAAGAGCTTTCAGGGCTGGCCCCTTCCTTGTGGGAGAAGGAGCCGGACGTTTGCCTTTTTGGAAGGAGGCTCTGCCGAGAACGAGCGCCGTGAGATGCTGAGTCTCTGGGAAAGCACAGATGCTCATTGCTGTTGTGCCTGTGGGTAGGGTGCACGGGGCCAGTGAAGACCAGCAAGAGCTTTCAGGGCTGCCCCCTTCCTTGTGGGAGAAGGAGCCGGACGTTTGCCTTTTCGGAAAGAGGCTCTGCAGAGAGCGAACGCAGTGAGATGCTGAGTCTCTGGGAAAGCACAGATGCCCAGTGCTGTTGTGCCTGTGGGTAGGGTGCACGGGGCCAGTGAAGACCAGCAAGAGCTTTCAGGGCTGGCCCCTTCCTTGTGGGAGAAGGAGCCGGACGTTTGCCTTTTCGGAAAGAGGCTCTGCCGAGAACGAGCGCCGTGAGATATGCCGTCTGTGGTTAAGCACAGATGCCCAGTGCTGTTGTGCCTGTGGGTAGGGTGCACGGGGCCAGTGAAGACCAGCAAGAGCTTTCAGGGCTGGCCCCTTCCTTGTGGGAGAAGGAGCCGGACGTTTGCCTTTTCGGAAAGAGGCTCTGCCGAGAGCGAACGCAGTGAGATGCTGAGTCTCTGGGAAAGCACAGATGCCCAGTGCTGTTGTGCCTGTGGGTAGGGTGCACGGGGATAGTGAAGACCAGCAAGAGCTTTCAGGGCTGGCCCCTTCGTTGTGGGAGAAGGAGCCAGACGTTTGCCTTTTCGGAAAGAGGCTCTGCCGAGAACGAGCGCCGTGAGATATGCTGTCTGTGGTTAAGCACAGATGCCCAGTGCTGTTGTGCCTGTGGGTAGGGTGCACGGGGCCAGTGAAGACCAGCAAGAGCTTTCAGGGCTGGCCCCTTCCTTGTGGGAGAAGGAGCCGGACGTTTGCCTTTTCGGAAAGAGGCTCTGCCGAGAACGAGCGCCGTGAGATATGCCGTCTGTGGTTAAGCACAGATGCCCAGTGCTGTTGTGCCTGTGGGTAGGGTGCACGGGGACAGTGAAGACCAGCAAGAGCTTTCAGGGCTGGCCCCTTCCTTGTGGGAGAAGGAGCCGGACGTTTGCCTTTTCGGAAAGAGGCTCTGCCGAGAACGAGCGCAGTGAGATGCTGTGTCTCTGGGAAAGCACAGATGCCCAGTGCTGTTGTGCCTGTGGGTAGGGTGCACGGGGCCAGTGAAGACCAGCAAGAGCTTTCAGGGCTGGCCCCTTCCTTGTGGGAGAAGGAGCCGGACGTTTGCCTTTTCGGAAAGAGGCTCTGCCGAGAACGAGCGCCGTGAGATATGCCGTCTGTGGTTAAGGACAGATGTCCAGTGCTGTTGTGCCTATTCATAGGGTGCACGGGGCCAGTGAAGACCAGCAAGAGCTTTCAGGGCTGGCCCCTTCCTTGTGGGAGAAGGAGCCGGACGTTTGCCTTTTCGGAAAGAGGCTCTGCCGAGAACGAGCGCCGTGAGATGCTGAGTCTCTGGGAAAGCACAGATGCCCAGTGCTGTTGTGCCTGTGGGTAGGGTGCACGGGGACAGTGAAGACCAGCAAGAGCTTTCAGGGCTGACCCCTTCCTTGTGGGAGAAGGAGCCGGACGTTTGCCTTTTTGGAAGGAGGCTCTGCCGAGAACGAGCGCCGTGAGATGCTGAGTCTCTGGGAAAGCACAGATGCTCATTGCTGTTGTGCCTGTGGGTAGGGTGCACGGGGCCAGTGAAGACCAGCAAGAGCTTTCAGGGCTGGCCCCTTCCTTGTGGGAGAAGGAGCCGGACGTTTGCCTTTTCGGAAAGAGGCTCTGCCGAGAACGAGCGCCGTGAGATGCTGAGTCTCTGGGAAAGCACAGATGCCCAGTGCTGTTGTGCCTGTGGGTAGGGTGCACGGGGACAGTGAAGACCAGCAAGAGCTTTCAGGGCTGGCCCCTTCCTTGTGGGAGAAGGAGCCGGACGTTTGCCTTTTCGGAAAGAGGCTCTGCCGAGAACGAGCGCCGTGAGATGCTGAGTCTCTGGGAAAGCACAGATGCTCATTGCTGTTGTGCCTGTGGGTAGGGTGCACGGGGCCAGTGAAGACCAGCAAGAGCTTTCAGGGCTGCCCCCTTCCTTGTGGGAGAAGGAGCCGGACGTTTGCCTTTTCGGAAAGAGGCTCTGCCGAGAACGAGCGCCGTGAGATATGCCATCTGTGGTTAAGCACAGATGCCCAGTGCTGTTGTGCCTGTGGGTAGGGTGCACGGGGACAGTGAAGACCAGCAAGAGCTTTCAGGGCTGGCCCCTTCCTTGTGGGAGAAGGAGCCGGACGTTTGCCTTTTCGGAAAGAGGCTCTGCCGAGAACGAGCGCCGTGAGATATGCCGTCTGTGGTTAAGCACAGATGCCCAGTGCTGTTGTGCCTATGCACAGGGTGCACGGGGCCAGTGAAGACCAGCAAGAGCTTTCAGGGCTGGCCCCTTCCTTGTGGGAGAAGGAGCCGGACGTTTGCCTTTTCGGAAAGAGGCTCTGCCGAGAACGAGCGCCGTGAGATGCTGATTCTCTGGGAAAGCACAGATGCCCAGTGCTGTTGTGCCTATGCACAGGGTGCACGGGGCCAGTGAAGACCAGCAAGAGCTTTCAGGGCTGGCCCCTTCCTTGTGGGAGAAGGAGCCGGACGTTTGCCTTTTCGGAAAGAGGCTCTGCCGAGGACGAGCGCCGTGAGATATGCCGTCTGTGGTTAAGCACAGATGCCCAGTGCTGTTGTGCCTATGCACAGGGTGCACGGGGCCAGTGAAGACCAGCAAGAGCTTTCAGGGCTGGCCCCTTCCTTGTGGGAGAAGGAGCCGGACGTTTGCCTTTTCGGAAAGAGGCTCTGCCGAGAACGAGCGCCGTGAGATATGCTGTCTGTGGTTAAGCACAGATGCCCAGTGCTGTTGTGCCTGTGGGTAGGGTGCACGGGGCCAGTGAAGACCAGCAAGAGCTTTCAGGGCTGGCCCCTTCCTTGTGGGAGAAGGAGCCGGACGTTTGCCTTTTCGGAAAGAGGCACTGCTGAGAACGAGCGCCGTGAGATGCTGATTCTCTGGGAAAGCACAGATGCCCAGTGCTGTTGTGCCTGTGGGTAGGGTGCACGGGGCCAGTGAAGACCAGCAAGAGCTTTCAGGGCTGGCCCCTTCCTTGTGGGAGAAGGAGCCGGACGTTTGCCTTTTCGGAAAGAGGCTCTGCCGAGAACGAGCGCCGTGAGATATGCCGTCTGTGGTTAAGCACAGATGCCCAGTGCTGTTGTGCCTGTGGGTAGGGTGCACGGGGCCAGTGAAGACCAGCAAGAGCTTTCAGGGCTGGCCCCTTCCTTGTGGGAGAAGGAGCCGGACGTTTGCCTTTTCGGAAAGAGGCTCTGCCGAGAACGAGCGCCGTGAGATGCTGATTCTCTGGGAAAGCACAGATGCCCAGTGCTGTTGTGCCTGTGGTTAGGGTGCACGGGGACAGTGAAGACCAGCAAGAGCTTTCAGGGCTGGCCCCTTCCTTGTGGGAGAAGGAGCCAGACGTTTGCCTTTTCGGAAAGAGGCTCTGCCGAGAACGAGCGCCGTGAGATATGCCGTCTGTGGTTAAGGACAGATGTCCAGTGCTGTTGTGCCTATTCATAGGGTGCACGGGGCCAGTGAAGACCAGCAAGAGCTTTCAGGGCTGGCCCCTTCCTTGTGGGAGAAGGAGCCGGACGTTTGCCTTTTCGGAAAGAGGCTCTGCCGAGAACGAGCGCCGTGAGATGCTGAGTCTCTGGGAAAGCACAGATGCCCAGTGCTGTTGTGCCTGTGGGTAGGGTGCACGGGGACAGTGAAGACCAGCAAGAGCTTTCAGGGCTGGCCCCTTCCTTGTGGGAGAAGGAGCCGGACGTTTGCCTTTTCGGAAAGAGGCTCTGCCGAGGACGAGCGCCGTGAGATATGCCGTCTGTGGTTAAGGACAGATGTCCAGTGCTGTTGTGCCTATTCATAGGGTGCACGGGGCCAGTGAAGACCAGCAAGAGCTTTCAGGGCTGGCCCCTTCCTTGTGGGAGAAGGAGCCGGACGTTTGCCTTTTCGGAAAGAGGCTCTGCCGAGAACGAGCGCCGTGAGATGCTGAGTCTCTGGGAAAGCACAGATGCCCAGTGCTGTTGTGCCTGTGGGTAGGGTGCACGGGGATAGTGAAGACCAGCAAGAGCTTTCAGGGCTGGCCCCTTCCTTGTGGGAGAAGGAGCCGGACGTTTGCCTTTTCGGAAAGAGGCTCTGCCGAGAACGAGCGCCGTGAGATATGCCGTCTGTGGTTAAGCACAGATGCCCAGTGCTGTTGCGCCTGTGGGTAGGGTGCACGGGGCCAGTGAAGACCAGCAAGAGCTTTCAGGGCTGGCCCCTTCCTTGTGGGAGAAGGAGCCGGACGTTTGCCTTTTTGGAAGGAGGCTCTGCCGAGAACTAGCGCCGTGAGATGCTGAGTCTCTGGGAAAGCACAGATGCTCATTGCTGTTGTGCCTGTGGGTAGGGTGCACGGGGCCAGTGAAGACCAGCAAGAGCTTTCAGGGCTGCCCCCTTCCTTGTGGGAGAAGGAGCCGGACGTTTGCCTTTTCGGAAAGAGGCTCTGCAGAGAGCGAACGCAGTGAGATGCTGAGTCTCTGGGAAAGCACAGATGCCCAGTGCTGTTGTGCCTGTGGGTAGGGTGCACGGGGCCAGTGAAGACCAGCAAGAGCTTTCAGGGCTGGCCCCTTCCTTGTGGGAGAAGGAGCCGGACGTTTGCCTTTTCGGAAAGAGGCTCTGCCGAGAACGAGCGCCATGAGATATGCCGTCTGTGGTTAAGCACAGATGCCCAGTGCTGTTGTGCCTGTGGGTAGGGTGCACGGGGCCAGTGAAGACCAGCAAGAGCTTTCAGGGCTGGCCCCTTCCTTGTGGGAGAAGGAGCCGGACGTTTGCCTTTTCGGAAAGAGGCTCTGCCGAGAACGAGCGCCGTGAGATGCTGAGTCTCTGGGAAAGCACAGATGCCCAGTGCTGTTGTGCCTGTGGGTAGGGTGCACGGGGACAGTGAAGACCAGCAAGAGCTTTCAGGGCTGGCCCCTTCCTTGTGGGAGAAGGAGCCGGACGTTTGCCTTTTCGGAAAGAGGCTCTGCCGAGAACGAGCGCCGTGAGATATGCTGTCTGTGGTTAAGCACAGATGCCCAGTGCTGTTGTGCCTGTGGGTAGGGTGCACGGGGCCAGTGAAGACCAGCAAGAGCTTTCAGGGCTGGCCCCTTCCTTGTGGGAGAAGGAGCCGGACGTTTGCCTTTTCGGAAAGAGGCTCTGCCGAGAACGAGCGCCGTGAGATATGCCGTCTGTGGTTAAGCACAGATGCCCAGTGCTGTTGTGCCTGTGGGTAGGGTGCACGGGGCCAGTGAAGACCAGCAAGAGCTTTCAGGGCTGGCCCCTTCCTTGTGGGAGAAGGAGCCGGACGTTTGCCTTTTCGGAAAGAGGCTCTGCCGAGAACGAGCGCCGTGAGATATGCCGTCTGTGGTTAAGCACAGATGCCCAGTGCTGTTGTGCCTGTGGGTAGGGTGCACGGGGACAGTGAAGACCAGCAAGAGCTTTCAGGGCTGGCCCCTTCCTTGTGGGAGAAGGAGCCGGACATTTGCCTTTTCGGAAACAGGCTCTGCCGAGAACGAGCGCCGTGAGATATGCCGTCTGTGGTTAAGCACAGATGCCCAGTGCTGTTGTGCCTGTGGGTAGGGTGCACGGGGCCAGTGAAGACCAGCAAGAGCTTTCAGGGCTGGCCCCTTCCTTGTGGGAGAAGGAGCCGGACGTTTGCCTTTTCGGAAAGAGGCTCTGCCGAGAACGAGCGCCGTGAGATATGCTGTCTGTGGTTAAGCACAGATGCCCAGTGCTGTTGTGCCTGTGGGTAGGGTGCACGGGGCCAGTGAAGACCAGCAAGAGCTTTCAGGGCTGGCCCCTTCCTTGTGGGAGAAGGAGCCGGACGTTTGCCTTTTCGGAAAGAGGCTCTGCCGAGAACGAGCGCCGTGAGATGCTGATTCTCTGGGAAAGCACAGATGCCCAGTGCTGTTGTGCCTGTGGGTAGGGTGCAAGGGGACAGTGAAGACCAGCAAGAGCTTTCAGGGCTGGCCCCTTCCTTGTGGGAGAAGGAGCCGGACGTTTGCCTTTTCGGAAAGAGGCTCTGCCGAGAACGAGCGCCGTGAGATATGCCGTCTGTGGTTAAGCACAGATGCTCATTGCTGTTGTGCCTGTAGATAGGGTGCACGGGGCCAGTGAAGACCAGCAAGAGCTTTCAGGGCTGGCCCCTTCCTTGTGGGAGAAGGAGCCGGACGTTTGCCTTTTCGGAAAGAGGCTCTGCCGAGAACGAGCGCCGTGAGATGCTGAGTCTCTGGGAAAGCACAGATGCCCAGTGCTGTTGTGCCTGTGGGTAGGGTGCACGGGGCCAGTGAAGACCAGCAAGAGCTTTCAGGGCTGGCCCCTTCCTTGTGGGAGAAGGAGCCGGACGTTTGCCTTTTCGGAAAGAGGCTCTGCCGAGAACTAGCGCCGTGAGATGCTGAGTCTCTGGGAAAGCACAGATGCCCAGTGCTGTTGTGCCTGTGGGTAGGGTGCACGGGGACAGTGAAGACCAGCAAGAGCTTTCAGGGCTGGCCCCTTCCTTGTGGGAGAAGGAGCCGGACGTTTGCCTTTTCGGAAAGAGGCTCTGCCGAGAGCGAACGCCGTGAGATATGCCGTCTGTGGTTAAGCACAGATGCCCAGTGCTGTTGTGCCTGTGGGTAGGGTGCACGGGGCCAGTGAAGACCAGCAAGAGCTTTCAGGGCTGGCCCCTTCCTTGTGGGAGAAGGAGCCGGACGTTTGCCTTTTCGGAAAGAGGCTCTGCCGAGAACGAGCGCCGTGAGATATGCCGTCTAAGGTTAAGCACAGATGCCTAGTGCTGTTGTGCCTGTGGGTAGGGTGCACGGGGACAGTGAAGACCAGCAAGAACTTTCAGGGCTGGCCCCTTCCTTGTGGGAGAAGGAGCTGGACGTTTGCCTTTTCGGAAAGAGGCTCTGCCGAGAACGAGCGCCGTGACATGCTGAGCGTCCTAAAAAGGCACAGATGCCCAGTGCTGTTGTGCCTGTGGATAGGGTGCACGGGGCCAGTGAAGACCAGCAAGAGCTTTCAGGGCTGGCCCCTTCCTTGTGGGAGAAGGAGCCGGACGTTTGCCTTTTCGGAAAGAGGCTCTGCCTAGAGCGAACGCCGTGAGATATGCCGTCTGTGGTTAAGCACAGATGCCCAGTGCTGTTGTGCCTATTCATAGGGTGCACGGGGACAGTGAAGACCAGCAAGAGCTTTCAGGGCTGGCCCCTTCCTTGTGGTAGAAGGAGCCGGACGTTTGCCTTTTTGGAAGGAGGCTCTGCCGAGAACGAGCGCCGTGAGATGCTGAGTCTCTGGGAAAGCACAGATGCCCAGTGCTGTTGTGCCTGTGGGTAGGGTGCACGGGGACAGTGAAGACCAGCAAGAGCTTTCAGGGCTGGCCCCTTCCTTGTGGGAGAAGGAGCCGGACGTTTGCCTTTTCGGAAAGAGGCTCTGCCGAGAACGAGCGCCGTGAGATGCTGATTCTCTGGGAAAGCACAGATGCCCAGTGCTGTTGTGCCTATGCACAGGGTGCACGGGGCCAGTGAAGACCAGCAAGAGCTTTCAGGGCTGGCCCCTTCCTTGTGGGAGAAGGAGCCGGACGTTTGCCTTTTCGGAAAGAGGCTCTGCCGAGAACGAGCGCCGTGAGATATGCCGTCTGTGGTTAAGCACAGATGCCCAGTGCTGTTGTGCCTATGCACAGGGTGCACGGGGCCAGTGAAGACCAGCAAGAGCTTTCAGGGCTGGCCCCTTCCTTGTGGGAGAAGGAGCCGGACGTTTGCCTTTTCGGAAAGAGGCTCTGCCGAGAACGAGCGCCGTGAGATATGCCGTCTGTGGTTAAGCACAGATGCCCAGTGCTGTTGTGCCTGTGGGTAGGGTGCACGGGGCCAGTGAAGACCAGCAAGAGCTTTCAGGGCTGGCCCCTTCCTTGTGGGAGAAGGAGCCGGACGTTTGCCTTTTCGGAAAGAGGCTCTGCCGAGAACGAGCGCCGTGAGATGCTGATTCTCTGGGAAAGCACAGATGCCCAGTGCTGTTGTGCCTGTGGGTAGGGTGCACGGGGCCAGTGAAGACCAGCAAGAGCTTTCAGGGCTGGCCCCTTCCTTGTGGGAGAAGGAGCCGGACGTTTGCCTTTTCGGAAAGAGGCTCTGCCGAGAACGAGCGCCGTGAGATATGCCGTCTGTGGTTAAGCACAGATGCCCAGTGCTGTTGTGCCTGTGGGTAGGGTGCACGGGGACAGTGAAGACCAGCAAGAGCTTTCAGGGCTGGCCCCTTCCTTGTGGGAGAAGGAGCCGGACGTTTGCCTTTTCGGAAAGAGGCTCTGCCGAGAACGAGCGCAGTGAGATGCTGTGTCTCTGGGAAAGCACAGATGCCCAGTGCTGTTGTGCCTGTGGGTAGGGTGCACGGGGCCAGTGAAGACCAGCAAGAGCTTTCAGGGCTGGCCCCTTCCTTGTGGGAGAAGGAGCCGGACGTTTGCCTTTTCGGAAAGAGGCTCTGCCGAGAACGAGCGCCGTGAGATATGCCGTCTGTGGTTAAGGACAGATGTCCAGTGCTGTTGTGCCTATTCATAGGGTGCACGGGGCCAGTGAAGACCAGCAAGAGCTTTCAGGGCTGGCCCCTTCCTTGTGGGAGAAGGAGCCGGACGTTTGCCTTTTCGGAAAGAGGCTCTGCCGAGAACGAGCGCCGTGAGATGCTGAGTCTCTGGGAAAGCACAGATGCCCAGTGCTGTTGTGCCTGTGGGTAGGGTGCACGGGGACAGTGAAGACCAGCAAGAGCTTTCAGGGCTGACCCCTTCCTTGTGGGAGAAGGAGCCGGACGTTTGCCTTTTTGGAAGGAGGCTCTGCCGAGAACGAGCGCCGTGAGATGCTGAGTCTCTGGGAAAGCACAGATGCTCATTGCTGTTGTGCCTGTGGGTAGGGTGCACGGGGCCAGTGAAGACCAGCAAGAGCTTTCAGGGCTGGCCCCTTCCTTGTGGGAGAAGGAGCCGGACGTTTGCCTTTTCGGAAAGAGGCTCTGCCGAGAACGAGCGCCGTGAGATGCTGAGTCTCTGGGAAAGCACAGATGCCCAGTGCTGTTGTGCCTGTGGGTAGGGTGCACGGGGACAGTGAAGACCAGCAAGAGCTTTCAGGGCTGGCCCCTTCCTTGTGGGAGAAGGAGCCGGACGTTTGCCTTTTCGGAAAGAGGCTCTGCCGAGAACGAGCGCCGTGAGATGCTGAGTCTCTGGGAAAGCACAGATGCTCATTGCTGTTGTGCCTGTGGGTAGGGTGCACGGGGCCAGTGAAGACCAGCAAGAGCTTTCAGGGCTGCCCCCTTCCTTGTGGCAGAAGGAGCCGGACGTTTGCCTTTTCGGAAAGAGGCTCTGCCGAGAACGAGCGCCGTGAGATATGCCATCTGTGGTTAAGCACAGATGCCCAGTGCTGTTGTGCCTGTGGGTAGGGTGCACGGGGACAGTGAAGACCAGCAAGAGCTTTCAGGGCTGGCCCCTTCCTTGTGGGAGAAGGAGCCGGACGTTTGCCTTTTTGGAAAGAGGCTCTGCCGAGAACGAGCGCCGTGAGATATGCCGTCTGTGGTTAAGCACAGATGCCCAGTGCTGTTGTGCCTATGCACAGGGTGCACGGGGCCAGTGAAGACCAGCAAGAGCTTTCAGGGCTGGCCCCTTCCTTGTGGGAGAAGGAGCCGGACGTTTGCCTTTTCGGAAAGAGGCTCTGCCGAGAACGAGCGCCGTGAGATGCTGATTCTCTGGGAAAGCACAGATGCCCAGTGCTGTTGTGCCTATGCACAGGGTGCACGGGGCCAGTGAAGACCAGCAAGAGCTTTCAGGGCTGGCCCCTTCCTTGTGGGAGAAGGAGCCGGACGTTTGCCTTTTCGGAAAGAGGCTCTGCCGAGGACGAGCGCCGTGAGATATGCCGTCTGTGGTTAAGCACAGATGCCCAGTGCTGTTGTGCCTATGCACAGGGTGCACGGGGCCAGTGAAGACCAGCAAGAGCTTTCAGGGCTGGCCCCTTCCTTGTGGGAGAAGGAGCCGGACGTTTGCCTTTTCGGAAAGAGGCTCTGCCGAGAACGAGCGCCGTGAGATATGCTGTCTGTGGTTAAGCACAGATGCCCAGTGCTGTTGTGCCTGTGGGTAGGGTGCACGGGGCCAGTGAAGACCAGCAAGAGCTTTCAGGGCTGGCCCCTTCCTTGTGGGAGAAGGAGCCGGACGTTTGCCTTTTCGGAAAGAGGCACTGCTGAGAACGAGCGCCGTGAGATGCTGATTCTCTGGGAAAGCACAGATGCCCAGTGCTGTTGTGCCTGTGGGTAGGGTGCACGGGGCCAGTGAAGACCAGCAAGAGCTTTCAGGGCTGGCCCCTTCCTTGTGGGAGAAGGAGCCGGACGTTTGCCTTTTCGGAAAGAGGCTCTGCCGAGAACGAGCGCCGTGAGATATGCCGTCTGTGGTTAAGCACAGATGCCCAGTGCTGTTGTGCCTGTGGGTAGGGTGCACGGGGCCAGTGAAGACCAGCAAGAGCTTTCAGGGCTGGCCCCTTCCTTGTGGGAGAAGGAGCCGGACGTTTGCCTTTTCGGAAAGAGGCTCTGCCGAGAACGAGCGCCGTGAGATGCTGATTCTCTGGGAAAGCACAGATGCCCAGTGCTGTTGTGCCTGTGGTTAGGGTGCACGGGGCCAGTGAAGACCAGCAAGAGCTTTCAGGGCTGGCCCCTTCCTTGTGGGAGAAGGAGCCGGACGTTTGCCTTTTCGGAAAGAGGCTCTGCCGAGAACGAGCGCCGTGAGATATGCCGTCTGTGGTTAAGCACAGATGCCCAGTGCTGTTGTGCCTGTGGGTAGGGTGCACGGGGACAGTGAAGACCAGCAAGAGCTTTCAGGGCTGGCCCCTTCCTTGTGGGAGAAGGAGCCGGACGTTTGCCTTTTTGGAAAGAGGCTCTGCCGAGAGCGAACGCAGTGAGATGCTGTGTCTCTGGGAAAGCACAGATGCCCAGTGCTGTTGTGCCTGTGGGTAGGGTGCACGGGGACAGTGAAGACCAGCAAGAGCTTTCAGGGCTGGCCCCTTCCTTGTGGGAGAAGGAGCCGGACGTTTGCCTTTTCGGAAAGAGGCTCTGCCGAGGACGAGCGCCGTGAGATATGCCGTCTGTGGTTAAGGACAGATGTCCAGTGCTGTTGTGCCTATTCATAGGGTGCACGGGGCCAGTGAAGACCAGCAAGAGCTTTCAGGGCTGGCCCCTTCCTTGTGGGAGAAGGAGCCGGACGTTTGCCTTTTCGGAAAGAGGCTCTGCCGAGAACGAGCGCCGTGAGATGCTGAGTCTCTGGGAAAGCACAGATGCCCAGTGCTGTTGTGCCTGTGGGTAGGGTGCACGGGGATAGTGAAGACCAGCAAGAGCTTTCAGGGCTGGCCCCTTCCTTGTGGGAGAAGGAGCCGGACGTTTGCCTTTTCGGAAAGAGGCTCTGCCGAGAACGAGCGCCGTGAGATATGCCGTCTGTGGTTAAGCACAGATGCCCAGTGCTGTTGCGCCTGTGGGTAGGGTGCACGGGGCCAGTGAAGACCAGCAAGAGCTTTCAGGGCTGGCCCCTTCCTTGTGGGAGAAGGAGCCGGACGTTTGCCTTTTTGGAAGGAGGCTCTGCCGAGAACTAGCGCCGTGAGATGCTGAGTCTCTGGGAAAGCACAGATGCTCATTGCTGTTGTGCCTGTGGGTAGGGTGCACGGGGCCAGTGAAGACCAGCAAGAGCTTTCAGGGCTGCCCCCTTCCTTGTGGGAGAAGGAGCCGGACGTTTGCCTTTTCGGAAAGAGGCTCTGCAGAGAGCGAACGCAGTGAGATGCTGAGTCTCTGGGAAAGCACAGATGCCCAGTGCTGTTGTGCCTGTGGGTAGGGTGCACGGGGCCAGTGAAGACCAGCAAGAGCTTTCAGGGCTGGCCCCTTCCTTGTGGGAGAAGGAGCCGGACGTTTGCCTTTTCGGAAAGAGGCTCTGCCGAGAACGAGCGCCATGAGATATGCCGTCTGTGGTTAAGCACAGATGCCCAGTGCTGTTGTGCCTGTGGGTAGGGTGCACGGGGCCAGTGAAGACCAGCAAGAGCTTTCAGGGCTGGCCCCTTCCTTGTGGGAGAAGGAGCCGGACGTTTGCCTTTTCGGAAAGAGGCTCTGCCGAGAACGAGCGCCGTGAGATGCTGAGTCTCTGGGAAAGCACAGATGCCCAGTGCTGTTGTGCCTGTGGGTAGGGTGCACGGGGACAGTGAAGACCAGCAAGAGCTTTCAGGGCTGGCCCCTTCCTTGTGGGAGAAGGAGCCGGACGTTTGCCTTTTCGGAAAGAGGCTCTGCCGAGAACGAGCGCCGTGAGATATGCTGTCTGTGGTTAAGCACAGATGCCCAGTGCTGTTGTGCCTGTGGGTAGGGTGCACGGGGCCAGTGAAGACCAGCAAGAGCTTTCAGGGCTGGCCCCTTCCTTGTGGGAGAAGGAGCCGGACGTTTGCCTTTTCGGAAAGAGGCTCTGCCGAGAACGAGCGCCGTGAGATATGCCGTCTGTGGTTAAGCACAGATGCCCAGTGCTGTTGTGCCTGTGGGTAGGGTGCACGGGGCCAGTGAAGACCAGCAAGAGCTTTCAGGGCTGGCCCCTTCCTTGTGGGAGAAGGAGCCGGACGTTTGCCTTTTCGGAAAGAGGCTCTGCCGAGAACGAGCGCCGTGAGATATGCCGTCTGTGGTTAAGCACAGATGCCCAGTGCTGTTGTGCCTGTGGGTAGGGTGCACGGGGACAGTGAAGACCAGCAAGAGCTTTCAGGGCTGGCCCCTTCCTTGTGGGAGAAGGAGCCGGACATTTGCCTTTTCGGAAACAGGCTCTGCCGAGAACGAGCGCCGTGATATATGCCGTCTGTGGTTAAGCACAGATGCCCAGTGCTGTTGTGCCTGTGGGTAGGGTGCACGGGGCCAGTGAAGACCAGCAAGAGCTTTCAGGGCTGGCCCCTTCCTTGTGGGAGAAGGAGCCGGACGTTTGCCTTTTCGGAAAGAGGCTCTGCCGAGAACGAGCGCCGTGAGATATGCTGTCTGTGGTTAAGCACAGATGCCCAGTGCTGTTGTGCCTGTGGGTAGGGTGCACGGGGCCAGTGAAGACCAGCAAGAGCTTTCAGGGCTGGCCCCTTCCTTGTGGGAGAAGGAGCCGGACGTTTGCCTTTTCGGAAAGAGGCTCTGCCGAGAACGAGCGCCGTGAGATGCTGATTCTCTGGGAAAGCACAGATGCCCAGTGCTGTTGTGCCTGTGGGTAGGGTGCAAGGGGACAGTGAAGACCAGCAAGAGCTTTCAGGGCTGGCCCCTTCCTTGTGGGAGAAGGAGCCGGACGTTTGCCTTTTCGGAAAGAGGCTCTGCCGAGAACGAGCGCCGTGAGATATGCCGTCTGTGGTTAAGCACAGATGCTCATTGCTGTTGTGCCTGTAGATAGGGTGCACGGGGCCAGTGAAGACCAGCAAGAGCTTTCAGGGCTGGCCCCTTCCTTGTGGGAGAAGGAGCCGGACGTTTGCCTTTTCGGAAAGAGGCTCTGCCGAGAACGAGCGCCGTGAGATGCTGAGTCTCTGGGAAAGCACAGATGCCCAGTGCTGTTGTGCCTGTGGGTAGGGTGCACGGGGCCAGTGAAGACCAGCAAGAGCTTTCAGGGCTGGCCCCTTCCTTGTGGGAGAAGGAGCCGGACGTTTGCCTTTTCGGAAAGAGGCTCTGCCGAGAACTAGCGCCGTGAGATGCTGAGTCTCTGGGAAAGCACAGATGCCCAGTGCTGTTGTGCCTGTGGGTAGGGTGCACGGGGACAGTGAAGACCAGCAAGAGCTTTCAGGGCTGGCCCCTTCCTTGTGGGAGAAGGAGCCGGACGTTTGCCTTTTCGGAAAGAGGCTCTGCCGAGAGCGAACGCCGTGAGATATGCCGTCTGTGGTTAAGCACAGATGCCCAGTGCTGTTGTGCCTGTGGGTAGGGTGCACGGGGCCAGTGAAGACCAGCAAGAGCTTTCAGGGCTGGCCCCTTCCTTGTGGGAGAAGGAGCCGGACGTTTGCCTTTTCGGAAAGAGGCTCTGCCGAGAACGAGCGCCGTGAGATATGCCGTCTAAGGTTAAGCACAGATGCCTAGTGCTGTTGTGCCTGTGGGTAGGGTGCACGGGGACAGTGAAGACCAGCAAGAACTTTCAGGGCTGGCCCCTTCCTTGTGGGAGAAGGAGCCGGACGTTTGCCTTTTCGGAAAGAGGCTCTGCCGAGAACGAGCGCCGTGACATGCTGAGCGTCCTAAAAAGGCACAGATGCCCAGTGCTGTTGTGCCTGTGGATAGGGTGCACGGGGCCAGTGAAGACCAGCAAGAGCTTTCAGGGCTGGCCCCTTCCTTGTGGGAGAAGGAGCCGGACGTTTGCCTTTTCGGAAAGAGGCTCTGCCTAGAGCGAACGCCGTGAGATATGCCGTCTGTGGTTAAGCACAGATGCCCAGTGCTGTTGTGCCTATTCATAGGGTGCACGGGGACAGTGAAGACCAGCAAGAGCTTTCAGGGCTGGCCCCTTCCTTGTGGTAGAAGGAGCCGGACGTTTGCCTTTTTGGAAGGAGGCTCTGCCGAGAACGAGCGCCGTGAGATGCTGAGTCTCTGGGAAAGCACAGATGCCCAGTGCTGTTGTGCCTGTGGGTAGGGTGCACGGGGACAGTGAAGACCAGCAAGAGCTTTCAGGGCTGGCCCCTTCCTTGTGGGAGAAGGAGCCGGACGTTTGCCTTTTCGGAAAGAGGCTCTGCCGAGAACGAGCGCCGTGAGATGCTGATTCTCTGGGAAAGCACAGATGCCCAGTGCTGTTGTGCCTATGCACAGGGTGCACGGGGCCAGTGAAGACCAGCAAGAGCTTTCAGGGCTGGCCCCTTCCTTGTGGGAGAAGGAGCCGGACGTTTGCCTTTTCGGAAAGAGGCTCTGCCGAGAACGAGCGCCGTGAGATATGCCGTCTGTGGTTAAGCACAGATGCCCAGTGCTGTTGTGCCTATGCACAGGGTGCACGGGGCCAGTGAAGACCAGCAAGAGCTTTCAGGGCTGGCCCCTTCCTTGTGGGAGAAGGAGCCGGACGTTTGCCTTTTCGGAAAGAGGCTCTGCCGAGAACGAGCGCCGTGAGATATGCCGTCTGTGGTTAAGCACAGATGCCCAGTGCTGTTGTGCCTGTGGGTAGGGTGCACGGGGCCAGTGAAGACCAGCAAGAGCTTTCAGGGCTGGCCCCTTCCTTGTGGGAGAAGGAGCCGGACGTTTGCCTTTTCGGAAAGAGGCTCTGCCGAGAACGAGCGCCGTGAGATGCTGATTCTCTGGGAAAGCACAGATGCCCAGTGCTGTTGTGCCTGTGGGTAGGGTGCACGGGGCCAGTGAAGACCAGCAAGAGCTTTCAGGGCTGGCCCCTTCCTTGTGGGAGAAGGAGCCGGACGTTTGCCTTTTCGGAAAGAGGCTCTGCCGAGAACGAGCGCCGTGAGATATGCCGTCTGTGGTTAAGCACAGATGCCCAGTGCTGTTGTGCCTGTGGGTAGGGTGCACGGGGCCAGTGAAGACCAGCAAGAGCTTTCAGGGCTGGCCCCTTCCTTGTGGGAGAAGGAGCCGGACGTTTGCCTTTTCGGAAAGAGGCTCTGCCGAGAACGAGCGCCGTGAGATGCTGATTCTCTGGGAAAGCACAGATGCCCAGTGCTGTTGTGCCTGTGGGTAGGGTGCACGGGGACAGTGAAGACCAGCAAGAGCTTTCAGGGCTGGCCCCTTCCTTGTGGGAGAAGGAGCCGGACGTTTGCCTTTTCGGAAAGAGGCTCTGCCGAGAACGAGCGCCGTGAGATATGCCGTCTGTGGTTAAGCACAGATGCCCAGTGCTGTTGTGCCTGTGGGTAGGGTGCACGGGGCCAGTGAAGACCAGCAAGAGCTTTCAGGGCTGGCCCCTTCCTTGTGGGAGAAGGAGCCGGACGTTTGCCTTTTTGGAAAGAGGCTCTGCCGAGAGCGAACGCAGTGAGATGCTGTGTCTCTGGGAAAGCACAGATGCCTAGTGCTGTTGTGCCTGTGGGTAGGGTGCACGGGGACAGTGAAGACCAGCAAGAACTTTCAGGGCTGGCCCCTTCCTTGTGGGAGAAGGAGCCGGACGTTTGCCTTTTCGGAAAGAGGCTCTGCCGAGAACTAGCGCCGTGAGATGCTGAGTCTCTGGGAAAGCACAGATGCCCAGTGCTGTTGTGCCTGTGGGTAGGGTGCACGGGGACAGTGAAGACCAGCAAGAGCTTTCAGGGCTGGCCCCTTCCTTGTGGGAGAAGGAGCCGGACGTTTGCCTTTTCGGAAAGAGGCTCTGCCGAGAGCGAACGCCGTGAGATATGCCGTCTGTGGTTAAGCACAGATGCCCAGTGCTGTTGTGCCTGTGGGTAGGGTGCACGGGGCCAGTGAAGACCAGCAAGAGCTTTCAGGGCTGGCCCCTTCCTTGTGGGAGAAGGAGCCGGACGTTTGCCTTTTCGGAAAGAGGCTCTGCCGAGAACGAGCGCCGTGAGATATGCCGTCTAAGGTTAAGCACAGATGCCTAGTGCTGTTGTGCCTGTGGGTAGGGTGCACGGGGACAGTGAAGACCAGCAAGAACTTTCAGGGCTGGCCCCTTCCTTGTGGGAGAAGGAGCCGGACGTTTGCCTTTTCGGAAAGAGGCTCTGCCGAGAACGAGCGCCGTGACATGCTGAGCGTCCTAAAAAGGCACAGATGCCCAGTGCTGTTGTGCCTGTGGATAGGGTGCACGGGGCCAGTGAAGACCAGCAAGAGCTTTCAGGGCTGGCCCCTTCCTTGTGGGAGAAGGAGCCGGACGTTTGCCTTTTCGGAAAGAGGCTCTGCCTAGAGCGAACGCCGTGAGATATGCCGTCTGTGGTTAAGCACAGATGCCCAGTGCTGTTGTGCCTATTCATAGGGTGCACGGGGACAGTGAAGACCAGCAAGAGCTTTCAGGGCTGGCCCCTTCCTTGTGGTAGAAGGAGCCGGACGTTTGCCTTTTTGGAAGGAGGCTCTGCCGAGAACGAGCGCCGTGAGATGCTGAGTCTCTGGGAAAGCACAGATGCCCAGTGCTGTTGTGCCTGTGGGTAGGGTGCACGGGGACAGTGAAGACCAGCAAGAGCTTTCAGGGCTGGCCCCTTCCTTGTGGGAGAAGGAGCCGGACGTTTGCCTTTTCGGAAAGAGGCTCTGCCGAGAACGAGCGCCGTGAGATGCTGATTCTCTGGGAAAGCACAGATGCCCAGTGCTGTTGTGCCTATGCACAGGGTGCACGGGGCCAGTGAAGACCAGCAAGAGCTTTCAGGGCTGGCCCCTTCCTTGTGGGAGAAGGAGCCGGACGTTTGCCTTTTCGGAAAGAGGCTCTGCCGAGAACGAGCGCCGTGAGATATGCCGTCTGTGGTTAAGCACAGATGCCCAGTGCTGTTGTGCCTATGCACAGGGTGCACGGGGCCAGTGAAGACCAGCAAGAGCTTTCAGGGCTGGCCCCTTCCTTGTGGGAGAAGGAGCCGGACGTTTGCCTTTTCGGAAAGAGGCTCTGCCGAGAACGAGCGCCGTGAGATATGCCGTCTGTGGTTAAGCACAGATGCCCAGTGCTGTTGTGCCTGTGGGTAGGGTGCACGGGGCCAGTGAAGACCAGCAAGAGCTTTCAGGGCTGGCCCCTTCCTTGTGGGAGAAGGAGCCGGACGTTTGCCTTTTCGGAAAGAGGCTCTGCCGAGAACGAGCGCCGTGAGATGCTGATTCTCTGGGAAAGCACAGATGCCCAGTGCTGTTGTGCCTGTGGGTAGGGTGCACGGGGCCAGTGAAGACCAGCAAGAGCTTTCAGGGCTGGCCCCTTCCTTGTGGGAGAAGGAGCCGGACGTTTGCCTTTTCGGAAAGAGGCTCTGCCGAGAACGAGCGCCGTGAGATATGCCGTCTGTGGTTAAGCACAGATGCCCAGTGCTGTTGTGCCTGTGGGTAGGGTGCACGGGGCCAGTGAAGACCAGCAAGAGCTTTCAGGGCTGGCCCCTTCCTTGTGGGAGAAGGAGCCGGACGTTTGCCTTTTCGGAAAGAGGCTCTGCCGAGAACGAGCGCCGTGAGATGCTGATTCTCTGGGAAAGCACAGATGCCCAGTGCTGTTGTGCCTGTGGGTAGGGTGCACGGGGACAGTGAAGACCAGCAAGAGCTTTCAGGGCTGGCCCCTTCCTTGTGGGAGAAGGAGCCGGACGTTTGCCTTTTCGGAAAGAGGCTCTGCCGAGAACGAGCGCCGTGAGATATGCCGTCTGTGGTTAAGCACAGATGCCCAGTGCTGTTGTGCCTGTGGGTAGGGTGCACGGGGCCAGTGAAGACCAGCAAGAGCTTTCAGGGCTGGCCCCTTCCTTGTGGGAGAAGGAGCCGGACGTTTGCCTTTTTGGAAAGAGGCTCTGCCGAGAGCGAACGCAGTGAGATGCTGTGTCTCTGGGAAAGCACAGATGCCCAGTGCTGTTGTGCCTGTGGGTAGGGTGCACGGGGACAGTGAAGACCAGCAAGAGCTTTCAGGGCTGGCCCCTTCCTTGTGGGAGAAGGAGCCAGACGTTTGCCTTTTCGGAAAGAGGCTCTGCCGAGAACGAGCGCCGTGAGATATGCCGTCTGTGGTTAAGGACAGATGTCCAGTGCTGTTGTGCCTATTCATAGGGTGCACGGGGCCAGTGAAGACCAGCAAGAGCTTTCAGGGCTGGCCCCTTCCTTGTGGGAGAAGGAGCCGGACGTTTGCCTTTTCGGAAAGAGGCTCTGCCGAGAACGAGCGCCGTGAGATGCTGAGTCTCTGGGAAAGCACAGATGCCCAGTGCTGTTGTGCCTGTGGGTAGGGTGCACGGGGACAGTGAAGACCAGCAAGAGCTTTCAGGGCTGGCCCCTTCCTTGTGGGAGAAGGAGCCGGACGTTTGCCTTTTCGGAAAGAGGCTCTGCCGAGAACGAGCGCCGTGAGATATGCTGTCTGTGGTTAAGCACAGATGCCCAGTGCTGTTGTGCCTGTGGGTAGGGTGCACGGGGCCAGTGAAGACCAGCAAGAGCTTTCAGGGCTGGCCCCTTCCTTGTGGGAGAAGGAGCCGGACGTTTGCCTTTTCGGAAAGAGGCTCTGCCGAGAACGAGCGCCGTGAGATATGCCGTCTGTGGTTAAGCACAGATGCCCAGTGCTGTTGTGCCTGTGGGTAGGGTGCACGGGGCCAGTGAAGACCAGCAAGAGCTTTCAGGGCTGGCCCCTTCCTTGTGGGAGAAGGAGCCGGACGTTTGCCTTTTCGGAAAGAGGCTCTGCCGAGAACGAGCGCCGTGAGATATGCCGTCTGTGGTTAAGCACAGATGCCCAGTGCTGTTGTGCCTGTGGGTAGGGTGCACGGGGACAGTGAAGACCAGCAAGAGCTTTCAGGGCTGGCCCCTTCCTTGTGGGAGAAGGAGCCGGACATTTGCCTTTTCGGAAACAGGCTCTGCCGAGAACGAGCGCCGTGATATATGCCGTCTGTGGTTAAGCACAGATGCCCAGTGCTGTTGTGCCTGTGGGTAGGGTGCACGGGGCCAGTGAAGACCAGCAAGAGCTTTCAGGGCTGGCCCCTTCCTTGTGGGAGAAGGAGCCGGACGTTTGCCTTTTCGGAAAGAGGCTCTGCCGAGAACGAGCGCCGTGAGATATGCTGTCTGTGGTTAAGCACAGATGCCCAGTGCTGTTGTGCCTGTGGGTAGGGTGCACGGGGCCAGTGAAGACCAGCAAGAGCTTTCAGGGCTGGCCCCTTCCTTGTGGGAGAAGGAGCCGGACGTTTGCCTTTTCGGAAAGAGGCTCTGCCGAGAACGAGCGCCGTGAGATGCTGATTCTCTGGGAAAGCACAGATGCCCAGTGCTGTTGTGCCTGTGGGTAGGGTGCAAGGGGACAGTGAAGACCAGCAAGAGCTTTCAGGGCTGGCCCCTTCCTTGTGGGAGAAGGAGCCAGACGTTTGCCTTTTCGGAAAGAGGCTCTGCCGAGAACGAGCGCCGTGAGATATGCCGTCTGTGGTTAAGGACAGATGTCCAGTGCTGTTGTGCCTATTCATAGGGTGCACGGGGCCAGTGAAGACCAGCAAGAGCTTTCAGGGCTGGCCCCTTCCTTGTGGGAGAAGGAGCCGGACGTTTGCCTTTTCGGAAAGAGGCTCTGCCGAGAACGAGCGCCGTGAGATGCTGAGTCTCTGGGAAAGCACAGATGCCCAGTGCTGTTGTGCCTGTGGGTAGGGTGCACGGGGACAGTGAAGACCAGCAAGAGCTTTCAGGGCTGGCCCCTTCCTTGTGGGAGAAGGAGCCGGACGTTTGCCTTTTCGGAAAGAGGCTCTGCCGAGAACGAGCGCCGTGAGATATGCCGTCTGTGGTTAAGCACAGATGCTCATTGCTGTTGTGCCTGTAGATAGGGTGCACGGGGCCAGTGAAGACCAGCAAGAGCTTTCAGGGCTGGCCCCTTCCTTGTGGGAGAAGGAGCCGGACGTTTGCCTTTTCGGAAAGAGGCTCTGCCGAGAACGAGCGCCGTGAGATGCTGAGTCTCTGGGAAAGCACAGATGCCCAGTGCTGTTGTGCCTGTGGGTAGGGTGCACGGGGCCAGTGAAGACCAGCAAGAGCTTTCAGGGCTGGCCCCTTCCTTGTGGGAGAAGGAGCCGGACGTTTGCCTTTTCGGAAAGAGGCTCTGCCGAGAACGAGCGCCGTGAGATATGCCGTCTGTGGTTAAGCACAGATGCCCAGTGCTGTTGTGCCTGTGGGTAGGGTGCACGGGGACAGTGAAGACCAGCAAGAGCTTTCAGGGCTGGCCCCTTCCTTGTGGGAGAAGGAGCCGGACATTTGCCTTTTCGGAAACAGGCTCTGCCGAGAACGAGCGCCGTGATATATGCCGTCTGTGGTTAAGCACAGATGCCCAGTGCTGTTGTGCCTGTGGGTAGGGTGCACGGGGCCAGTGAAGACCAGCAAGAGCTTTCAGGGCTGGCCCCTTCCTTGTGGGAGAAGGAGCCGGACGTTTGCCTTTTCGGAAAGAGGCTCTGCCGAGAACGAGCGCCGTGAGATATGCTGTCTGTGGTTAAGCACAGATGCCCAGTGCTGTTGTGCCTGTGGGTAGGGTGCACGGGGCCAGTGAAGACCAGCAAGAGCTTTCAGGGCTGGCCCCTTCCTTGTGGGAGAAGGAGCCGGACGTTTGCCTTTTCGGAAAGAGGCTCTGCCGAGAACGAGCGCCGTGAGATGCTGATTCTCTGGGAAAGCACAGATGCCCAGTGCTGTTGTGCCTGTGGGTAGGGTGCACGGGGACAGTGAAGACCAGCAAGAGCTTTCAGGGCTGGCCCCTTCCTTGTGGGAGAAGGAGCCGGACGTTTGCCTTTTCGGAAAGAGGCTCTGCCGAGAACGAGCGCCGTGAGATATGCCGTCTGTGGTTAAGCACAGATGCTCATTGCTGTTGTGCCTGTAGATAGGGTGCACGGGGCCAGTGAAGACCAGCAAGAGCTTTCAGGGCTGGCCCCTTCCTTGTGGGAGAAGGAGCCGGACGTTTGCCTTTTCGGAAAGAGGCTCTGCCGAGAACGAGCGCCGTGAGATGCTGAGTCTCTGGGAAAGCACAGATGCCCAGTGCTGTTGTGCCTGTGGGTAGGGTGCACGGGGCCAGTGAAGACCAGCAAGAGCTTTCAGGGCTGGCCCCTTCCTTGTGGGAGAAGGAGCCGGACGTTTGCCTTTTCGGAAAGAGGCTCTGCCGAGAACGAGCGCCGTGAGATGCTGAGTCTCTGGGAAAGCACAGATGCCCAGTGCTGTTGTGCCTGTGGGTAGGGTGCACGGGGACAGTGAAGACCAGCAAGAGCTTTCAGGGCTGGCCCCTTCCTTGTGGGAGAAGGAGCCGGACGTTTGCCTTTTCGGAAAGAGGCTCTGCCGAGAGCGAACGCCGTGAGATATGCCGTCTGTGGTTAAGCACAGATGCCCAGTGCTGTTGTGCCTGTGGGTAGGGTGCACGGGGCCAGTGAAGACCAGCAAGAGCTTTCAGGGCTGGCCCCTTCCTTGTGGGAGAAGGAGCCGGACGTTTGCCTTTTCGGAAAGAGGCTCTGCCGAGAACGAGCGCCGTGAGATATGCCGTCTAAGGTTAAGCACAGATGCCTAGTGCTGTTGTGCCTGTGGGTAGGGTGCACGGGGCCAGTGAAGACCAGCAAGAGCTTTCAGGGCTGGCCCCTTCCTTGTGGGAGAAGGAGCCGGACGTTTGCCTTTTTGGAAAGAGGCTCTGCCGAGAGCGAACGCAGTGAGATGCTGTGTCTCTGGGAAAGCACAGATGCCCAGTGCTGTTGTGCCTGTGGGTAGGGTGCACGGGGACAGTGAAGACCAGCAAGAGCTTTCAGGGCTGGCCCCTTCCTTGTGGGAGAAGGAGCCGGACGTTTGCCTTTTCGGAAAGAGGCTCTGCCGAGGACGAGCGCCGTGAGATATGCCGTCTGTGGTTAAGGACAGATGTCCAGTGCTGTTGTGCCTATTCATAGGGTGCACGGGGCCAGTGAAGACCAGCAAGAGCTTTCAGGGCTGGCCCCTTCCTTGTGGGAGAAGGAGCCGGACGTTTGCCTTTTCGGAAAGAGGCTCTGCCGAGAACGAGCGCCGTGAGATGCTGAGTCTCTGGGAAAGCACAGATGCCCAGTGCTGTTGTGCCTGTGGGTAGGGTGCACGGGGATAGTGAAGACCAGCAAGAGCTTTCAGGGCTGGCCCCTTCCTTGTGGGAGAAGGAGCCGGACGTTTGCCTTTTCGGAAAGAGGCTCTGCCGAGAACGAGCGCCGTGAGATATGCCGTCTGTGGTTAAGCACAGATGCCCAGTGCTGTTGCGCCTGTGGGTAGGGTGCACGGGGCCAGTGAAGACCAGCAAGAGCTTTCAGGGCTGGCCCCTTCCTTGTGGGAGAAGGAGCCGGACGTTTGCCTTTTCGGAAGGAGGCTCTGCCGAGAACTAGCGCCGTGAGATGCTGAGTCTCTGGGAAAGCACAGATGCTCATTGCTGTTGTGCCTGTGGGTAGGGTGCACGGGGCCAGTGAAGACCAGCAAGAGCTTTCAGGGCTGCCCCCTTCCTTGTGGGAGAAGGAGCCGGACGTTTGCCTTTTCGGAAAGAGGCTCTGCAGAGAGCGAACGCAGTGAGATGCTGAGTCTCTGGGAAAGCACAGATGCCCAGTGCTGTTGTGCCTGTGGGTAGGGTGCACGGGGCCAGTGAAGACCAGCAAGAGCTTTCAGGGCTGGCCCCTTCCTTGTGGGAGAAGGAGCCGGACGTTTGCCTTTTCGGAAAGAGGCTCTGCCGAGAACGAGCGCCGTGAGATATGCCGTCTGTGGTTAAGCACAGATGCCCAGTGCTGTTGTGCCTGTGGGTAGGGTGCACGGGGCCAGTGAAGACCAGCAAGAGCTTTCAGGGCTGGCCCCTTCCTTGTGGGAGAAGGAGCCGGACGTTTGCCTTTTCGGAAAGAGGCTCTGCCGAGAACGAGCGCCGTGAGATGCTGAGTCTCTGGGAAAGCACAGATGCCCAGTGCTGTTGTGCCTGTGGGTAGGGTGCACGGGGACAGTGAAGACCAGCAAGAGCTTTCAGGGCTGGCCCCTTCCTTGTGGGAGAAGGAGCCGGACGTTTGCCTTTTCGGAAAGAGGCTCTGCCGAGAACGAGCGCCGTGAGATATGCTGTCTGTGGTTAAGCACAGATGCCCAGTGCTGTTGTGCCTGTGGGTAGGGTGCACGGGGCCAGTGAAGACCAGCAAGAGCTTTCAGGGCTGGCCCCTTCCTTGTGGGAGAAGGAGCCGGACGTTTGCCTTTTCGGAAAGAGGCTCTGCCGAGAACGAGCGCCGTGAGATATGCCGTCTGTGGTTAAGCACAGATGCCCAGTGCTGTTGTGCCTGTGGGTAGGGTGCACGGGGACAGTGAAGACCAGCAAGAGCTTTCAGGGCTGGCCCCTTCCTTGTGGGAGAAGGAGCCGGACGTTTGCCTTTTCGGAAAGAGGCTCTGCCGAGAACGAGCGCCGTGAGATATGCCGTCTGTGGTTAAGCACAGATGCCCAGTGCTGTTGTGCCTGTGGGTAGGGTGCACGGGGCCAGTGAAGACCAGCAAGAGCTTTCAGGGCTGGCCCCTTCCTTGTGGGAGAAGGAGCCGGACATTTGCCTTTTCGGAAACAGGCTCTGCCGAGAACGAGCGCCGTGATATATGCCGTCTGTGGTTAAGCACAGATGCCCAGTGCTGTTGTGCCTGTGGGTAGGGTGCACGGGGACAGTGAAGACCAGCAAGAGCTTTCAGGGCTGGCCCCTTCCTTGTGGGAGAAGGAGCCGGACATTTGCCTTTTCGGAAACAGGCTCTGCCGAGAACGAGCGCCGTGATATATGCCGTCTGTGGTTAAGCACAGATGCCCAGTGCTGTTGTGCCTGTGGGTAGGGTGCACGGGGCCAGTGAAGACCAGCAAGAGCTTTCAGGGCTGGCCCCTTCCTTGTGGGAGAAGGAGCCGGACGTTTGCCTTTTCGGAAAGAGGCTCTGCCGAGAACGAGCGCCGTGAGATATGCTGTCTGTGGTTAAGCACAGATGCCCAGTGCTGTTGTGCCTGTGGGTAGGGTGCACGGGGCCAGTGAAGACCAGCAAGAGCTTTCAGGGCTGGCCCCTTCCTTGTGGGAGAAGGAGCCGGACGTTTGCCTTTTCGGAAAGAGGCTCTGCCGAGAACGAGCGCCGTGAGATGCTGATTCTCTGGGAAAGCACAGATGCCCAGTGCTGTTGTGCCTGTGGGTAGGGTGCAAGGGGACAGTGAAGACCAGCAAGAGCTTTCAGGGCTGGCCCCTTCCTTGTGGGAGAAGGAGCCGGACGTTTGCCTTTTCGGAAAGAGGCTCTGCCGAGAACGAGCGCCGTGAGATATGCCGTCTGTGGTTAAGCACAGATGCTCATTGCTGTTGTGCCTGTAGATAGGGTGCACGGGGCCAGTGAAGACCAGCAAGAGCTTTCAGGGCTGGCCCCTTCCTTGTGGGAGAAGGAGCCGGACGTTTGCCTTTTCGGAAAGAGGCTCTGCCGAGAACGAGCGCCGTGAGATGCTGAGTCTCTGGGAAAGCACAGATGCCCAGTGCTGTTGTGCCTGTGGGTAGGGTGCACGGGGCCAGTGAAGACCAGCAAGAGCTTTCAGGGCTGGCCCCTTCCTTGTGGGAGAAGGAGCCGGACGTTTGCCTTTTCGGAAAGAGGCTCTGCCGAGAACGAGCGCCGTGAGATGCTGAGTCTCTGGGAAAGCACAGATGCCCAGTGCTGTTGTGCCTGTGGGTAGGGTGCACGGGGACAGTGAAGACCAGCAAGAGCTTTCAGGGCTGGCCCCTTCCTTGTGGGAGAAGGAGCCGGACGTTTGCCTTTTCGGAAAGAGGCTCTGCCGAGAGCGAACGCCGTGAGATATGCCGTCTGTGGTTAAGCACAGATGCCCAGTGCTGTTGTGCCTGTGGGTAGGGTGCACGGGGCCAGTGAAGACCAGCAAGAGCTTTCAGGGCTGGCCCCTTCCTTGTGGGAGAAGGAGCCGGACGTTTGCCTTTTCGGAAAGAGGCTCTGCCGAGAACGAGCGCCGTGAGATATGCCGTCTAAGGTTAAGCACAGATGCCTAGTGCTGTTGTGCCTGTGGGTAGGGTGCACGGGGACAGTGAAGACCAGCAAGAACTTTCAGGGCTGGCCCCTTCCTTGTGGGAGAAGGAGCCGGACGTTTGCCTTTTCGGAAAGAGGCTCTGCCGAGAACGAGCGCCGTGACATGCTGAGCGTCCTAAAAAGGCACAGATGCCCAGTGCTGTTGTGCCTGTGGATAGGGTGCACGGGGCCAGTGAAGACCAGCAAGAGCTTTCAGGGCTGGCCCCTTCCTTGTGGGAGAAGGAGCCGGACGTTTGCCTTTTCGGAAAGAGGCTCTGCCTAGAGCGAACGCCGTGAGATATGCCGTCTGTGGTTAAGCACAGATGCCCAGTGCTGTTGTGCCTATTCATAGGGTGCACGGGGACAGTGAAGACCAGCAAGAGCTTTCAGGGCTGGCCCCTTCCTTGTGGTAGAAGGAGCCGGACGTTTGCCTTTTTGGAAGGAGGCTCTGCCGAGAACGAGCGCCGTGAGATGCTGAGTC
Source organism: Haliaeetus albicilla (assembly GCF_947461875.1). Classification (NCBI taxonomy): domain Eukaryota; kingdom Metazoa; phylum Chordata; class Aves; order Accipitriformes; family Accipitridae; genus Haliaeetus; species Haliaeetus albicilla. Next base: position 9,140,072 of record NC_091498.1, read on the forward strand.
TCTGGGAAAGCACAGATGCCCAGTGCTGTTGTGCCTGTGGGTAGGGTGCACGGGGACAGTGAAGACCAGCAAGAGCTTTCAGGGCTGGCCCCTTCCTTGTGGGAGAAGGAGCCGGACGTTTGCCTTTTCGGAAAGAGGCTCTGCCGAGAACGAGCGCCGTGAGATGCTGATTCTCTGGGAAAGCACAGATGCCCAGTGCTGTTGTGCCTATGCACAGGGTGCACGGGGCCAGTGAAGACCAGCAAGAGCTTTCAGGGCTGGCCCCTTCCTTGTGGGAGAAGGAGCCGGACGTTTGCCTTTTCGGAAAGAGGCTCTGCCGAGAACGAGCGCCGTGAGATATGCCGTCTGTGGTTAAGCACAGATGCCCAGTGCTGTTGTGCCTATGCACAGGGTGCACGGGGCCAGTGAAGACCAGCAAGAGCTTTCAGGGCTGGCCCCTTCCTTGTGGGAGAAGGAGCCGGACGTTTGCCTTTTCGGAAAGAGGCTCTGCCGAGAACGAGCGCCGTGAGATATGCCGTCTGTGGTTAAGCACAGATGCCCAGTGCTGTTGTGCCTGTGGGTAGGGTGCACGGGGCCAGTGAAGACCAGCAAGAGCTTTCAGGGCTGGCCCCTTCCTTGTGGGAGAAGGAGCCGGACGTTTGCCTTTTCGGAAAGAGGCTCTGCCGAGAACGAGCGCCGTGAGATGCTGATTCTCTGGGAAAGCACAGATGCCCAGTGCTGTTGTGCCTGTGGGTAGGGTGCACGGGGCCAGTGAAGACCAGCAAGAGCTTTCAGGGCTGGCCCCTTCCTTGTGGGAGAAGGAGCCGGACGTTTGCCTTTTCGGAAAGAGGCTCTGCCGAGAACGAGCGCCGTGAGATATGCCGTCTGTGGTTAAGCACAGATGCCCAGTGCTGTTGTGCCTGTGGGTAGGGTGCACGGGGCCAGTGAAGACCAGCAAGAGCTTTCAGGGCTGGCCCCTTCCTTGTGGGAGAAGGAGCCGGACGTTTGCCTTTTCGGAAAGAGGCTCTGCCGAGAACGAGCGCCGTGAGATGCTGATTCTCTGGGAAAGCACAGATGCCCAGTGCTGTTGTGCCTGTGGGTAGGGTGCACGGGGACAGTGAAGACCAGCAAGAGCTTTCAGGGCTGGCCCCTTCCTTGTGGGAGAAGGAGCCGGACGTTTGCCTTTTCGGAAAGAGGCTCTGCCGAGAACGAGCGCCGTGAGATATGCCGTCTGTGGTTAAGCACAGATGCCCAGTGCTGTTGTGCCTGTGGGTAGGGTGCACGGGGCCAGTGAAGACCAGCAAGAGCTTTCAGGGCTGGCCCCTTCCTTGTGGGAGAAGGAGCCGGACGTTTGCCTTTTTGGAAAGAGGCTCTGCCGAGAGCGAACGCAGTGAGATGCTGTGTCTCTGGGAAAGCACAGATGCCCAGTGCTGTTGTGCCTGTGGGTAGGGTGCACGGGGACAGTGAAGACCAGCAAGAGCTTTCAGGGCTGGCCCCTTCCTTGTGGGAGAAGGAGCCAGACGTTTGCCTTTTCGGAAAGAGGCTCTGCCGAGAACGAGCGCCGTGAGATATGCCGTCTGTGGTTAAGGACAGATGTCCAGTGCTGTTGTGCCTATTCATAGGGTGCACGGGGCCAGTGAAGACCAGCAAGAGCTTTCAGGGCTGGCCCGTTCCTTGTGGGAGAAGGAGCCGGACGTTTGCCTTTTCGGAAAGAGGCTCTGCCGAGAACGAGCGCCGTGAGATGCTGAGTCTCTGGGAAAGCACAGATGCCCAGTGCTGTTGTGCCTGTGGGTAGGGTGCACGGGGATAGTGAAGACCAGCAAGAGCTTTCAGGGCTGGCCCCTTCCTTGTGGGAGAAGGAGCCGGACGTTTGCCTTTTCGGAAAGAGGCTCTGCCGAGAACGAGCGCCGTGAGATATGCCGTCTGTGGTTAAGCACAGATGCCCAGTGCTGTTGCGCCTGTGGGTAGGGTGCACGGGGCCAGTGAAGACCAGCAAGAGCTTTCAGGGCTGGCCCCTTCCTTGTGGGAGAAGGAGCCGGACGTTTGCCTTTTTGGAAGGAGGCTCTGCCGAGAACTAGCGCCGTGAGATGCTGAGTCTCTGGGAAAGCACAGATGCTCATTGCTGTTGTGCCTGTGGGTAGGGTGCACGGGGCCAGTGAAGACCAGCAAGAGCTTTCAGGGCTGCCCCCTTCCTTGTGGGAGAAGGAGCCGGACGTTTGCCTTTTTGGAAGGAGGCTCTGCAGAGAGCGAACGCAGTGAGATGCTGAGTCTCTGGGAAAGCACCGATGCCCAGTGCTGTTGTGCCTGTGGGTAGGGTGCACGGGGCCAGTGAAGACCAGCAAGAGCTTTCAGGGCTGGCCCCTTCCTTGTGGGAGAAGGAGCCGGACGTTTGCCTTTTCGGAAAGAGGCTCTGCCGAGAACGAGCGCCGTGAGATATGCCGTCTGTGGTTAAGCACAGATGCCCAGTGCTGTTGTGCCTGTGGGTAGGGTGCACGGGGCCAGTGAAGACCAGCAAGAGCTTTCAGGGCTGGCCCCTTCCTTGTGGGAGAAGGAGCCGGACGTTTGCCTTTTCGGAAAGAGGCTCTGCCGAGAGCGAACGCAGTGAGATGCTGAGTCTCTGGGAAAGCACAGATGCCCAGTGCTGTTGTGCCTGTGGGTAGGGTGCATGGGGATAGTGAAGACCAGCAAGAGCTTTCAGGGCTGGCCCCTTCCTTGTGGGAGAAGGAGCCAGACGTTTGCCTTTTCGGAAAGAGGCTCTGCCGAGAACGAGCGCCGTGAGATATGCTGTCTGTGGTTAAGCACAGATGCCCAGTGCTGTTGTGCCTGTGGGTAGGGTGCACGGGGCCAGTGAAGACCAGCAAGAGCTTTCAGGGCTGGCCCCTTCCTTGTGGGAGAAGGAGCCGGACGTTTGCCTTTTCGGAAAGAGGCTCTGCCGAGAACGAGCGCCGTGAGATATGCCGTCTGTGGTTAAGCACAGATGCCCAGTGCTGTTGTGCCTGTGGGTAGGGTGCACGGGGACAGTGAAGACCAGCAAGAGCTTTCAGGGCTGGCCCCTTCCTTGTGGGAGAAGGAGCCCGACGTTTGCCTTTTCGGAAAGAGGCTCTGCCGAGAACGAGCGCCGTGAGATATGCTGTCTGTGGTTAAGCACAGATGCCCAGTGCTGTTGTGCCTGTGGGTAGGGTGCACGGGGCCAGTGAAGACCAGCAAGAGCTTTCAGGGCTGGCCCCTTCCTTGTGGGAGAAGGAGCCGGACGTTTGCCTTTTCGGAAAGAGGCTCTGCCGAGAACGAGCGCCGTGAGATATGCCGTCTGTGGTTAAGCACAGATGCCCAGTGCTGTTGTGCCTGTGGGTAGGGTGCACGGGGCCAGTGAAGACCAGCAAGAGCTTTCAGGGCTGGCCCCTTCCTTGTGGGAGAAGGAGCCGGACGTTTGCCTTTCTGGAAAGAGGCTCTGCCGAGAGCGAACGCAGTGAGATGCTGTGTCTCTGGGAAAGCACAGATGCCCAGTGCTGTTGTGCCTGTGGGTAGGGTGCAAGGGGACAGTGAAGACCAGCAAGAGCTTTCAGGGCTGGCCCCTTCCTTGTGGGAGAAGGAGCCAGACGTTTGCCTTTTCGGAAAGAGGCTCTGCCGAGAACGAGCATCGTGAGATATGCCGTCTGTGGTTAAGCACAGATGCCCAGTGCTGTTGTGCCTGTGGGTAGGGTGCACGGGGCCAGTGAAGACCAGCAAGAGCTTTCAGGGCTGGCCCCTTCCTTGTGGGAGAAGGAGCCGGACGTTTGCCTTTTCGGAAAGAGGCTCTGCCGAGAACGAGCGCCGTGAGATGCTGAGTCTCTGGGAAAGTACAGATGCCCAGTGCTGTTGTGCCTATTCATAGGGTGCACGGGGCCAGTGAAGACCAGCAAGAGCTTTCAGGGCTGGCCCCTTCCTTGTGGGAGAAGGAGCCGGACGTTTGCCTTTTCGGAAAGAGGCTCTGCCGAGAACGAGCGCCGTGAGATGCTGATTCTCTGGGAAAGCACAGATGCCCAGTGCTGTTGTGCCTGTGGGTAGGGTGCACGGGGCCAGTGAAGACCAGCAAGAGCTTTCAGGGCTGGCCCCTTCCTTGTGGGAGAAGGAGCCGGACGTTTGCCTTTTCGGAAAGAGGCTCTGCCGAGAACGAGCGCCGTGAGATATGCCGTCTGTGGTTAAGGACAGATGCCCAGTGCTGTTGTGCCTGTGGTTAGGGTGCACGGGGACAGTGAAGACCAGCAAGAGCTTTCAGGGCTGGCCCCTTCCTTGTGGGAGAAGGAGCCGGACGTTTGCCTTTTCGGAAAGAGGCTCTGCCGGGAACGAGCGCCGTGAGATGCTGAGTCTCTGGGAAAGCACAGATGCCCAGTGCTGTTGTGCCTGTGGGTAGGGTGCACGGGGCCAGTGAAGACCAGCAAGAGCTTTCAGGGCTGGCCCCTTCCTTGTGGGAGAAGGAGCCGGACGTTTGCCTTTTCGGAAAGAGGCTCTGCCGAGAACGAGCGCCGTGAGATATGCCGTCTGTGGTTAAGCACAGATGTCCAGTGCTGTTGTGCCTATTCATAGGGTGCACGGGGACAGTGAAGACCAGCAAGAGCTTTCAGGGCTGGCCCCTTCCATGTGGCAGAAGGAGCCGGACGTTTGCCTTTTCGGAAAGAGGCTCTGCCGAGAACGAGCGCCGTGAGATATGCCGTCAGTGGTTAAGCACAGATGCCCAGTGCTGTTGTGCCTGTGGGTAGGGTGCACGGGGCCAGTGAAGACCAGCAAGAGCTTTCAGGGCTGGCCCCTTCCTTGTGGGAGAAGGAGCCGGACGTTTGCCTTTTCGGAAGGAGGCTCTGCCAAGAGTGAACGCCGTGAGATATGCCGTCTGTGGTTAAGCACAGATGTCCAGTGCTGTTGTGCCTATTCATAGGGTGCACGGGGCCAGTGAAGACCAGCAAGAGCTTTCAGGGCTGGCCCCTTCCTTGTGGGAGAAGGAGCCGGACGTTTGCCTTTTCGGAAAGAGGCTCTGCCGAGAACGAGCGCCGTGAGATGCTGAGTCTCTGGGAAAGCACAGATGCCCAGTGCTGTTGTGCCTATTCATAGGGTGCACGGGGCCAGTGAAGACCAGCAAGAGCTTTCAGGGCTGGCCCCTTCCTTGTGGGAGAAGGAGCCGGACGTTTGCCTTTTCGGAAAGAGGCTCTGCCGAGAACGAGCGCCGTGAGATGCTGATTCTCTGGGAAAGCACAGATGCCCAGTGCTGTTGTGCCTGTGGGTAGGGTGCACGGGGACAGTGAAGACCAGCAAGAGCTTTCAGGGCTGGCCCCTTCCTTGTGGGAGAAGGAGCCGGACGTTTGCCTTTTCGGAAAGAGGCTCTGCCGAGAACGAGCGCCGTGAGATATGCCGTCTGTGGTTAAGCACAGATGCCCAGTGCTGTTGTGCCTGTGGGTAGGGTGCACGGGGACAGTGAAGACCAGCAAGAGCTTTCAGGGCTGGCCCCTTCCTTGTGGGAGAAGGAGCCGGACGTTTGCCTTTTCGGAAAGAGGCTCTGCTGAGAGCGAACGCCGTGAGATATGCCGTCTGTGGTTAAGCACAGATGCCCAGTGCTGTTGTGCCTGTGGGTAGGGTGCACGGGGACAGTGAAGACCAGCAAGAGCTTTCAGGGCTGGCCCCTTCCTTGTGGGAGAAGGAGCCGGACATTTGCCTTTTCGGAAACAGGCTCTGCCGAGAACGAGCGCCGTGAGATATGCCGTCTGTGGTTAAGCACAGATGCCCAGTGCTGTTGTGCCTGTGGGTAGGGTGCACGGGGCCAGTGAAGACCAGCAAGAGCTTTCAGGGCTGGCCCCTTCCTTGTGGGAGAAGGAGCCGGACGTTTGCCTTTTCGGAAAGAGGCTCTGCCGAGAACGAGCGCCGTGAGATATGCTGTCTGTGGTTAAGCACAGATGCCCAGTGCTGTTGTGCCTGTGGGTAGGGTGCACGGGGCCAGTGAAGACCAGCAAGAGCTTTCAGGGCTGGCCCCTTCCTTGTGGGAGAAGGAGCCGGACGTTTGCCTTTTCGGAAAGAGGCTCTGCCGAGAACGAGCGCCGTGAGATGCTGATTCTCTGGGAAAGCACAGATGCCCAGTGCTGTTGTGCCTGTGGGTAGGGTGCAAGGGGACAGTGAAGACCAGCAAGAGCTTTCAGGGCTGGCCCCTTCCTTGTGGGAGAAGGAGCCGGACGTTTGCCTTTTCGGAAAGAGGCTCTGCCGAGAACGAGCGCCGTGAGATATGCCGTCTGTGGTTAAGCACAGATGTCCAGTGCTGTTGTGCCTATTCATAGGGTGCACGGGGCCAGTGAAGACCAGCAAGAGCTTTCAGGGCTGGCCCCTTCCTTGTGGGAGAAGGAGCCGGACGTTTGCCTTTTCGGAAAGAGGCTCTGCCAAGAGTGAACGCCGTGAGATATGCCGTCTGTGGTTAAGCACAGATGTCCAGTGCTGTTGTGCCTATTCATAGGGTGCACGGGGCCAGTGAAGACCAGCAAGAGCTTTCAGGGCTGGCCCCTTCCTTGTGGGAGAAGGAGCCGGACGTTTGCCTTTTCGGAAAGAGGCTCTGCCGAGAACGAGCGCCGTGAGATGCTGAGTCTCTGGGAAAGCACAGATGCCCAGTGCTGTTGTGCCTGTGGGTAGGGTGCACGGGGCCAGTGAAGACCAGCAAGAGCTTTCAGGGCTGGCCCCTTCCTTGTGGGAGAAGGAGCCGGACGTTTGCCTTTTCGGAAAGAGGCTCTGCCGAGAACGAGCGCCGTGAGATGCTGATTCTCTGGGAAAGCACAGATGCCCAGTGCTGTTGTGCCTGTGGGTAGGGTGCACGGGGACAGTGAAGACCAGCAAGAGCTTTCAGGGCTGGCCCCTTCCTTGTGGGAGAAGGAGCCGGACGTTTGCCTTTTCGGAAAGAGGCTCTGCCGAGAACGAGCGCCGTGAGATATGCCGTCTGTGGTTAAGCACAGATGCCCAGTGCTGTTGTGCCTGTGGGTAGGGTGCACGGGGACAGTGAAGACCAGCAAGAGCTTTCAGGGCTGGCCCCTTCCTTGTGGGAGAAGGAGCCGGACGTTTGCCTTTTCGGAAAGAGGCTCTGCTGAGAGCGAACGCCGTGAGATATGCCGTCTGTGGTTAAGCACAGATGCCCAGTGCTGTTGTGCCTGTGGGTAGGGTGCACGGGGACAGTGAAGACCAGCAAGAGCTTTCAGGGCTGGCCCCTTCCTTGTGGGAGAAGGAGCCGGACATTTGCCTTTTCGGAAACAGGCTCTGCCGAGAACGAGCGCCGTGATATATGCCGTCTGTGGTTAAGCACAGATGCCCAGTGCTGTTGTGCCTGTGGGTAGGGTGCACGGGGCCAGTGAAGACCAGCAAGAGCTTTCAGGGCTGGCCCCTTCCTTGTGGGAGAAGGAGCCGGACGTTTGCCTTTTCGGAAAGAGGCTCTGCCGAGAACGAGCGCCGTGAGATATGCTGTCTGTGGTTAAGCACAGATGCCCAGTGCTGTTGTGCCTGTGGGTAGGGTGCACGGGGCCAGTGAAGACCAGCAAGAGCTTTCAGGGCTGGCCCCTTCCTTGTGGGAGAAGGAGCCGGACGTTTGCCTTTTCGGAAAGAGGCTCTGCCGAGAACGAGCGCCGTGAGATGCTGATTCTCTGGGAAAGCACAGATGCCCAGTGCTGTTGTGCCTGTGGGTAGGGTGCAAGGGGACAGTGAAGACCAGCAAGAGCTTTCAGGGCTGGCCCCTTCCTTGTGGGAGAAGGAGCCGGACGTTTGCCTTTTCGGAAAGAGGCTCTGCCGAGAACGAGCGCCGTGAGATATGCCGTCTGTGGTTAAGCACAGATGTCCAGTGCTGTTGTGCCTATTCATAGGGTGCACGGGGCCAGTGAAGACCAGCAAGAGCTTTCAGGGCTGGCCCCTTCCATGTGGGAGAAGGAGCCGGACGTTTGCCTTTTCGGAAAGACGCTCTGCCGAGAACGAGCGCCGTGAGATATGCCGTTAGTGGTTAAGCACAGATGCCCAGTGCTGTTGTGCCTATTCATAGGGTGCACGGGGCCAGTGAAGACCAGCAAGAGCTTTCAGGGCTGGCCCCTTCATTGTGGGAGAAGGAGCCGGACGTTTGCCTTTTCGGAAGGAGGCTCTGCCAAGAGTGAACGCCGTGAGATATGCCGTCTGTGGTTAAGCACAGATGTCCAGTGCTGTTGTGCCTATTCATAGGGTGCACGAGGCCAGTGAAGACCAGCAAGAGCTTTCAGGGCTGGCCCCTTCCTTGTGGGAGAAGGAGCCGGACGTTTGCCTTTTCGGAAAGAGGCTCTGCCGAGAACGAGCGCCGTGAGATATGCCGTCTGTGGTTAAGCACAGATGCCCAGTGCTGTTGTGCCTGTGGGTAGGGTGCACGGGGCCAGTGAAGACCAGCAAGAGCTTTCAGGGCTGGCCCCTTCCTTGTGGGAGAAGGAGCCGGACGTTTGCCTTTTCGGAAAGAGGCTCTGCCGAGAACGAGCGCCGTGAGATATGCCGTCTGTGGTTAAGCACAGATGCCCAGTGCTGTTGTGCCTGTGGGTAGGGTGCACGGGGCCAGTGAAGACCAGCAAGAGCTTTCAGGGCTGGCCCCTTCCTTGTGGGAGAAGGAGCCGGACGTTTGCCTTTTTGGAAAGAGGCTCTGCCAAGAGCGAACGCAGTGAGATGCTGTGTCTCTGGGAAAGCACAGATGCCCAGTGCTGTTGTGCCTGTGGGTAGGGTGCAAGGGGACAGTGAAGACCAGCAAGAGCTTTCAGGGCTGGCCCCTTCCTTGTGGGAGAAGGAGCCAGACGTTTGCCTTATCGGAAAGAGGCTCTGCCGAGAACGAGCATCGTGAGATATGCCGTCTGTGGTTAAGCACAGATGCCCAGTGCTGTTGTGCCTGTGGGTAGGGTGCACGGGGCCAGTGAAGACCAGCAAGAGCTTTCAGGGCTGGCCCCTTCCTTGTGGGAGAAGGAGCCGGACGTTTGCCTTTTCGGAAAGAGGCTCTGCCGAGAACGAGCGCCGTGAGATATGCCGTCTGTGGTTAAGGACAGATGCCCAGTGCTGTTGTGCCTATTCATAGGGTGCACGGGGCCAGTGAAGACCAGCAAGAGCTTTCAGGGCTGGCCCCTTCCTTGTGGGAGAAGGAGCCGGACGTTTGCCTTTTCGGAAAGAGGCTCTGCCGAGAACGAGCGCCGTGAGATATGCCGTTAGTGGTTAAGCACAGATGCCCAGTGCTGTTGTGCCTATTCATAGGGTGCACGGGGCCAGTGAAGACCAGCAAGAGCTTTCAGGGCTGGCCCCTTCATTGTGGGAGAAGGAGCCGGACGTTTGCCTTTTCGGAAGGAGGCTCTGCCAAGAGTGAACGCCGTGAGATATGCCGTCTGTGGTTAAGCACAGATGTCCAGTGCTGTTGTGCCTATTCATAGGGTGCACGAGGCCAGTGAAGACCAGCAAGAGCTTTCAGGGCTGGCCCCTTCCTTGTGGGAGAAGGAGCCGGACGTTTGCCTTTTCGGAAAGAGGCTCTGCCGAGAACGAGCGCCGTGAGATATGCCGTCTGTGGTTAAGCACAGATGCCCAGTGCTGTTGTGCCTGTGGGTAGGGTGCACGGGGCCAGTGAAGACCAGCAAGAGCTTTCAGGGCTGGCCCCTTCCTTGTGGGAGAAGGAGCCGGACGTTTGCCTTTTCGGAAAGAGGCTCTGCCGAGAACGAGCGCCGTGAGATATGCCGTCTGTGGTTAAGCACAGATGCCCAGTGCTGTTGTGCCTGTGGGTAGGGTGCACGGGGCCAGTGAAGACCAGCAAGAGCTTTCAGGGCTGGCCCCTTCCTTGTGGGAGAAGGAGCCGGACGTTTGCCTTTTTGGAAAGAGGCTCTGCCAAGAGCGAACGCAGTGAGATGCTGTGTCTCTGGGAAAGCACAGATGCCCAGTGCTGTTGTGCCTGTGGGTAGGGTGCAAGGGGACAGTGAAGACCAGCAAGAGCTTTCAGGGCTGGCCCCTTCCTTGTGGGAGAAGGAGCCAGACGTTTGCCTTTTCGGAAAGAGGCTCTGCCGAGAACGAGCATCGTGAGATATGCCGTCTGTGGTTAAGCACAGATGCCCAGTGCTGTTGTGCCTGTGGGTAGGGTGCACGGGGCCAGTGAAGACCAGCAAGAGCTTTCAGGGCTGGCCCCTTCCTTGTGGGAGAAGGAGCCGGACGTTTGCCTTTTCGGAAAGAGGCTCTGCCGAGAACGAGCGCCGTGAGATATGCCGTCTGTGGTTAAGGACAGATGCCCAGTGCTGTTGTGCTATTCATAGGGTGCACGGGGCCAGTGAAGACCAGCAAGAGCTTTCAGGGCTGGCCCCTTCCTTGTGGGAGAAGGAGCCGGACGTTTGCCTTTTCGGAAAGAGGCTCTGCCGAGAACGAGCGCCGTGAGATATGCCGTCTGTGGTTAAGGACAGATGCCCAGTGCTGTTGTGCCTGTGGTTAGGGTGCACGGGGACAGTGAAGACCAGCAAGAGCTTTCAGGGCTGGCCCCTTCCTTGTGGGAGAAGGAGCCGGACGATTGACTTTTCGGAAAGAGGCTCTGCCGAGAACGAGCGCCGTGAGATATGCCGTCTGTGGTTAAGCACAGATGTCCAGTGCTGTTGTGCCTATTCATAGGGTGCACGGGGACAGTGAAGACCAGCAAGAGCTTTCAGGGCTGGCCCCTTCCATGTGGCAGAAGGAGCCGGACGTTTGCCTTTTCGGAAAGAGGCTCTGCCGAGAACGAGCGCCGTGAGATATGCCGTCAGTGGTTAAGCACAGATGCCCAGTGCTGTTGTGCCTGTGGGTAGGGTGCACGGGGCCAGTGAAGACCAGCAAGAGCTTTCAGGGCTGGCCCCTTCCTTGTGGGAGAAGGAGCCGGACGTTTGCCTTTTCGGAAAGAGGCTCTGCCGAGAACGAGCGCCGTGAGATGCTGAGTCTCTGGGAAAGCACAGATGCCCAGTGCTGTTGTGCCTGTGGGTAGGGTGCACGGGGCCAGTGAAGACCAGCAAGAGCTTTCAGGGCTGGCCCCTTCCTTGTGGGAGAAGGAGCCGGACGTTTGCCTTTTCGGAAAGAGGCTCTGCCGAGAACGAGCGCCGTGAGATGCTGATTCTCTGGGAAAGCACAGATGCCCAGTGCTGTTGTGCCTGTGGTTAGGGTGCACGGGGACAGTGAAGACCAGCAAGAGCTTTCAGGGCTGGCCCCTTCCTTGTGGCAGAAGGAGCCGGACGTTTGCCTTTTCGGAAAGAGGCTCTGCCGAGAACGAGCGCCGTGAGATATGCCGTCTGTGGTTAAGCACAGATGCCCAGTGCTGTTGTGCCTGTGGGTAGGGTGCACGGGGACAGTGAAGACCAGCAAGAGCTTTCAGGGCTGGCCCCTTCCTTGTGGCAGAAGGAGCCGGACGTTTGCCTTTTCGGAAAGAGGCTCTGCTGAGAACGAGCGCCGTGAGATATGCCGTCTGTGGTTAAGGACAGATGCCCAGTGCTGTTGTGCCTGTGGATAGGGTGCACGGGGCCAGTGAAGACCAGCAAGAGCTTTCAGGGCTGGCCCCTTCCTTGTGGGAGAAGGAGCCGGACGTTTGCCTTTTCGGAAAGAGGCTCTGCCGAGAACGAGCGCCGTGAGATATGCCGTCTGTGGTTAAGCACAGATGCTCATTGCTGTTGTGCCTGTAGATAGGGTGCACGGGGCCAGTGAAGACCAGCAAGAGCTTTCAGGGCTGGCCCCTTCCTTGTGGGAGAAGGAGCCGGACGTTTGCCTTTTCGGAAAGAGGCTCTGCCGAGAACGAGCGCCGTGAGATGCTGATTCTCTGGGAAAGCACAGATGCCCAGTGCTGTTGTGCCTGTGGGTAGGGTGCACGGGGCCAGTGAAGACCAGCAAGAGCTTTCAGGGCTGGCCCCTTCCTTGTGGGAGAAGGAGCCGGACGTTTGCCTTTTCGGAAAGAGGCTCTGCCGAGAACGAGCGCCGTGAGATGCTGAGTCTCTGGGAAAGCACAGATGCCCAGTGCTGTTGTGCCTGTGGGTAGGGTGCACGGGGACAGTGAAGACCAGCAAGAGCTTTCAGGGCTGGCCCCTTCCTTGTGGGAGAAGGAGCCGGACGTTTGCCTTTTCGGAAAGAGGCTCTGCCGAGAGCGAACGCCGTGAGATATGCCGTCTGTGGTTAAGCACAGATGCCCAGTGCTGTTGTGCCTGTGGGTAGGGTGCACGGGGCCAGTGAAGACCAGCAAGAGCTTTCAGGGCTGGCCCCTTCCTTGTGGGAGAAGGAGCCGGACGTTTGCCTTTTCGGAAAGAGGCTCTGCCGAGAACGAGCGCCGTGAGATATGCCGTCTGTGGTTAAGCACAGATGCCCAGTGCTGTTGTGCCTGTGGGTAGGGTGCACGGGGACAGTGAAGACCAGCAAGAGCTTTCAGGGCTGGCCCCTTCCTTGTGGGAGAAGGAGCCGGACGTTTGCCTTTTCGGAAAGAGGCTCTGCCGAGAACGAGCGCCGTGAGATATGCTGTCTGTGGTTAAGCACAGATGCCCAGTGCTGTTGTGCCTGTGGGTAGGGTGCACGGGGCCAGTGAAGACCAGCAAGAGCTTTCAGGGCTGGCCCCTTCCTTGTGGGAGAAGGAGCCGGACGTTTGCCTTTTCGGAAAGAGGCTCTGCCGAGAGCGAACGCAGTAAGATGCTGTGTCTCTGGGAAAGCACAGATGCCCAGTGCTGTTGTGCCTATTCATAGGGTGCAAGGGGACAGTGAAGACCAGCAAGAGCTTTCAGGGCTGGCCCCTTCCTTGTGGGAGAAGGAGCCGGACGTTTGCCTTTTCGGAAAGAGGCTCTGCCGAGAACGAGCGCCGTGAGATATGCCGTCTGTGGTTAAGCACAGATGCCCAGTGCTGTTGTGCCTGTGGGTAGGGTGCACGGGGCCAGTGAAGACCAGCAAGAGCTTTCAGGGCTGGCCCCTTCCTTGTGGGAGAAGGAGCCGGACGTTTGCCTTTTCGGAAAGAGGCTCTGCCGAGAACGAGCGCCGTGAGATATGCCGTCTGTGGTTAAGCACAGATGCCCAGTGCTGTTGTGCCTGTGGGTAGGGTGCACGGGGCCAGTGAAGACCAGCAAGAGCTTTCAGGGCTGGCCCCTTCCTTGTGGGAGAAGGAGCCGGACGTTTGCCTTTTCGGAAAGAGGCTCTGCCGAGAACGAGCGCCGTGAGATATGCCGTCTGTGGTTAAGGACAGATGCCCAGTGCTGTTGTGCCTGTGGTTAGGGTGCACGGGGACAGTGAAGACCAGCAAGAGCTTTCAGGGCTGGCCCCTTCCTTGTGGGAGAAGGAGCCGGACGTTTGCCTTTTCGGAAAGAGGCTCTGCCGAGAACGAGCGCCGTGAGATGCTGAGTCTCTGGGAAAGCACAGATGCCCAGTGCTGTTGTGCCTGTGGGTAGGGTGCACGGGGCCAGTGAAGACCAGCAAGAGCTTTCAGGGCTGGCCCCTTCCTTGTGGGAGAAGGAGCCGGACGTTTGCCTTTTCGGAAAGAGGCTCTGCCGAGAACGAGCGCCGTGAGATATGCCGTCTGTGGTTAAGCACAGATGTCCAGTGCTGTTGTGCCTATTCATAGGGTGCACGGGGACAGTGAAGACCAGCAAGAGCTTTCAGGGCTGGCCCCTTCCATGTGGCAGAAGGAGCCGGACGTTTGCCTTTTCGGAAAGAGGCTCTGCCGAGAACGAGCGCCGTGAGATATGCCGTCAGTGGTTAAGCACAGATGCCCAGTGCTGTTGTGCCTATTCATAGGGTGCACGGGGCCAGTGAAGACCAGCAAGAGCTTTCAGGGCTGGCCCCTTCATTGTGGGAGAAGGAGCCGGACGTTTGCCTTTTCGGAAGGAGGCTCTGCCAAGAGTGAACGCCGTGAGATATGCCGTCTGTGGTTAAGCACAGATGTCCAGTGCTGTTGTGCCTATTCATAGGGTGCACGGGGCCAGTGAAGACCAGCAAGAGCTTTCAGGGCTGGCCCCTTCCTTGTGGGAGAAGGAGCCGGACGTTTGCCTTTTCGGAAAGAGGCTCTGCCGAGAACGAGCGCCGTGAGATGCTGAGTCTCTGGGAAAGCACAGATGCCCAGTGCTGTTGTGCCTATTCATAGGGTGCACGGGGCCAGTGAAGACCAGCAAGAGCTTTCAGGGCTGGCCCCTTCCATGTGGCAGAAGGAGCCGGACGTTTGCCTTTTCGGAAAGAGGCTCTGCCGAGAACGAGCGCCGTGAGATGCTGAGTCTCTGGGAAAGCACAGATGCCCAGTGCTGTTGTGCCTGTGGGTAGGGTGCACGGGGACAGTGAAGACCAGCAAGAGCTTTCAGGGCTGGCCCCTTCCTTGTGGGAGAAGGAGCCGGACGTTTGCCTTTTCAGAAAGAGGCTCTGCCGAGAACGAGCGCCGTGAGATATGCCGTCTGTGGTTAAGCACAGATGCCCAGTGCTGTTGTGCCTGTGGGTAGGGTGCACGGGGCCAGTGAAGACCAGCAAGAGCTTTCAGGGCTGGCCCCTTCCTTGTGGGAGAAGGAGCTGGACGTTTGCCTTTTCGGAAAGAGGCTCTGCCGAGAACGAGCGCCGTGAGATATGCCGTCTGTGGTTAAGGACAGATGCCCAGTGCTGTTGTGCCTGTGGGTAGGGTGCACGGGGACAGTGAAGACCAGCAAGAGCTTTCAGGGCTGGCCCCTTCCTTGTGGGAGAAGGAGCCGGACGTTTGCCTTTTCGGAAAGAGGCTCTGCCGAGAACGAGCGCCGTGAGATATGCCGTCTGTGGTTAAGCACAGATGCTCATTGCTGTTGTGCCTGTAGATAGGGTGCACGGGGACAGTGAAGACCAGCAAGAGCTTTCAGGGCTGGCCCCTTCCTTGTGGGAGAAGGAGCCGGACGTTTGCCTTTTCGGAAAGAGGCTCTGCCGAGAACGAGCGCCGTGAGATGCTGAGTCTCTGGGAAAGCACAGATGCCCAGTGCTGTTGTGCCTGTGGGTAGGGTGCACGGGGACAGTGAAGACCAGCAAGAGCTTTCAGGGCTGGCCCCTTCCTTGTGGGAGAAGGAGCCGGACGTTTGCCTTTTCGGAAAGAGGCTCTGCCGAGAACGAGCGCCGTGAGATGCTGAGTCTCTGGGAAAGCACAGATGCCCAGTGCTGTTGTGCCTGTGGGTAGGGTGCACGGGGACAGTGAAGACCAGCAAGAGCTTTCAGGGCTGGCCCCTTCCTTGTGGGAGAAGGAGCCGGACGTTTGCCTTTTCGGAAAGAGGCTCTGCCGAGAGCGAACGCCGTGAGATATGCCGTCTGTGGTTAAGCACAGATGCCCAGTGCTGTTGTGCCTGTGGGTAGGGTGCACGGGGCCAGTGAAGACCAGCAAGAGCTTTCAGGGCTTGCCCCTTCCTTGTGGGAGAAGGAGCCGGACGTTTGCCTTTTCGGAAAGAGGCTCTGCCGAGAGCGAACGCAGTATGATGCTGTGTCTCTGGGAAAGCACAGATGCCCAGTGCTGTTGTGCCTGTGGGTAGGGTGCAAGGGGCCAGTGAAGACCAGCAAGAGCTTTCAGGGCTGGCCCCTTCCTTGTGGGAGAAGGAGCCGGACGTTTGCCTTTTCGGAAAGAGGCTCTGCCGAGAACGAGCGCCGTGAGATATGCCGTCTGTGGTTAAGCACAGATGCCCAGTGCTGTTGTGCCTGTGGGTAGGGTGCACGGGGCCAGTGAAGACCAGCAAGAGCTTTCAGGGCTGGCCCCTTCCTTGTGGGAGAAGGAGCCGGACGTTTGCCTTTTCGGAAAGAGGCTCTGCCGAGAACGAGCGCCGTGAGATATGCCGTCTGTGGTTAAGCACAGATGCTCATTGCTGTTGTGCCTGTAGATAGGGTGCACGGGGACAGTGAAGACCAGCAAGAGCTTTCAGGGCTGGCCCCTTCCTTGTGGGAGAAGGAGCCGGACGTTTGCCTTTTCGGAAAGAGGCTCTGCCGAGAACGAGCGCCGTGAGATGCTGAGTCTCTGGGAAAGCACAGATGCCCAGTGCTGTTGTGCCTGTGGGTAGGGTGCACGGGGACAGTGAAGACCAGCAAGAGCTTTCAGGGCTGGCCCCTTCCTTGTGGGAGAAGGAGCCGGACGTTTGCCTTTTCGGAAAGAGGCTCTGCCGAGAACGAGCGCCGTGAGATGCTGAGTCTCTGGGAAAGCACAGATGCCCAGTGCTGTTGTGCCTGTGGGTAGGGTGCACGGGGACAGTGAAGACCAGCAAGAGCTTTCAGGGCTGGCCCCTTCCTTGTGGGAGAAGGAGCCGGACGTTTGCCTTTTCGGAAAGAGGCTCTGCCGAGAGCGAACGCCGTGAGATATGCCGTCTGTGGTTAAGCACAGATGCCCAGTGCTGTTGTGCCTGTGGGTAGGGTGCACGGGGCCAGTGAAGACCAGCAAGAGCTTTCAGGGCTGGCCCCTTCCTTGTGGGAGAAGGAGCCGGACGTTTGCCTTTTCGGAAAGAGGCTCTGCCGAGAGCGAACGCAGTATGATGCTGTGTCTCTGGGAAAGCACAGATGCCCAGTGCTGTTGTGCCTGTGGGTAGGGTGCAAGGGGCCAGTGAAGACCAGCAAGAGCTTTCAGGGCTGGCCCCTTCCTTGTGGGAGAAGGAGCCGGACGTTTGCCTTTTCGGAAAGAGGCTCTGCCGAGAACGAGCGCCGTGAGATATGCCGTCTGTGGTTAAGCACAGATGCCCAGTGCTGTTGTGCCTGTGGGTAGGGTGCACGGGGCCAGTGAAGACCAGCAAGAGCTTTCAGGGCTGGCCCCTTCCTTGTGGGAGAAGGAGCCGGACGTTTGCCTTTTCGGAAAGAGGCTCTGCCGAGAACGAGCGCCGTGAGATATGCCGTCTGTGGTTAAGCACAGATGCCCAGTGCTGTTGTGCCTGTGGGTAGGGTGCACGGGGCCAGTGAAGACCAGCAAGAGCTTTCAGGGCTGGCCCCTTCCTTGTGGGAGAAGGAGCCGGACGTTTGCCTTTTCGGAAAGAGGCTCTGCCGAGAACGAGCGCCGTGAGATATGCCGTCTGTGGTTAAGGACAGATGCCCAGTGCTGTTGTGCCTGTGGTTAGGGTGCACGGGGACAGTGAAGACCAGCAAGAGCTTTCAGGGCTGGCCCCTTCCTTGTGGGAGAAGGAGCCGGACGTTTGCCTTTTCGGAAAGAGGCTCTGCCGAGAACGAGCGCCGTGAGATATGCCGTCTGTGGTTAAGCACAGATGCCCAGTGCTGTTGTGCCTGTGGGTAGGGTGCACGGGGCCAGTGAAGACCAGCAAGAGCTTTCAGGGCTGGCCCCTTCCTTGTGGCAGAAGGAGCCGGACGTTTGCCTTTTCGGAAAGAGGCTCTGCCGAGAACGAGCGCCGTGAGATATGCCGTCTGTGGTTAAGGACAGATGCCCAGTGCTGTTGTGCCTGTGGGTAGGGTGCACGGGGCCAGTGAAGACCAGCAAGAGCTTTCAGGGCTGGCCCCTTCCTTGTGGGAGAAGGAGCCGGACGTTTGCCTTTTCGGAAAGAGGCTCTGCCGAGAGCGAACGCAGTAAGATGCTGTGTCTCTGGGAAAGCACAGATGCCCAGTGCTGTTGTGCCTGTGGGTAGGGTGCAAGGGGCCAGTGAAGACCAGCAAGAGCTTTCAGGGCTGGCCCCTTCCTTGTGGGAGAAGGAGCCGGACGTTTGCCTTTTCGGAAAGAGGCTCTGCCGAGAACGAGCGCCGTGAGATATGCCGTCTGTGGTTAAGCACAGATGCCCAGTGCTGTTGTGCCTGTGGGTAGGGTGCACGGGGCCAGTGAAGACCAGCAAGAGCTTTCAGGGCTGGCCCCTTCCTTGTGGGAGAAGGAGCCGGACGTTTGCCTTTTCGGAAAGAGGCTCTGCCGAGAACGAGCGCCGTGAGATATGCCGTCTAAGGTTAAGCACAGATGCCCAGTGCTGTTGTGCCTGTGGTTAGGGTGCACGGGGACAGTGAAGACCAGCAAGAGCTTTCAGGGCTGGCCCCTTCCTTGTGGGAGAAGGAGCCGGACGTTTGCCTTTTCGGAAAGAGGCTCTGCCGAGAACGAGCGCCGTGAGATATGCCGTCTGTGGTTAAGCACAGATGTCCAGTGCTGTTGTGCCTATTCATAGGGTGCACGGGGACAGTGAAGACCAGCAAGAGCTTTCAGGGCTGGCCCCTTCCATGTGGCAGAAGGAGCCGGACGTTTGCCTTTTCGGAAAGAGGCTCTGCCGAGAACGAGCGCCGTGAGATATGCCGTCAGTGGTTAAGCACAGATGCCCAGTGCTGTTGTGCCTATTCATAGGGTGCACGGGGCCAGTGAAGACCAGCAAGAGCTTTCAGGGCTGGCCCCTTCATTGTGGGAGAAGGAGCCGAACGTTTGCCTTTTCGGAAGGAGGCTCTGCCAAGAGTGAACGCCGTGAGATATGCCGTCTGTGGTTAAGCACAGATGTCCAGTGCTGTTGTGCCTATTCATAGGGTGCACGGGGCCAGTGAAGACCAGCAAGAGCTTTCAGGGCTGGCCCCTTCCTTGTGGGAGAAGGAGCCGGACGTTTGCCTTTTCGGAAAGAGGCTCTGCCGAGAACGAGCGCCGTGAGATGCTGAGTCTCTGGGAAAGCACAGATGCCCAGTGCTGTTGTGCCTATTCATAGGGTGCACGGGGCCAGTGAAGACCAGCAAGAGCTTTCAGGGCTGGCCCCTTCCTTGTGGGAGAAGGAGCCGGACGTTTGCCTTTTCGGAAAGAGGCTCTGCCGAGAACGAGCGCCGTGAGATGCTGATTCTCTGGGAAAGCACAGATGCCCAGTGCTGTTGTGCCTGTGGGTAGGGTGCACGGGGACAGTGAAGACCAGCAAGAGCTTTCAGGGCTGGCCCCTTCCTTGTGGGAGAAGGAGCCGGACGTTTGCCTTTTCGGAAAGAGGCTCTGCCGAGAACGAGCGCCGTGAGATATGCCGTCTGTGGTTAAGCACAGATGCCCAGTGCTGTTGTGCCTGTGGGTAGGGTGCACGGGGCCAGTGAAGACCAGCAAGAGCTTTCAGGGCTGGCCCCTTCCTTGTGGGAGAAGGAGCCGGACGTTTGCCTTTTCGGAAAGAGGCTCTGCCGAGAACGAGCGCCGTGAGATATGCCGTCTGTGGTTAAGGACAGATGCCCAGTGCTGTTGTGCCTGTGGATAGGGTGCACGGGGCCAGTGAAGACCAGCAAGAGCTTTCAGGGCTGGCCCCTTCCTTGTGGGAGAAGGAGCCGGACGTTTGCCTTTTCGGAAAGAGGCTCTGCCGAGAACGAGCGCCGTGAGATATGCCGTCTGTGGTTAAGCACAGATGCTCATTGCTGTTGTGCCTGTAGATAGGGTGCACGGGGACAGTGAAGACCAGCAAGAGCTTTCAGGGCTGGCCCCTTCCTTGTGGGAGAAGGAGCCGGACGTTTGCCTTTTCGGAAAGAGGCTCTGCCGAGAACGAGCGCCGTGAGATGCTGAGTCTCTGGGAAAGCACAGATGCCCAGTGCTGTTGTGCCTGTGGGTAGGGTGCACGGGGACAGTGAAGACCAGCAAGAGCTTTCAGGGCTGGCCCCTTCCTTGTGGGAGAAGGAGCCGGACGTTTGCCTTTTCGGAAAGAGGCTCTGCCGAGAACGAGCGCCGTGAGATGCTGAGTCTCTGGGAAAGCACAGATGCCCAGTGCTGTTGTGCCTGTGGGTAGGGTGCACGGGGCCAGTGAAGACCAGCAAGAGCTTTCAGGGCTGGCCCCTTCCTTGTGGGAGAAGGAGCCGGACGTTTGCCTTTTCGGAAAGAGGCTCTGCCGAGAGCGAACGCAGTATGATGCTGTGTCTCTGGGAAAGCACAGATGCCCAGTGCTGTTGTGCCTGTGGGTAGGGTGCAAGGGGCCAGTGAAGACCAGCAAGAGCTTTCAGGGCTGGCCCCTTCCTTGTGGGAGAAGGAGCCGGACGTTTGCCTTTTCGGAAAGAGGCTCTGCCGAGAACGAGCGCCGTGAGATATGCCGTCTGTGGTTAAGCACAGATGCCCAGTGCTGTTGTGCCTGTGGTTAGGGTGCACGGGGCCAGTGAAGACCAGCAAGAGCTTTCAGGGCTGGCCCCTTCCTTGTGGGAGAAGGAGCCGGACGTTTGCCTTTTCGGAAAGAGGCTCTGCCGAGAACGAGCGCCGTGAGATATGCCGTCTGTGGTTAAGCACAGATGCCCAGTGCTGTTGTGCCTGTGGGTAGGGTGCACGGGGACAGTGAAGACCAGCAAGAGCTTTCAGGGCTGGCCCCTTCCTTGTGGGAGAAGGAGCCGGACGTTTGCCTTTTCGGAAAGAGGCTCTGCCGAGAACGAGCGCCGTGAGATATGCCGTCTGTGGTTAAGGACAGATGCCCAGTGCTGTTGTGCCTGTGGTTAGGGTGCACGGGGACAGTGAAGACCAGCAAGAGCTTTCAGGGCTGGCCCCTTCCTTGTGGGAGAAGGAGCCGGACGTTTGCCTTTTCGGAAAGAGGCTCTGCCGAGAACGAGCGCCGTGAGATGCTGAGTCTCTGGGAAAGCACAGATGCCCAGTGCTGTTGTGCCTGTGGGTAGGGTGCACGGGGCCAGTGAAGACCAGCAAGAGCTTTCAGGGCTGGCCCCTTCCTTGTGGGAGAAGGAGCCGGACGTTTGCCTTTTCGGAAAGAGGCTCTGCCGAGAACGAGCGCCGTGAGATATGCCGTCTGTGGTTAAGCACAGATGCCCAGTGCTGTTGTGCCTGTGGGTAGGGTGCACGGGGCCAGTGAAGACCAGCAAGAGCTTTCAGGGCTGGCCCCTTCCTTGTGGGAGAAGGAGCCGGACGTTTGCCTTTTCGGAAAGAGGCTCTGCCGAGAACGAGCGCCGTGAGATGCTGAGTCTCTGGGAAAGCACAGATGCCCAGTGCTGTTGTGCCTGTGGGTAGGGTGCACGGGGCCAGTGAAGACCAGCAAGAGCTTTCAGGGCTGGCCCCTTCCTTGTGGGAGAAGGAGCCGGACGTTTGCCTTTTCGGAAAGAGGCTCTGCCGAGAACGAGCGCCGTGAGATATGCCGTCTGTGGTTAAGCACAGATGCCCAGTGCTGTTGTGCCTGTGGGTAGGGTGCACGGGGCCAGTGAAGACCAGCAAGAGCTTTCAGGGCTGGCCCCTTCCTTGTGGGAGAAGGAGCCGGACGTTTGCCTTTTCGGAAAGAGGCTCTGCCGAGAACGAGCGCCGTGAGATATGCCGTCTGTGGTTAAGCACAGATGCTCATTGCTGTTGTGCCTGTGGGTAGGGTGCACGGGGCCAGTGAAGACCAGCAAGAGCTTTCAGGGCTGGCCCCTTCCTTGTGGGAGAAGGAGCCGGACGTTTGCCTTTTCGGAAAGAGGCTCTGCCGAGAACGAGCGCCGTGAGATGCTGAGTCTCTGGGAAAGCACAGATGCCCAGTGCTGTTGTGCCTGTGGGTAGGGTGCACGGGGACAGTGAAGACCAGCAAGAGCTTTCAGGGCTGGCCCCTTCCTTGTGGGAGAAGGAGCCGGACGTTTGCCTTTTCGGAAAGAGGCTCTGCCGAGAACGAGCGCCGTGAGATGCTGAGTCTCTGGGAAAGCACAGATGCCCAGTGCTGTTGTGCCTGTGGGTAGGGTGCACGGGGACAGTGAAGACCAGCAAGAGCTTTCAGGGCTGGCCCCTTCCTTGTGGGAGAAGGAGCCGGACGTTTGCCTTTTCGGAAAGAGGCTCTGCCGAGAGCGAACGCCGTGAGATATGCCGTCTGTGGTTAAGCACAGATGCCCAGTGCTGTTGTGCCTGTGGGTAGGGTGCACGGGGCCAGTGAAGACCAGCAAGAGCTTTCAGGGCTGGCCCCTTCCTTGTGGGAGAAGGAGCCGGACGTTTGCCTTTTCGGAAAGAGGCTCTGCCGAGAGCGAACGCAGTATGATGCTGTGTCTCTGGGAAAGCACAGATGCCCAGTGCTGTTGTGCCTGTGGGTAGGGTGCACGGGGCCAGTGAAGACCAGCAAGAGCTTTCAGGGCTGGCCCCTTCCTTGTGGGAGAAGGAGCCGGACGTTTGCCTTTTCGGAAAGAGGCTCTGCCGAGAACGAGCGCCGTGAGATATGCCGTCTGTGGTTAAGGACAGATGCCCAGTGCTGTTGTGCCTGTGGTTAGGGTGCACGGGGCCAGTGAAGACCAGCAAGAGCTTTCAGGGCTGGCCCCTTCCTTGTGGGAGAAGGAGCCGGACGTTTGCCTTTTCGGAAAGAGGCTCTGCCGAGAACGAGCGCCGTGAGATGCTGAGTCTCTGGGAAAGCACAGATGCCCAGTGCTGTTGTGCCTGTGGGTAGGGTGCACGGGGCCAGTGAAGACCAGCAAGAGCTTTCAGGGCTGGCCCCTTCCTTGTGGGAGAAGGAGCCGGACGTTTGCCTTTTCGGAAAGAGGCTCTGCCGAGAACGAGCGCCGTGAGATATGCCGTCTGTGGTTAAGCACAGATGTCCAGTGCTGTTGTGCCTATTCATAGGGTGCACGGGGACAGTGAAGACCAGCAAGAGCTTTCAGGGCTGGCCCCTTCCATGTGGCAGAAGGAGCCGGACGTTTGCCTTTTCGGAAAGAGGCTCTGCCGAGAACGAGCGCCGTGAGATATGCCGTCAGAGGTTAAGCACAGATGCCCAGTGCTGTTGTGCCTATTCATAGGGTGCACGGGGCCAGTGAAGACCAGCAAGAGCTTTCAGGGCTGGCCCCTTCATTGCGGGAGAAGGAGCCGGACGTTTGCCTTTTCGGAAGGAGGCTCTGCCAAGAGTGAACGCCGTGAGATATGCCGTCTGTGGTTAAGCACAGATGTCCAGTGCTGTTGTGCCTATTCATAGGGTGCACGGGGCCAGTGAAGACCAGCAAGAGCTTTCAGGGCTGGCCCCTTCCTTGTGGGAGAAGGAGCCGGACGTTTGCCTTTTCGGAAAGAGGCTCTGCCGAGAACGAGCGCCGTGAGATGCTGATTCTCTGGGAAAGCACAGATGCCCAGTGCTGTTGTGCCTATTCATAGGGTGCACGGGGCCAGTGAAGACCAGCAAGAGCTTTCAGGGCTGGCCCCTTCCTTGTGGGAGAAGGAGCCGGACGTTTGCCTTTTCGGAAAGAGGCTCTGCCGAGAACGAGCGCCGTGAGATATGCCGTCTGTGGTTAAGCACAGATGCCCAGTGCTGTTGTGCCTATTCATAGGGTGCACGGGGACAGTGAAGACCAGCAAGAGCTTTCAGGGCTGGCCCCTTCCTTGTGGTAGAAGGAGCCGGACGTTTGCCTTTTTGGAAGGAGGCTCTGCCGAGAACGAGCGCCGTGAGATGCTGAGTCTCTGGGAAAGCACAGATGCCCAGTGCTGTTGTGCCTGTGGGTAGGGTGCACGGGGCCAGTGAAGACCAGCAAGAGCTTTCAGGGCTGGCCCCTTCCTTGTGGGAGAAGGAGCCGGACGTTTGCCTTTTCGGAAAGAGGCTCTGCCGAGAACGAGCGCCGTGAGATATGCCGTCTGTGGTTAAGCACAGATGCCCAGTGCTGTTGTGCCTGTGGGTAGGGTGCACGGGGCCAGTGAAGACCAGCAAGAGCTTTCAGGGCTGGCCCCTTCCTTGTGGGAGAAGGAGCCGGACGTTTGCCTTTTCGGAAAGAGGCTCTGCCGAGAACGAGCGCCGTGAGATGCTGAGTCTCTGGGAAAGCACAGATGCCCAGTGCTGTTGTGCCTGTGGGTAGGGTGCACGGGGCCAGTGAAGACCAGCAAGAGCTTTCAGGGCTGGCCCCTTCCTTGTGGGAGAAGGAGCCGGACGTTTGCCTTTTCGGAAAGAGGCTCTGCCGAGAACGAGCGCCGTGAGATATGCCGTCTGTGGTTAAGCACAGATGCCCAGTGCTGTTGTGCCTGTGGGTAGGGTGCACGGGGCCAGTGAAGACCAGCAAGAGCTTTCAGGGCTGGCCTCTTCCTTGTGGGAGAAGGAGCCGGACGTTTGCCTTTTCGGAAAGAGGCTCTGCCGAGAACGAGCGCCGTGAGATATGCCGTCTGTGGTTAAGGACAGATGCCCAGTGCTGTTGTGCCTGTGGGCAGGGTGCACGGGGACAGTGAAGACCAGCAAGAGCTTTCAGGGCTGGCCCCTTCCTTGTGGGAGAAGGAGCCGGACGTTTGCCTTTTCGGAAAGAGGCTCTGCCGAGAACGAGCGCCGTGAGATGCTGAGTCTCTGGGATAGCACAGATGCCCAGTGCTGTTGTGCCTGTGGGTAGGGTGCACGGGGCCAGTGAAGACCAGCAAGAGCTTTCAGGGCTGGCCCCTTCCTTGTGGGAGAAGGAGCCGGACGTTTGCCTTTTCGGAAAGAGGCTCTGCCGAGAACGAGCGCCGTGAGATGCTGAGTCTCTGGGAAAGCACAGATGCCCAGTGCTGTTGTGCCTGTGGGTAGGGTGCACGGGGACAGTGAAGACCAGCAAGAGCTTTCAGGGCTGGCCCCTTCCTTGTGGGAGAAGGAGCCGGACGTTTGCCTTTTCGGAAAGAGGCTCTGCCGAGAGCGAACGCCGTGAGATATGCCGTCTGTGGTTAAGCACAGATGCCCAGTGCTGTTGTGCCTGTGGGTAGGGTGCACGGGGACAGTGAAGACCAGCAAGAGCTTTCAGGGCTGGCCCCTTCCATGTGGCAGAAGGAGCCGGACGTTTGCCTTTTCGGAAAGAGGCTCTGCCGAGAACGAGCGCCGTGAGATGCTGAGTCTCTGGGAAAGCACAGATGCCCAGTGCTGTTGTGCCTGTGGGTAGGGTGCACGGGGATAGTGAAGAGCAGCAAGAGCTTTCAGGGCTGGCCCCTTCCTTGTGGGAGAAGGAGCCAGACGTTTGCCTTTTCGGAAAGAGGCTCTGCCGAGAACGAGCGCCGTGAGATATGCCGTCTAAGGTTAAGCACAGATGCCTAGTGCTGTTGTGCCTGTGGGTAGGGTGCACGGGGCCAGTGAAGACCAGCAAGAGCTTTCAGGGCTGGCCCCTTCCTTGTGGGAGAAGGAGCCGGACGTTTGCCTTTTCGGAAAGAGGCTCTGCCGAGAACGAGCACCGTGACATGCTGAGCGTCCTAAAAAGGCACAGATGCCCAGTGCTGTTGTGCCTGTGGATAGGGTGCACGGGGCCAGTGAAGACCAGCAAGAGCTTTCAGGGCTGGCCCCTTCCTTGTGGGAGAAGGAGCCGGACGTTTGCCTTTTCGGAAAGAGGCTCTGCCTAGAGCGAACGCCGTGAGATATGCCGTCTGTGGTTAAGCACAGATGCCCAGTGCTGTTGTGCCTGTGGGTAGGGTGCACGGGGACAGTGAAGACCAGCAAGAGCTTTCAGGGCTGGCCCCTTCCTTGTGGGAGAAGGAGCCGGACGTTTGCCTTTTCGGAAAGAGGCTCTGCCGAGAACGAGCGCCGTGAGATATGCCGTCTGTGGTTAAGCACAGATGCCCAGTGCTGTTGTGCCTGTGGGTAGGGTGCACGGGGCCAGTGAAGACCAGCAAGAGCTTTCAGGGCTGGCCCCTTCCTTGTGGGAGAAGGAGCCGGACGTTTGCCTTTTCGGAAAGAGGCTCTGCCGAGAACGAGCGCCGTGAGATGCTGATTCTCTGGGAAAGCACAGATGCCCAGTGCTGTTGTGCCTGTGGGTAGGGTGCACGGGGCCAGTGAAGACCAGCAAGAGCTTTCAGGGCTGGCCCCTTCCTTGTGGGAGAAGGAGCCGGACGTTTGCCTTTTCGGAAAGAGGCTCTGCCGAGAACGAGCGCCGTGAGATATGCCGTCTGTGGTTAAGCACAGATGCCCAGTGCTGTTGTGCCTGTGGGTAGGGTGCACGGGGCCAGTGAAGACCAGCAAGAGCTTTCAGGGCTGGCCCCTTCCTTGTGGGAGAAGGAGCCGGACGTTTGCCTTTTCGGAAAGAGGCTCTGCCGAGAACGAGTGCCGTGAGATGCTGATTCTCTGGGAAAGCACAGATGCCCAGTGCTGTTGTGCCTGTGGGTAGGGTGCACGGGGACAGTGAAGACCAGCAAGAGCTTTCAGGGCTGGCCCCTTCCTTGTGGGAGAAGGAGCCGGACGTTTGCCTTTCTGGAAAGAGGCTCTGCCGAGAGCGAACGCAGTGAGATGCTGTGTCTCTGGGAAAGCACAGATGCCCAGTGCTGTTGTGCCTGTGGGTAGGGTGCACGGGGACAGTGAAGACCAGCAAGAGCTTTCAGGGCTGGCCCCTTCCTTGTGGGAGAAGGAGCCGGACGTTTGCCTTTTCGGAAAGAGGCTCTGCCGAGAACGAGCGCCGTGAGATATGCTGTCTGTGGTTAAGCACAGATGCCCAGTGCTGTTGTGCCTGTGGGTAGGGTGCACGGGGCCAGTGAAGACCAGCAAGAGCTTTCAGGGCTGGCCCCTTCCTTGTGGGAGAAGGAGCCGGACGTTTGCCTTTTCGGAAAGAGGCTCTGCCGAGAACGAGCGCCGTGAGATATGCCGTCTGTGGTTAAGGACAGATGCCCAGTGCTGTTGTGCCTGTGGTTAGGGTGCACGGGGACAGTGAAGACCAGCAAGAGCTTTCAGGGCTGGCCCCTTCCTTGTGGGAGAAGGAGCCGGACGTTTGCCTTTTCGGAAAGAGGCTCTGCCGAGAACGAGCGCCGTGAGATGCTGAGTCTCTGGGAAAGCACAGATGCCCAGTGCTGTTGTGCCTGTGGGTAGGGTGCACGGGGCCAGTGAAGACCAGCAAGAGCTTTCAGGGCTGGCCCCTTCCTTGTGGGAGAAGGAGCCGGACGTTTGCCTTTTCGGAAAGAGGCTCTGCCGAGAACGAGCGCCGTGAGATATGCCGTCTGTGGTTAAGCACAGATGTCCAGTGCTGTTGTGCCTATTCATAGGGTGCACGGGGACAGTGAAGACCAGCAAGAGCTTTCAGGGCTGGCCCCTTCCATGTGGCAGAAGGAGCCAGACGTTTGCCTTTTCGGAAAGAGGCTCTGCCGAGAACGAGCGCCGTGAGATATGCCGTCAGTGGTTAAGCACAGATGCCCAGTGCTGTTGTGCCTATTCATAGGGTGCACGGGGCCAGTGAAGACCAGCAAGAGCTTTCAGGGCTGGCCCCTTCATTGCGGGAGAAGGAGCCGGACGTTTGCCTTTTCGGAAGGAGGCTCTGCCAAGAGTGAACGCCGTGAGATATGCCGTCTGTGGTTAAGCACAGATGTCCAGTGCTGTTGTGCCTATTCATAGGGTGCACGGGGCCAGTGAAGACCAGCAAGAGCTTTCAGGGCTGGCCCCTTCCTTGTGGGAGAAGGAGCCGGACGTTTGCCTTTTCGGAAAGAGGCTCTGCCGAGAACGAGCGCCGTGAGATGCTGAGTCTCTGGGAAAGCACAGATGCCCAGTGCTGTTGTGCCTATTCATAGGGTGCACGGGGCCAGTGAAGACCAGCAAGAGCTTTCAGGGCTGGCCCCTTCCTTGTGGGAGAAGGAGCCGGACGTTTGCCTTTTCGGAAAGAGGCTCTGCCGAGAACGAGCGCCGTGAGATATGCCGTCTGTGGTTAAGCACAGATGCCCAGTGCTGTTGTGCCTATTCATAGGGTGCACGGGGACAGTGAAGACCAGCAAGAGCTTTCAGGGCTGGCCCCTTCCTTGTGGTAGAAGGAGCCGGACGTTTGCCTTTTTGGAAGGAGGCTCTGCCGAGAACGAGCGCCGTGAGATGCTGAGTCTCTGGGAAAGCACAGATGCCCAGTGCTGTTGTGCCTGTGGGTAGGGTGCACGGGGACAGTGAAGACCAGCAAGAGCTTTCAGGGCTGGCCCCTTCCTTGTGGGAGAAGGAGCCGGACGTTTGCCTTTTCGGAAAGAGGCTCTGCCGAGAACGAGCGCCGTGAGATATGCCGTCTGTGGTTAAGCACAGATGCCCAGTGCTGTTGTGCCTGTGGGTAGGGTGCACGGGGCCAGTGAAGACCAGCAAGAGCTTTCAGGGCTGGCCCCTTCCTTGTGGGAGAAGGAGCCGGACCTTTGCCTTTTCGGAAAGAGGCTCTGCCGAGAACGAGCGCCGTGAGATGCTGAGTCTCTGGGAAAGCACAGATGCCCAGTGCTGTTGTGCCTGTGGGTAGGGTGCACGGGGCCAGTGAAGACCAGCAAGAGCTTTCAGGGCTGGCCCCTTCCTTGTGGGAGAAGGAGCCGGACGTTTGCCTTTTCGGAAAGAGGCTCTGCCGAGAACGAGCGCCGTGAGATATGCCGTCTGTGGTTAAGCACAGATGCCCAGTGCTGTTGTGCCTATGCATAGGGTGCACGGGGACAGTGAAGACCAGCAAGAGCTTTCAGGGCTGGCCTCTTCCTTGTGGGAGAAGGAGCCGGACGTTTGCCTTTTCGGAAAGAGGCTCTGCCGAGAACGAGCGCCGTGAGATATGCCGTCTGTGGTTAAGGACAGATGCCCAGTGCTGTTGTGCCTGTGGGCAGGGTGCACGGGGACAGTGAAGACCAGCAAGAGCTTTCAGGGCTGGCCCCTTCCTTGTGGGAGAAGGAGCCGGACGTTTGCCTTTTCGGAAAGAGGCTCTGCCGAGAACGAGCGCCGTGAGATGCTGAGTCTCTGGGATAGCACAGATGCCCAGTGCTGTTGTGCCTGTGGGCAGGGTGCACGGGGACAGTGAAGACCAGCAAGAGCTTTCAGGGCTGGCCCCTTCCTTGTGGGAGAAGGAGCCGGACGTTTGCCTTTTCGGAAAGAGGCTCTGCCGAGAACGAGCGCCGTGAGATGCTGAGTCTCTGGGATAGCACAGATGCCCAGTGCTGTTGTGCCTGTGGGTAGGGTGCACGGGGCCAGTGAAGACCAGCAAGAGCTTTCAGGGCTGGCCCCTTCCTTGTGGGAGAAGGAGCCGGACGTTTGCCTTTTCGGAAAGAGGCTCTGCCGAGAACGAGCGCCGTGAGATGCTGAGTCTCTGGGAAAGCACAGATGCCCAGTGCTGTTGTGCCTGTGGGTAGGGTGCACGGGGACAGTGAAGACCAGCAAGAGCTTTCAGGGCTGGCCCCTTCCTTGTGGGAGAAGGAGCCGGACGTTTGCCTTTTCGGAAAGAGGCTCTGCCGAGAGCGAACGCCGTGAGATATGCCGTCTGTGGTTAAGCACAGATGCCCAGTGCTGTTGTGCCTGTGGGTAGGGTGCACGGGGACAGTGAAGACCAGCAAGAGCTTTCAGGGCTGGCCCCTTCCATGTGGCAGAAGGAGCCGGACGTTTGCCTTTTCGGAAAGAGGCTCTGCCGAGAACGAGCGCCGTGAGATGCTGAGTCTCTGGGAAAGCACAGATGCCCAGTGCTGTTGTGCCTGTGGGTAGGGTGCACGGGGATAGTGAAGAGCAGCAAGAGCTTTCAGGGCTGGCCCCTTCCTTGTGGGAGAAGGAGCCAGACGTTTGCCTTTTCGGAAAGAGGCTCTGCCGAGAACGAGCGCCGTGAGATATGCCGTCTAAGGTTAAGCACAGATGCCTAGTGCTGTTGTGCCTGTGGGTAGGGTGCACGGGGCCAGTGAAGACCAGCAAGAGCTTTCAGGGCTGGCCCCTTCCTTGTGGGAGAAGGAGCCGGACGTTTGCCTTTTCGGAAAGAGGCTCTGCCGAGAACGAGCACCGTGACATGCTGAGCGTCCTAAAAAGGCACAGATGCCCAGTGCTGTTGTGCCTGTGGATAGGGTGCACGGGGCCAGTGAAGACCAGCAAGAGCTTTCAGGGCTGGCCCCTTCCTTGTGGGAGAAGGAGCCGGACGTTTGCCTTTTCGGAAAGAGGCTCTGCCTAGAGCGAACGCCGTGAGATATGCCGTCTGTGGTTAAGCACAGATGCCCAGTGCTGTTGTGCCTGTGGGTAGGGTGCACGGGGACAGTGAAGACCAGCAAGAGCTTTCAGGGCTGGCCCCTTCCTTGTGGGAGAAGGAGCCGGACGTTTGCCTTTTCGGAAAGAGGCTCTGCCGAGAACGAGCGCCGTGAGATATGCCGTCTGTGGTTAAGCACAGATGCCCAGTGCTGTTGTGCCTGTGGGTAGGGTGCACGGGGCCAGTGAAGACCAGCAAGAGCTTTCAGGGCTGGCCCCTTCCTTGTGGGAGAAGGAGCCGGACGTTTGCCTTTTCGGAAAGAGGCTCTGCCGAGAACGAGCGCCGTGAGATGCTGATTCTCTGGGAAAGCACAGATGCCCAGTGCTGTTGTGCCTGTGGGTAGGGTGCACGGGGCCAGTGAAGACCAGCAAGAGCTTTCAGGGCTGGCCCCTTCCTTGTGGGAGAAGGAGCCGGACGTTTGCCTTTTCGGAAAGAGGCTCTGCCGAGAACGAGCGCCGTGAGATATGCCGTCTGTGGTTAAGCACAGATGCCCAGTGCTGTTGTGCCTGTGGGTAGGGTGCACGGGGCCAGTGAAGACCAGCAAGAGCTTTCAGGGCTGGCCCCTTCCTTGTGGGAGAAGGAGCCGGACGTTTGCCTTTTCGGAAAGAGGCTCTGCCGAGAACGAGTGCCGTGAGATGCTGATTCTCTGGGAAAGCACAGATGCCCAGTGCTGTTGTGCCTGTGGGTAGGGTGCACGGGGACAGTGAAGACCAGCAAGAGCTTTCAGGGCTGGCCCCTTCCTTGTGGGAGAAGGAGCCGGACGTTTGCCTTTCTGGAAAGAGGCTCTGCCGAGAGCGAACGCAGTGAGATGCTGTGTCTCTGGGAAAGCACAGATGCCCAGTGCTGTTGTGCCTGTGGGTAGGGTGCACGGGGACAGTGAAGACCAGCAAGAGCTTTCAGGGCTGGCCCCTTCCTTGTGGGAGAAGGAGCCGGACGTTTGCCTTTTCGGAAAGAGGCTCTGCCGAGAACGAGCGCCGTGAGATATGCTGTCTGTGGTTAAGCACAGATGCCCAGTGCTGTTGTGCCTGTGGGTAGGGTGCACGGGGCCAGTGAAGACCAGCAAGAGCTTTCAGGGCTGGCCCCTTCCTTGTGGGAGAAGGAGCCGGACGTTTGCCTTTTCGGAAAGAGGCTCTGCCGAGAACGAGCGCCGTGAGATATGCCGTCTGTGGTTAAGGACAGATGCCCAGTGCTGTTGTGCCTGTGGTTAGGGTGCACGGGGACAGTGAAGACCAGCAAGAGCTTTCAGGGCTGGCCCCTTCCTTGTGGGAGAAGGAGCCGGACGTTTGCCTTTTCGGAAAGAGGCTCTGCCGAGAACGAGCGCCGTGAGATGCTGAGTCTCTGGGAAAGCACAGATGCCCAGTGCTGTTGTGCCTGTGGGTAGGGTGCACGGGGCCAGTGAAGACCAGCAAGAGCTTTCAGGGCTGGCCCCTTCCTTGTGGGAGAAGGAGCCGGACGTTTGCCTTTTCGGAAAGAGGCTCTGCCGAGAACGAGCGCCGTGAGATATGCCGTCTGTGGTTAAGCACAGATGTCCAGTGCTGTTGTGCCTATTCATAGGGTGCACGGGGACAGTGAAGACCAGCAAGAGCTTTCAGGGCTGGCCCCTTCCATGTGGCAGAAGGAGCCAGACGTTTGCCTTTTCGGAAAGAGGCTCTGCCGAGAACGAGCGCCGTGAGATATGCCGTCAGTGGTTAAGCACAGATGCCCAGTGCTGTTGTGCCTATTCATAGGGTGCACGGGGCCAGTGAAGACCAGCAAGAGCTTTCAGGGCTGGCCCCTTCATTGCGGGAGAAGGAGCCGGACGTTTGCCTTTTCGGAAGGAGGCTCTGCCAAGAGTGAACGCCGTGAGATATGCCGTCTGTGGTTAAGCACAGATGTCCAGTGCTGTTGTGCCTATTCATAGGGTGCACGGGGCCAGTGAAGACCAGCAAGAGCTTTCAGGGCTGGCCCCTTCCTTGTGGGAGAAGGAGCCGGACGTTTGCCTTTTCGGAAAGAGGCTCTGCCGAGAACGAGCGCCGTGAGATGCTGAGTCTCTGGGAAAGCACAGATGCCCAGTGCTGTTGTGCCTATTCATAGGGTGCACGGGGCCAGTGAAGACCAGCAAGAGCTTTCAGGGCTGGCCCCTTCCTTGTGGGAGAAGGAGCCGGACGTTTGCCTTTTCGGAAAGAGGCTCTGCCGAGAACGAGCGCCGTGAGATATGCCGTCTGTGGTTAAGCACAGATGCCCAGTGCTGTTGTGCCTATTCATAGGGTGCACGGGGACAGTGAAGACCAGCAAGAGCTTTCAGGGCTGGCCCCTTCCTTGTGGTAGAAGGAGCCGGACGTTTGCCTTTTTGGAAGGAGGCTCTGCCGAGAACGAGCGCCGTGAGATGCTGAGTCTCTGGGAAAGCACAGATGCCCAGTGCTGTTGTGCCTGTGGGTAGGGTGCACGGGGACAGTGAAGACCAGCAAGAGCTTTCAGGGCTGGCCCCTTCCTTGTGGGAGAAGGAGCCGGACGTTTGCCTTTTCGGAAAGAGGCTCTGCCGAGAACGAGCGCCGTGAGATATGCCGTCTGTGGTTAAGCACAGATGCCCAGTGCTGTTGTGCCTGTGGGTAGGGTGCACGGGGCCAGTGAAGACCAGCAAGAGCTTTCAGGGCTGGCCCCTTCCTTGTGGGAGAAGGAGCCGGACGTTTGCCTTTTCGGAAAGAGGCTCTGCCGAGAACGAGCGCCGTGAGATGCTGAGTCTCTGGGAAAGCACAGATGCCCAGTGCTGTTGTGCCTGTGGGTAGGGTGCACGGGGCCAGTGAAGACCAGCAAGAGCTTTCAGGGCTGGCCCCTTCCTTGTGGGAGAAGGAGCCGGACGTTTGCCTTTTCGGAAAGAGGCTCTGCCGAGAACGAGCGCCGTGAGATATGCCGTCTGTGGTTAAGCACAGATGCCCAGTGCTGTTGTGCCTATGCATAGGGTGCACGGGGACAGTGAAGACCAGCAAGAGCTTTCAGGGCTGGCCTCTTCCTTGTGGGAGAAGGAGCCGGACGTTTGCCTTTTCGGAAAGAGGCTCTGCCGAGAACGAGCGCCGTGAGATATGCCGTCTGTGGTTAAGGACAGATGCCCAGTGCTGTTGTGCCTGTGGGCAGGGTGCACGGGGACAGTGAAGACCAGCAAGAGCTTTCAGGGCTGGCCCCTTCCTTGTGGGAGAAGGAGCCGGACGTTTGCCTTTTCGGAAAGAGGCTCTGCCGAGAACGAGCGCCGTGAGATGCTGAGTCTCTGGGATAGCACAGATGCCCAGTGCTGTTGTGCCTGTGGGTAGGGTGCACGGGGCCAGTGAAGACCAGCAAGAGCTTTCAGGGCTGGCCCCTTCCTTGTGGGAGAAGGAGCCGGACGTTTGCCTTTTCGGAAAGAGGCTCTGCCGAGAACGAGCGCCGTGAGATGCTGAGTCTCTGGGAAAGCACAGATGCCCAGTGCTGTTGTGCCTGTGGGTAGGGTGCACGGGGACAGTGAAGACCAGCAAGAGCTTTCAGGGCTGGCCCCTTCCTTGTGGGAGAAGGAGCCGGACGTTTGCCTTTTCGGAAAGAGGCTCTGCCGAGAGCGAACGCCGTGAGATATGCCGTCTGTGGTTAAGCACAGATGCCCAGTGCTGTTGTGCCTGTGGGTAGGGTGCACGGGGACAGTGAAGACCAGCAAGAGCTTTCAGGGCTGGCCCCTTCCATGTGGCAGAAGGAGCCGGACGTTTGCCTTTTCGGAAAGAGGCTCTGCCGAGAACGAGCGCCGTGAGATGCTGAGTCTCTGGGAAAGCACAGATGCCCAGTGCTGTTGTGCCTGTGGGTAGGGTGCACGGGGATAGTGAAGAGCAGCAAGAGCTTTCAGGGCTGGCCCCTTCCTTGTGGGAGAAGGAGCCAGACGTTTGCCTTTTCGGAAAGAGGCTCTGCCGAGAACGAGCGCCGTGAGATATGCCGTCTAAGGTTAAGCACAGATGCCTAGTGCTGTTGTGCCTGTGGGTAGGGTGCACGGGGCCAGTGAAGACCAGCAAGAGCTTTCAGGGCTGGCCCCTTCCTTGTGGGAGAAGGAGCCGGACGTTTGCCTTTTCGGAAAGAGGCTCTGCCGAGAACGAGCACCGTGACATGCTGAGCGTCCTAAAAAGGCACAGATGCCCAGTGCTGTTGTGCCTGTGGATAGGGTGCACGGGGCCAGTGAAGACCAGCAAGAGCTTTCAGGGCTGGCCCCTTCCTTGTGGGAGAAGGAGCCGGACGTTTGCCTTTTCGGAAAGAGGCTCTGCCTAGAGCGAACGCCGTGAGATATGCCGTCTGTGGTTAAGCACAGATGCCCAGTGCTGTTGTGCCTGTGGGTAGGGTGCACGGGGACAGTGAAGACCAGCAAGAGCTTTCAGGGCTGGCCCCTTCCTTGTGGGAGAAGGAGCCGGACGTTTGCCTTTTCGGAAAGAGGCTCTGCCGAGAACGAGCGCCGTGAGATGCTGAGTCTCTGGGAAAGCACAGATGCCCAGTGCTGTTGTGCCTGTGGGTAGGGTGCACGGGGCCAGTGAAGACCAGCAAGAGCTTTCAGGGCTGGCCCCTTCCTTGTGGGAGAAGGAGCCGGACGTTTGCCTTTTCGGAAAGAGGCTCTGCCGAGAACGAGCGCCGTGAGATGCTGATTCTCTGGGAAAGCACAGATGCCCAGTGCTGTTGTGCCTGTGGGTAGGGTGCACGGGGCCAGTGAAGACCAGCAAGAGCTTTCAGGGCTGGCCCCTTCCTTGTGGGAGAAGGAGCCGGACGTTTGCCTTTTCGGAAAGAGGCTCTGCCGAGAACGAGCGCCGTGAGATATGCCGTCTGTGGTTAAGCACAGATGCCCAGTGCTGTTGTGCCTGTGGGTAGGGTGCACGGGGCCAGTGAAGACCAGCAAGAGCTTTCAGGGCTGGCCCCTTCCTTGTGGGAGAAGGAGCCGGACGTTTGCCTTTTCGGAAAGAGGCTCTGCCGAGAACGAGTGCCGTGAGATGCTGATTCTCTGGGAAAGCACAGATGCCCAGTGCTGTTGTGCCTGTGGGTAGGGTGCACGGGGACAGTGAAGACCAGCAAGAGCTTTCAGGGCTGGCCCCTTCCTTGTGGGAGAAGGAGCCGGACGTTTGCCTTTCTGGAAAGAGGCTCTGCCGAGAGCGAACGCAGTGAGATGCTGTGTCTCTGGGAAAGCACAGATGCCCAGTGCTGTTGTGCCTGTGGGTAGGGTGCACGGGGACAGTGAAGACCAGCAAGAGCTTTCAGGGCTGGCCCCTTCCTTGTGGGAGAAGGAGCCGGACGTTTGCCTTTTCGGAAAGAGGCTCTGCCGAGAACGAGCGCCGTGAGATATGCCGTCTGTGGTTAAGCACAGATGCCCAGTGCTGTTGTGCCTGTGGGTAGGGTGCACGGGGCCAGTGAAGACCAGCAAGAGCTTTCAGGGCTGGCCTCTTCCTTGTGGGAGAAGGAGCCGGACGTTTGCCTTTTCGGAAAGAGGCTCTGCCGAGAACGAGCGCCGTGAGATATGCCGTCTGTGGTTAAGGACAGATGCCCAGTGCTGTTGTGCCTGTGGGCAGGGTGCACGGGGACAGTGAAGACCAGCAAGAGCTTTCAGGGCTGGCCCCTTCCTTGTGGGAGAAGGAGCCGGACGTTTGCCTTTTCGGAAAGAGGCTCTGCCGAGAACGAGCGCCGTGAGATGCTGAGTCTCTGGGATAGCACAGATGCCCAGTGCTGTTGTGCCTGTGGGTAGGGTGCACGGGGCCAGTGAAGACCAGCAAGAGCTTTCAGGGCTGGCCCCTTCCTTGTGGGAGAAGGAGCCGGACGTTTGCCTTTTCGGAAAGAGGCTCTGCCGAGAACGAGCGCCGTGAGATGCTGAGTCTCTGGGAAAGCACAGATGCCCAGTGCTGTTGTGCCTGTGGGTAGGGTGCACGGGGACAGTGAAGACCAGCAAGAGCTTTCAGGGCTGGCCCCTTCCTTGTGGGAGAAGGAGCCGGACGTTTGCCTTTTCGGAAAGAGGCTCTGCCGAGAGCGAACGCCGTGAGATATGCCGTCTGTGGTTAAGCACAGATGCCCAGTGCTGTTGTGCCTGTGGGTAGGGTGCACGGGGACAGTGAAGACCAGCAAGAGCTTTCAGGGCTGGCCCCTTCCATGTGGCAGAAGGAGCCGGACGTTTGCCTTTTCGGAAAGAGGCTCTGCCGAGAACGAGCGCCGTGAGATGCTGAGTCTCTGGGAAAGCACAGATGCCCAGTGCTGTTGTGCCTGTGGGTAGGGTGCACGGGGATAGTGAAGAGCAGCAAGAGCTTTCAGGGCTGGCCCCTTCCTTGTGGGAGAAGGAGCCAGACGTTTGCCTTTTCGGAAAGAGGCTCTGCCGAGAACGAGCGCCGTGAGATATGCCGTCTAAGGTTAAGCACAGATGCCTAGTGCTGTTGTGCCTGTGGGTAGGGTGCACGGGGCCAGTGAAGACCAGCAAGAGCTTTCAGGGCTGGCCCCTTCCTTGTGGGAGAAGGAGCCGGACGTTTGCCTTTTCGGAAAGAGGCTCTGCCGAGAACGAGCACCGTGACATGCTGAGCGTCCTAAAAAGGCACAGATGCCCAGTGCTGTTGTGCCTGTGGATAGGGTGCACGGGGCCAGTGAAGACCAGCAAGAGCTTTCAGGGCTGGCCCCTTCCTTGTGGGAGAAGGAGCCGGACGTTTGCCTTTTCGGAAAGAGGCTCTGCCTAGAGCGAACGCCGTGAGATATGCCGTCTGTGGTTAAGCACAGATGCCCAGTGCTGTTGTGCCTGTGGGTAGGGTGCACGGGGACAGTGAAGACCAGCAAGAGCTTTCAGGGCTGGCCCCTTCCTTGTGGGAGAAGGAGCCGGACGTTTGCCTTTTCGGAAAGAGGCTCTGCCGAGAACGAGCGCCGTGAGATATGCCGTCTGTGGTTAAGCACAGATGCCCAGTGCTGTTGTGCCTATGCACAGGGTGCACGGGGCCAGTGAAGACCAGCAAGAGCTTTCAGGGCTGGCCCCTTCCTTGTGGGAGAAGGAGCCGGACGTTTGCCTTTTCGGAAAGAGGCTCTGCCGAGAACGAGCGCCGTGAGATGCTGATTCTCTGGGAAAGCACAGATGCCCAGTGCTGTTGTGCCTGTGGGTAGGGTGCATGGGGCCAGTGAAGACCAGCAAGAGCTTTCAGGGCTGGCCCCTTCCTTGTGGGAGAAGGAGCCGGACGTTTGCCTTTTCGGAAAGAGGCTCTGCCGAGAACAAGCGCCGTGAGATATGCCGTCTGTGGTTAAGCACAGATGCCCAGTGCTGTTGTGCCTGTGGGTAGGGTGCAAGGGGACAGTGAAGACCAGCAAGAGCTTTCAGGGCTGGCCCCTTCCTTGTGGGAGAAGGAGCCGGACGTTTGCCTTTTCGGAAAGAGGCTCTGCCGAGAACGAGCGCCGTGAGATATGCCGTCTGTGGTTAAGCACAGATGCTCATTGCTGTTGTGCCTGTAGATAGGGTGCACGGGGCCAGTGAAGACCAGCAAGAGCTTTCAGGGCTGGCCCCTTCCTTGTGGGAGAAGGAGCCGGACGTTTGCCTTTTCGGAAAGAGGCTCTGCCGAGAACGAGCGCCGTGAGATATGCCGTCTGTGGTTAAGCACAGATGCCCAGTGCTGTTGTGCCTGTGGGTAGGGTGCACGGGGCCAGTGAAGACCAGCAAGAGCTTTCAGGGCTGGCCCCTTCCTTGTGGGAGAAGGAGCCGGACGTTTGCCTTTTCGGAAAGAGGCTCTGCCGAGAACGAGCGCCGTGAGATATGCCGTCTGTGGTTAAGGACAGATGCCCAGTGCTGTTGTGCCTGTGGGTAGGGTGCACGGGGCCAGTGAAGACCAGCAAGAGCTTTCAGGGCTGGCCCCTTCCTTGTGGGAGAAGGAGCCGGACGTTTGCCTTTTCGGAAAGAGGCTCTGCCGAGAACGAGCGCCGTGAGATATGCCGTCTGTGGTTAAGCACAGATGCTCATTGCTGTTGTGCCTGTAGATAGGGTGCACGGGGACAGTGAAGACCAGCAAGAGCTTTCAGGGCTGGCCCCTTCCTTGTGGGAGAAGGAGCCGGACGTTTGCCTTTTCGGAAAGAGGCTCTGCCGAGAACGAGCGCCGTGAGATGCTGAGTCTCTGGGAAAGCACAGATGCCCAGTGCTGTTGTGCCTGTGGGTAGGGTGCACGGGGCCAGTGAAGACCAGCAAGAGCTTTCAGGGCTGGCCCCTTCCTTGTGGGAGAAGGAGCCGGACGTTTGCCTTTTCGGAAAGAGGCTCTGCCGAGAACGAGCGCCGTGAGATGCTGAGTCTCTGGGAAAGCACAGATGCCCAGTGCTGTTGTGCCTGTGGGTAGGGTGCACGGGGCCAGTGAAGACCAGCAAGAGCTTTCAGGGCTGGCCCCTTCCTTGTGGGAGAAGGAGCCGGACGTTTGCCTTTTCGGAAAGAGGCTCTGCCGAGAGCGAACGCCGTGAGATATGCCGTCTGTGGTTAAGCACAGATGCCCAGTGCTGTTGTGCCTGTGGGTAGGGTGCACGGGGACAGTGAAGACCAGCAAGAGCTTTCAGGGCTGGCCCCTTCCTTGTGGGAGAAGGAGCCGGACGTTTGCCTTTTCGGAAAGAGGCTCTGCCGAGAACGAGCGCCGTGAGATGCTGAGTCTCTGGGAAAGCACAGATGCCCAGTGCTGTTGTGCCTGTGGGTAGGGTGCACGGGGATAGTGAAGAGCAGCAAGAGCTTTCAGGGCTGGCCCCTTCCTTGTGGGAGAAGGAGCCAGACGTTTGCCTTTTCGGAAAGAGGCTCTGCCGAGAACGAGCACCGTGACATGCTGAGCGTCCTAAAAAGGCACAGATGCCCAGTGCTGTTGTGCCTGTGGGTAGGGTGCACGGGGCCAGTGAAGACCAGCAAGAGCTTTCAGGGCTGGCCCCTTCCTTGTGGGAGAAGGAGCCGGACGTTTGCCTTTTCGGAAAGAGGCTCTGCCGAGAACGAGCGCCGTGAGATATGCCGTCTGTGGTTAAGCACAGATGCCCAGTGCTGTTGTGCCTGTGGGTAGGGTGCACGGGGCCAGTGAAGACCAGCAAGAGCTTTCAGGGCTGGCCCCTTCCTTGTGGGAGAAGGAGCCGGACGTTTGCCTTTTCGGAAAGAGGCTCTGCCGAGAACAAGCGCCGTGAGATATGCCGTCTGTGGTTAAGCACAGATGCCCAGTGCTGTTGTGCCTGTGGGTAGGGTGCACGGGGCCAGTGAAGACCAGCAAGAGCTTTCAGGGCTGGCCCCTTCCTTGTGGGAGAAGGAGCCGGACGTTTGCCTTTTCGGAAAGAGGCTCTGCCGAGAACGAGCGCCGTGAGATATGCCGTCTGTGGTTAAGCACAGATGCTCATTGCTGTTGTGCCTGTAGATAGGGTGCACGGGGACAGTGAAGACCAGCAAGAGCTTTCAGGGCTGGCCCCTTCCTTGTGGGAGAAGGAGCCGGACGTTTGCCTTTTCGGAAAGAGGCTCTGCCGAGAACGAGCGCCGTGAGATATGCCGTCTGTGGTTAAGCACAGATGCCC
This sequence comes from Haliaeetus albicilla, assembly GCF_947461875.1. Taxonomy (NCBI): domain Eukaryota; kingdom Metazoa; phylum Chordata; class Aves; order Accipitriformes; family Accipitridae; genus Haliaeetus; species Haliaeetus albicilla. Next base: position 9,179,195 of record NC_091498.1, read on the forward strand.
AGTGCTGTTGTGCCTGTGGGTAGGGTGCACGGGGCCAGTGAAGACCAGCAAGAGCTTTCAGGGCTGGCCCCTTCCTTGTGGGAGAAGGAGCCGGACGTTTGCCTTTTCGGAAAGAGGCTCTGCCGAGAACGAGCGCCGTGAGATATGCCGTCTGTGGTTAAGGACAGATGCCCAGTGCTGTTGTGCCTGTGGGTAGGGTGCACGGGGCCAGTGAAGACCAGCAAGAGCTTTCAGGGCTGGCCCCTTCCTTGTGGGAGAAGGAGCCGGACGTTTGCCTTTTCGGAAAGAGGCTCTGCCGAGAACGAGCGCCGTGAGATATGCCGTCTGTGGTTAAGCACAGATGCTCATTGCTGTTGTGCCTGTAGATAGGGTGCACGGGGACAGTGAAGACCAGCAAGAGCTTTCAGGGCTGGCCCCTTCCTTGTGGGAGAAGGAGCCGGACGTTTGCCTTTTCGGAAAGAGGCTCTGCCGAGAACGAGCGCCGTGAGATGCTGAGTCTCTGGGAAAGCACAGATGCCCAGTGCTGTTGTGCCTGTGGGTAGGGTGCACGGGGACAGTGAAGACCAGCAAGAGCTTTCAGGGCTGGCCCCTTCCTTGTGGGAGAAGGAGCCGGACGTTTGCCTTTTCGGAAAGAGGCTCTGCCGAGAACGAGCGCCGTGAGATGCTGAGTCTCTGGGAAAGCACAGATGCCCAGTGCTGTTGTGCCTGTGGGTAGGGTGCACGGGGACAGTGAAGACCAGCAAGAGCTTTCAGGGCTGGCCCCTTCCTTGTGGGAGAAGGAGCCGGACGTTTGCCTTTTCGGAAAGAGGCTCTGCCTAGAGCGAACGCCGTGAGATATGCCGTCTGTGGTTAAGCACAGATGCCCAGTGCTGTTGTGCCTGTGGGTAGGGTGCACGGGGACAGTGAAGACCAGCAAGAGCTTTCAGGGCTGGCCCCTTCCTTGTGGGAGAAGGAGCCGGACGTTTGCCTTTTCGGAAAGAGGCTCTGCCGAGAACGAGCGCCGTGAGATGCTGAGTCTCTGGGAAAGCACAGATGCCCAGTGCTGTTGTGCCTGTGGGTAGGGTGCACGGGGATAGTGAAGAGCAGCAAGAGCTTTCAGGGCTGGCCCCTTCCTTGTGGGAGAAGGAGCCAGACGTTTGCCTTTTCGGAAAGAGGCTCTGCCGAGAACGAGCACCGTGACATGCTGAGCGTCCTAAAAAGGCACAGATGCCCAGTGCTGTTGTGCCTGTGGATAGGGTGCACGGGGCCAGTGAAGACCAGCAAGAGCTTTCAGGGCTGGCCCCTTCCTTGTGGGAGAAGGAGCCGGACGTTTGCCTTTTCGGAAAGAGGCTCTGCCTAGAGCGAACGCCGTGAGATATGCCGTCTGTGGTTAAGCACAGATGCCCAGTGCTGTTGTGCCTGTGGGTAGGGTGCACGGGGACAGTGAAGACCAGCAAGAGCTTTCAGGGCTGGCCCCTTCCTTGTGGGAGAAGGAGCCGGACGTTTGCCTTTTCGGAAAGAGGCTCTGCCGAGAACGAGCGCCGTGAGATATGCCGTCTGTGGTTAAGCACAGATGCCCAGTGCTGTTGTGCCTATGCACAGGGTGCACGGGGCCAGTGAAGACCAGCAAGAGCTTTCAGGGCTGGCCCCTTCCTTGTGGGAGAAGGAGCCGGACGTTTGCCTTTTTGGAAGGAGGCTCTGCCGAGAACGAGCGCCGTGAGATGCTGAGTCTCTGGGATAGCACAGATGCCCAGTGCTGTTGTGCCTGTGGGTAGGGTGCACGGGGCCAGTGAAGACCAGCAAGAGCTTTCAGGGCTGGCCCCTTCCTTGTGGGAGAAGGAGCCGGACGTTTGCCTTTTCGGAAAGAGGCTCTGCCGAGAACGAGCGCCGTGAGATGCTGAGTCTCTGGGAAAGCACAGATGCCCAGTGCTGTTGTGCCTGTGGGTAGGGTGCACGGGGACAGTGAAGACCAGCAAGAGCTTTCAGGGCTGGCCCCTTCCTTGTGGGAGAAGGAGCCGGACGTTTGCCTTTTCGGAAAGAGGCTCTGCCGAGAGCGAACGCCGTGAGATATGCCGTCTGTGGTTAAGCACAGATGCCCAGTGCTGTTGTGCCTGTGGGTAGGGTGCACGGGGACAGTGAAGACCAGCAAGAGCTTTCAGGGCTGGCCCCTTCCATGTGGCAGAAGGAGCCGGACGTTTGCCTTTTCGGAAAGAGGCTCTGCCGAGAACGAGCGCCGTGAGATGCTGAGTCTCTGGGAAAGCACAGATGCCCAGTGCTGTTGTGCCTGTGGGTAGGGTGCACGGGGATAGTGAAGAGCAGCAAGAGCTTTCAGGGCTGGCCCCTTCCTTGTGGGAGAAGGAGCCAGACGTTTGCCTTTCCGGAAAGAGGCTCTGCCGAGAACGAGCGCCGTGAGATATGCCGTCTAAGGTTAAGCACAGATGCCTAGTGCTGTTGTGCCTGTGGGTAGGGTGCACGGGGCCAGTGAAGACCAGCAAGAGCTTTCAGGGCTGGCCCCTTCCTTGTGGGAGAAGGAGCCGGACGTTTGCCTTTTCGGAAAGAGGCTCTGCCGAGAACGAGCACCGTGACATGCTGAGCGTCCTAAAAAGGCACAGATGCCCAGTGCTGTTGTGCCTGTGGATAGGGTGCACGGGGACAGTGAAGACCAGCAAGAGCTTTCAGGGCTGGCCCCTTCCTTGTGGGAGAAGGAGCCGGACGTTTGCCTTTTCGGAAAGAGGCTCTGCCTAGAGCGAACGCCGTGAGATATGCCGTCTGTGGTTAAGCACAGATGCCCAGTGCTGTTGTGCCTGTGGGTAGGGTGCACGGGGCCAGTGAAGACCAGCAAGAGCTTTCAGGGCTGGCCCCTTCCTTGTGGGAGAAGGAGCCGGACGTTTGCCTTTTCGGAAAGAGGCTCTGCCGAGAACGAGCGCCGTGAGATATGCCGTCTGTGGTTAAGCACAGATGCCCAGTGCTGTTGTGCCTATGCACAGGGTGCACGGGGCCAGTGAAGACCAGCAAGAGCTTTCAGGGCTGGCCCCTTCCTTGTGGGAGAAGGAGCCGGACGTTTGCCTTTCTGGAAAGAGGCTCTGCCGAGAGCGAACGCAGTGAGATGCTGTGTCTCTGGGAAAGCACAGATGCCCAGTGCTGTTGTGCCTGTGGGTAGGGTGCACGGGGACAGTGAAGACCAGCAAGAGCTTTCAGGGCTGGCCCCTTCCTTGTGGGAGAAGGAGCCGGACGTTTGCCTTTTCGGAAAGAGGCTCTGCCGAGAACGAGCGCCGTGAGATATGCTGTCTGTGGTTAAGCACAGATGCCCAGTGCTGTTGTGCCTGTGGGTAGGGTGCACGGGGCCAGTGAAGACCAGCAAGAGCTTTCAGGGCTGGCCCCTTCCTTGTGGGAGAAGGAGCCGGACGTTTGCCTTTTCGGAAAGAGGCTCTGCCGAGAACGAGCGCCGTGAGATATGCCGTCTGTGGTTAAGCACAGATGCCCAGTGCTGTTGTGCCTGTGGGTAGGGTGCACGGGGCCAGTGAAGACCAGCAAGAGCTTTCAGGGCTGGCCCCTTCCTTGTGGGAGAAGGAGCCGGACGTTTGCCTTTTTGGAAAGAGGCTCTGCCGAGAGCGAACGCAGTGAGATGCTGTGTCTCTGGGAAAGCACAGATGCCCAGTGCTGTTGTGCCTGTGGGTAGGGTGCAAGGGGACAGTGAAGACCAGCAAGAGCTTTCAGGGCTGGCCCCTTCCTTGTGGGAGAAGGAGCCAGACGTTTGCCTTTTCGGAAAGAGGCTCTGCCGAGAACGAGCATCGTGAGATATGCCGTCTGTGGTTAAGCACAGATGCCCAGTGCTGTTGTGCCTGTGGGTAGGGTGCACGGGGCCAGTGAAGACCAGCAAGAGCTTTCAGGGCTGGCCCCTTCCTTGTGGGAGAAGGAGCCGGACGTTTGCCTTTTCGGAAAGAGGCTCTGCCGAGAACGAGCGCCGTGAGATATGCCGTCTGTGGTTAAGCACAGATGCCCAGTGCTGTTGTGCCTGTGGGTAGGGTGCACGGGGCCAGTGAAGACCAGCAAGAGCTTTCAGGGCTGGCCCCTTCCTTGTGGGAGAAGGAGCCGGACGTTTGCCTTTTCGGAAAGAGGCTCTGCCGAGAACGAGCGCCGTGAGATATGCCGTCTGTGGTTAAGGACAGATGCCCAGTGCTGTTGTGCCTGTGGTTAGGGTGCACGGGGACAGTGAAGACCAGCAAGAGCTTTCAGGGCTGGCCCCTTCCTTGTGGGAGAAGGAGCCGGACGTTTGCCTTTTCGGAAAGAGGCTCTGCCGAGAACGAGCGCCGTGAGATGCTGAGTCTCTGGGAAAGCACAGATGCCCAGTGCTGTTGTGCCTGTGGGTAGGGTGCACGGGGCCAGTGAAGACCAGCAAGAGCTTTCAGGGCTGGCCCCTTCCTTGTGGGAGAAGGAGCCGGACGTTTGCCTTTTCGGAAAGAGGCTCTGCCGAGAACGAGCGCCGTGAGATATGCCGTCTGTGGTTAAGCACAGATGCCAAGTGCTGTTGTGCCTATTCATAGGGTGCACGGGGACAGTGAAGACCAGCAAGAGCTTTCAGGGCTGGCCCCTTCCTTGTGGGAGAAGGAGCCGGACGTTTGCCTTTTCGGAAAGAGGCTCTGCCGAGAACAAGCGCCGTGAGATATGCCGTCTGTGGTTAAGCACAGATGCCCAGTGCTGTTGTGCCTGTGGGTAGGGTGCACGGGGCCAGTGAAGACCAGCAAGAGCTTTCAGGGCTGGCCCCTTCCTTGTGGGAGAAGGAGCCGGACGTTTGCCTTTTCGGAAAGAGGCTCTGCCGAGAACGAGCGCCGTGAGATATGCCGTCTGTGGTTAAGCACAGATGCTCATTGCTGTTGTGCCTGTAGATAGGGTGCACGGGGACAGTGAAGACCAGCAAGAGCTTTCAGGGCTGGCCCCTTCCTTGTGGGAGAAGGAGCCGGACGTTTGCCTTTTCGGAAAGAGGCTCTGCCGAGAGCGAACGCCGTGAGATATGCCGTCTGTGGTTAAGCACAGATGCCCAGTGCTGTTGTGCCTGTGGGTAGGGTGCACGGGGCCAGTGAAGACCAGCAAGAGCTTTCAGGGCTGGCCCCTTCCTTGTGGGAGAAGGAGCCGGACGTTTGCCTTTTCGGAAAGAGGCTCTGCCGAGAACGAGCGCCGTGAGATGCTGAGTCTCTGGGAAAGCACAGATGCCCAGTGCTGTTGTGCCTGTGGGTAGGGTGCACGGGGCCAGTGAAGACCAGCAAGAGCTTTCAGGGCTGGCCCCTTCCTTGTGGGAGAAGGAGCCGGACGTTTGCCTTTTCGGAAAGAGGCTCTGCCGAGAACGAGCGCCGTGAGATATGCCGTCTGTGGTTAAGCACAGATGCTCATTGCTGTTGTGCCTGTAGATAGGGTGCACGGGGACAGTGAAGACCAGCAAGAGCTTTCAGGGCTGGCCCCTTCCTTGTGGGAGAAGGAGCCGGACGTTTGCCTTTTCGGAAAGAGGCTCTGCCGAGAACGAGCGCCGTGAGATGCTGAGTCTCTGGGAAAGCACAGATGCCCAGTGCTGTTGTGCCTGTGGGTAGGGTGCACGGGGACAGTGAAGACCAGCAAGAGCTTTCAGGGCTGGCCCCTTCCTTGTGGGAGAAGGAGCCGGACGTTTGCCTTTTCGGAAAGAGGCTCTGCCGAGAACGAGCGCCGTGAGATGCTGAGTCTCTGGGAAAGCACAGATGCCCAGTGCTGTTGTGCCTGTGGGTAGGGTGCACGGGGACAGTGAAGACCAGCAAGAGCTTTCAGGGCTGGCCCCTTCCTTGTGGGAGAAGGAGCCGGACGTTTGCCTTTTCGGAAAGAGGCTCTGCCGAGAGCGAACGCCGTGAGATATGCCGTCTGTGGTTAAGCACAGATGCCCAGTGCTGTTGTGCCTGTGGGTAGGGTGCACGGGGACAGTGAAGACCAGCAAGAGCTTTCAGGGCTGGCCCCTTCCTTGTGGGAGAAGGAGCCGGACGTTTGCCTTTTCGGAAAGAGGCTCTGCCGAGAACGAGCGCCGTGAGATGCTGAGTCTCTGGGAAAGCACAGATGCCCAGTGCTGTTGTGCCTGTGGGTAGGGTGCACGGGGATAGTGAAGAGCAGCAAGAGCTTTCAGGGCTGGCCCCTTCCTTGTGGGAGAAGGAGCCAGACGTTTGCCTTTTCGGAAAGAGGCTCTGCCGAGAACGAGCACCGTGACATGCTGAGCGTCCTAAAAAGGCACAGATGCCCAGTGCTGTTGTGCCTGTGGATAGGGTGCACGGGGCCAGTGAAGACCAGCAAGAGCTTTCAGGGCTGGCCCCTTCCTTGTGGGAGAAGGAGCCGGACGTTTGCCTTTTCGGAAAGAGGCTCTGCCGAGAACGAGCGCCGTGAGATATGCCGTCTGTGGTTAAGCACAGATGCCCAGTGCTGTTGTGCCTGTGGGTAGGGTGCACGGGGCCAGTGAAGACCAGCAAGAGCTTTCAGGGCTGGCCCCTTCCTTGTGGGAGAAGGAGCCGGACGTTTGCCTTTTCGGAAAGAGGCTCTGCCGAGAACGAGCGCCGTGAGATATGCCGTCTGTGGTTAAGGACAGATGCCCAGTGCTGTTGTGCCTGTGGGTAGGGTGCACGGGGCCAGTGAAGACCAGCAAGAGCTTTCAGGGCTGGCCCCTTCCTTGTGGGAGAAGGAGCCGGACGTTTGCCTTTTCGGAAAGAGGCTCTGCCGAGAACGAGCGCCGTGAGATATGCCGTCTGTGGTTAAGCACAGATGCTCATTGCTGTTGTGCCTGTAGATAGGGTGCACGGGGACAGTGAAGACCAGCAAGAGCTTTCAGGGCTGGCCCCTTCCTTGTGGGAGAAGGAGCCGGACGTTTGCCTTTTCGGAAAGAGGCTCTGCCGAGAACGAGCGCCGTGAGATGCTGAGTCTCTGGGAAAGCACAGATGCCCAGTGCTGTTGTGCCTGTGGGTAGGGTGCACGGGGACAGTGAAGACCAGCAAGAGCTTTCAGGGCTGGCCCCTTCCTTGTGGGAGAAGGAGCCGGACGTTTGCCTTTTCGGAAAGAGGCTCTGCCGAGAACGAGCGCCGTGAGATGCTGAGTCTCTGGGAAAGCACAGATGCCCAGTGCTGTTGTGCCTGTGGGTAGGGTGCACGGGGACAGTGAAGACCAGCAAGAGCTTTCAGGGCTGGCCCCTTCCTTGTGGGAGAAGGAGCCGGACGTTTGCCTTTTCGGAAAGAGGCTCTGCCGAGAGCGAACGCCGTGAGATATGCCGTCTGTGGTTAAGCACAGATGCCCAGTGCTGTTGTGCCTGTGGGTAGGGTGCACGGGGACAGTGAAGACCAGCAAGAGCTTTCAGGGCTGGCCCCTTCCTTGTGGGAGAAGGAGCCGGACGTTTGCCTTTTCGGAAAGAGGCTCTGCCGAGAACGAGCGCCGTGAGATGCTGAGTCTCTGGGAAAGCACAGATGCCCAGTGCTGTTGTGCCTGTGGGTAGGGTGCACGGGGATAGTGAAGAGCAGCAAGAGCTTTCAGGGCTGGCCCCTTCCTTGTGGGAGAAGGAGCCAGACGTTTGCCTTTTCGGAAAGAGGCTCTGCCGAGAACGAGCACCGTGACATGCTGAGCGTCCTAAAAAGGCACAGATGCCCAGTGCTGTTGTGCCTGTGGATAGGGTGCACGGGGCCAGTGAAGACCAGCAAGAGCTTTCAGGGCTGGCCCCTTCCTTGTGGGAGAAGGAGCCGGACGTTTGCCTTTTCGGAAAGAGGCTCTGCCTAGAGCGAACGCCGTGAGATATGCCGTCTGTGGTTAAGCACAGATGCCCAGTGCTGTTGTGCCTGTGGGTAGGGTGCACGGGGCCAGTGAAGACCAGCAAGAGCTTTCAGGGCTGGCCCCTTCCTTGTGGGAGAAGGAGCCGGACGTTTGCCTTTTCGGAAAGAGGCTCTGCCGAGAACGAGCGCCGTGAGATATGCCGTCTGTGGTTAAGCACAGATGCCCAGTGCTGTTGTGCCTATGCACAGGGTGCACGGGGCCAGTGAAGACCAGCAAGAGCTTTCAGGGCTGGCCCCTTCCTTGTGGGAGAAGGAGCCGGACGTTTGCCTTTTTGGAAGGAGGCTCTGCCGAGAACGAGCGCCGTGAGATGCTGATTCTCTGGGAAAGCACAGATGCCCAGTGCTGTTGTGCCTGTGGGTAGGGTGCACGGGGCCAGTGAAGACCAGCAAGAGCTTTCAGGGCTGGCCCCTTCCTTGTGGGAGAAGGAGCCGGACGTTTGCCTTTTCGGAAAGAGGCTCTGCCGAGAACGAGCGCCGTGAGATATGCCGTCTGTGGTTAAGCACAGATGCCCAGTGCTGTTGTGCCTGTGGGTAGGGTGCACGGGGACAGTGAAGACCAGCAAGAGCTTTCAGGGCTGGCCCCTTCCTTGTGGGAGAAGGAGCCGGACGTTTGCCTTTTCGGAAGGAGGCTCTGCCGAGAACGAGTGCCGTGAGATGCTGAGTCTCTGGGAAAGCACAGATGCCCAGTGCTGTTGTGCCTGTGGGTAGGGTGCACGGGGACAGTGAAGACCAGCAAGAGCTTTCAGGGCTGGCCCCTTCCTTGTGGGAGAAGGAGCCGGACGTTTGCCTTTTCGGAAAGAGGCTCTGCCGAGAACGAGCGCCGTGAGATATGCCGTCTGTGGTTAAGCACAGATGCCCAGTGCTGTTGTGCCTGTGGATAGGGTGCACGGGGCCAGTGAAGACCAGCAAGAGCTTTCAGGGCTGGCCCCTTCCTTGTGGGAGAAGGAGCCGGACGTTTGCCTTTTCGGAAAGAGGCTCTGCCGAGAACGAGCGCCGTGAGATATGCCGTCTGTGGTTAAGCACAGATGCTCATTGCTGTTGTGCCTGTAGATAGGGTGCACGGGGCCAGTGAAGACCAGCAAGAGCTTTCAGGGCTGGCCCCTTCCTTGTGGGAGAAGGAGCCGGACGTTTGCCTTTTCGGAAAGAGGCTCTGCCGAGAACGAGCGCCGTGAGATGCTGAGTCTCTGGGAAAGCACAGATGCCCAGTGCTGTTGTGCCTGTGGGTAGGGTGCACGGGGACAGTGAAGACCAGCAAGAGCTTTCAGGGCTGGCCCCTTCCTTGTGGGAGAAGGAGCCGGACGTTTGCCTTTTCGGAAAGAGGCTCTGCCTAGAGCGAACGCCGTGAGATATGCCGTCTGTGGTTAAGCACAGATGCCCAGTGCTGTTGTGCCTGTGGGTAGGGTGCACGGGGACAGTGAAGACCAGCAAGAGCTTTCAGGGCTGGCCCCTTCCTTGTGGGAGAAGGAGCCGGACGTTTGCCTTTTTGGAAGGAGGCTCTGCCGAGAACGAGCGCCGTGAGATGCTGAGTCTCTGGGAAAGCACAGATGCCCAGTGCTGTTGTGCCTGTGGGTAGGGTGCACGGGGACAGTGAAGACCAGCAAGAGCTTTCAGGGCTGGCCCCTTCCTTGTGGGAGAAGGAGCCGGACGTTTGCCTTTTCGGAAAGAGGCTCTGCCGAGAACGAGCGCCGTGAGATATGCCGTCTGTGGTTAAGCACAGATGCCCAGTGCTGTTGTGCCTGTGGGTAGGGTGCACGGGGCCAGTGAAGACCAGCAAGAGCTTTCAGGGCTGGCCCCTTCCTTGTGGGAGAAGGAGCCGGACGTTTGCCTTTTCGGAAAGAGGCTCTGCCGAGAACGAGCGCCGTGAGATGCTGAGTCTCTGGGAAAGCACAGATGCCCAGTGCTGTTGTGCCTGTGGGTAGGGTGCACGGGGACAGTGAAGACCAGCAAGAGCTTTCAGGGCTGGCCCCTTCCTTGTGGGAGAAGGAGCCGGACGTTTGCCTTTTCGGAAAGAGGCTCTGCCGAGAACGAGCGCCGTGAGATGCTGAGTCTCTGGGAAAGCACAGATGCCCAGTGCTGTTGTGCCTGTGGGTAGGGTGCACGGGGACAGTGAAGACCAGCAAGAGCTTTCAGGGCTGGCCCCTTCCTTGTGGGAGAAGGAGCCGGACGTTTGCCTTTTCGGAAAGAGGCTCTGCCGAGAGCGAACGCCGTGAGATATGCCGTCTGTGGTTAAGCACAGATGCCCAGTGCTGTTGTGCCTGTGGGTAGGGTGCACGGGGCCAGTGAAGACCAGCAAGAGCTTTCAGGGCTGGCCCCTTCCAAGTGGCAGAAGGAGCCGGACGTTTGCCTTTTCGGAAAGAGGCTCTGCCGAGAACGAGCGCCGTGAGATGCTGAGTCTCTGGGAAAGCACAGATGCCCAGTGCTGTTGTGCCTGTGGGTAGGGTGCACGGGGCCAGTGAAGACCAGCAAGAGCTTTCAGGGCTGGCCCCTTCCTTGTGGGAGAAGGAGCCAGACGTTTGCCTTTTCGGAAAGAGGCTCTGCCGAGAACGAGCGCCGTGAGATATGCTTTCTAAGGTTAAGCACAGATGCCTAGTGCTGTTGTGCCTGTGGGTAGGGTGCACGGGGCCAGTGAAGACCAGCAAGAGCTTTCAGGGCTGGCCCCTTCCTTGTGGGAGAAGGAGCCGGACGTTTGCCTTTTCGGAAAGAGGCTCTGCCTAGAGCGAACGCCGTGAGATATGCCGTCTGTGGTTAAGCACAGATGCCCAGTGCTGTTGTGCCTGTGGGTAGGGTGCACGGGGACAGTGAAGACCAGCAAGAGCTTTCAGGGCTGGCCCCTTCCTTGTGGGAGAAGGAGCCGGACGTTTGCCTTTTCGGAAAGAGGCTCTGCCGAGAACGAGCGCCGTGAGATATGCCGTCTGTGGTTAAGCACAGATGCCCAGTGCTGTTGTGCCTATGCACAGGGTGCACGGGGCCAGTGAAGACCAGCAAGAGCTTTCAGGGCTGGCCCCTTCCAAGTGGCAGAAGGAGCCGGACGTTTGCCTTTTCGGAAAGAGGCTCTGCCGAGAACGAGCGCCGTGAGATGCTGATTCTCTGGGAAAGCACAGATGCCCAGTGCTGTTGTGCCTGTGGGTAGGGTGCACGGGGCCAGTGAAGACCAGCAAGAGCTTTCAGGGCTGGCCCCTTCCTTGTGGGAGAAGGAGCCGGACGTTTGCCTTTTCGGAAGGAGGCTCTGCCGAGAACGAGCGCCGTGAGATATGGCGTCTGTGGTTAAGCACAGATGCCCAGTGCTGTTGTGCCTGTGGGTAGGGTGCACGGGGCCAGTGAAGACCAGCAAGAGCTTTCAGGGCTGGCCCCTTCCTTGTGGGAGAAGGAGCCGGACGTTTGCCTTTTCGGAAAGAGGCTCTGCCGAGAACGAGCGCCGTGAGATATGCCGTCTGTGGTTAAGCACAGATGCCCAGTGCTGTTGTGCCTGTGGGTAGGGTGCACGGGGCCAGTGAAGACCAGCAAGAGCTTTCAGGGCTGGCCCCTTCCTTGTGGGAGAAGGAGCCAGACGTTTGCCTTTTCGGAAAGAGGCTCTGCCGAGAACGAGCGCCGTGAGATGCTGAGTCTCTGGGAAAGCACAGATGCCCAGTGCTGTTGTGCCTGTGGGTAGGGTGCACGGGGCCAGTGAAGACCAGCAAGAGCTTTCAGGGCTGGCCCCTTCCTTGTGGGAGAAGGAGCCGGACATTTGCCTTTTCGGAAAGAGGCTCTGCCGAGAGCGAACGCCGTGAGATATGCCGTCTGTGGTTAAGCACAGATGCCCAGTGCTGTTGTGCCTGTGGGTAGGGTGCACGGGGCCAGTGAAGACCAGCAAGAGCTTTCAGGGCTGGCCCCTTCCTTGTGGGAGAAGGAGCCGGACGTTTGCCTTTTCGGAAAGAGGCTCTGCCGAGAACGAGCGCCGTGAGATATGCCGTCTGTGGTTAAGCACAGATGCCCAGTGCTGTTGTGCCTGTGGTTAGGGTGCACGGGGACAGTGAAGACCAGCAAGAGCTTTCAGGGCTGGCCCCTTCCTTGTGGGAGAAGGAGCCGGACGTTTGCCTTTTCGGAAAGAGGCTCTGCCGAGAACGAGCGCCGTGAGATATGCCGTCTGTGGTTAAGCACAGATGCCCAGTGCTGTTGTGCCTGTGGGTAGGGTGCACGGGGACAGTGAAGACCAGCAAGAGCTTTCAGGGCTGGCCCCTTCCTTGTGGGAGAAGGAGCCGGACGTTTGCCTTTTCGGAAAGAGGCTCTGCCGAGAACGAGCGCCGTGAGATGCTGAGTCTCTGGGAAAGCACAGATGCCCAGTGCTGTTGTGCCTGTGGGTAGGGTGCACGGGGCCAGTGAAGACCAGCAAGAGCTTTCAGGGCTGGCCCCTTCCTTGTGGGAGAAGGAGCCGGACATTTGCCTTTTCGGAAAGAGGCTCTGCCGAGAACGAGCGCCGTGAGATATGCCGTCTGCGGTTAAGCACAGATGCCCAGTGCTGTTGTGCCTGTGGGCAGGGTGCACGGGGACAGTGAAGACCAGCAAGAGCTTTCAGGGCTGGCCCCTTCCTTGTGGGAGAAGGAGCCGGACGTTTGCCTTTTCGGAAAGAGGCTCTGCCGAGAGCAAACGCCGTGAGATATGCCGTCTGTGGTTAAGCACAGATGCCCAGTGCTGTTGTGCTTGTGGGTAGGGTGCACGGGGCCAGTGAAGACCAGCAAGAGCTTTCAGGGCTGGCCCCTTCCTTGTGGGAGAAGGAGCCGGACGTTTGCCTTTTCGGAAAGAGGCTCTGCCGAGAACGAGCGCCGTGAGATGCTGAGTCTCTGGGAAAGCACAGATGCCCAGTGCTGTTGTGCCTGTGGGTAGGGTGCACGGGGCCAGTGAAGACCAGCAAGAGCTTTCAGGGCTGGCCCCTTCCTTGTGGGAGAAGGAGCCGGACATTTGCCTTTTCGGAAAGAGGCACTGCTGAGAACGAGCGCCGTGAGATATGCCGTCTGCGGTTAAGCACAGATGCCCAGTGCTGTTGTGCCTGTGGGCAGGGTGCACGGGGACAGTGAAGACCAGCAAGAGCTTTCAGGGCTGGCCCCTTCCTTGTGGGAGAAGGAGCCGGACGTTTGCCTTTTCGGAAAGAGGCTCTGCCGAGAACGAGCGCCGTGAGATATGCCGTCTGTGGTTAAGCACAGATGCCCAGTGCTGTTGTGCCTGTGGGTAGGGTGCACGGGGACAGTGAAGACCAGCAAGAGCTTTCAGGGCTGGCCCCTTCCTTGTGGGAGAAGGAGCCGGACGTTTGCCTTTTCGGAAAGAGGCTCTGCCGAGAGCGAACGCCGTGAGATATGCCGTCTGTGGTTAAGCACAGATGCCCAGTGCTGTTGTGCCTGTGGGTAGGGTGCACGGGGCCAGTGAAGACCAGCAAGAGCTTTCAGGGCTGGCCCCTTCCTTGTGGGAGAAGGAGCCGGACGTTTGCCTTTTCGGAAAGAGGCTCTGCCGAGAACGAGCGCCGTGAGATATGCTGTCTGTGGTTAAGCACAGATGCCCAGTGCTGTTGTGCCTGTGGATAGGGTGCACGGGGCCAGTGAAGACCAGCAAGAGCTTTCAGGGCTGGCCCCTTCCTTGTGGCAGAAGGAGCCGGACGTTTGCCTTTTCGGAAAGAGGCTCTGCCGAGAGCGAACGCCGTGAGATATGCCGTCTGTGGTTAAGCACAGATGCCCAGTGCTGTTGTGCCTGTGGGTAGGGTGCACGGGGCCAGTGAAGACCAGCAAGAGCTTTCAGGGCTGGCCCCTTCCTTGTGGGAGAAGGAGCCGGACGTTTGCCTTTTCGGAAAGAGGCACTGCTAGAGAACGAGCGCCGTGAGATATGCCGTCTGCGGTTAAGCACAGATGCCCAGTGCTGTTGTGCCTGTGGGCAGGGTGCACGGGGACAGTGAAGACCAGCAAGAGCTTTCAGGGCTGGCCCCTTCCTTGTGGGAGAAGGAGCCGGACGTTTGCCTTTTCGGAAAGAGGCTCTGCCGAGAACGAGCGCCGTGAGATATGCCGTCTCTGGGAAAGCACAGATGCCCAGTGCTGTTGTGCCTGTGGGTAGGGTGCACGGGGACAGTGAAGACCAGCAAGAGCTTTCAGGGCTGGCCCCTTCCTTGTGGGAGAAGGAGCCGGACATTTGCCTTTTCGGAAAGAGGCACTGCTGAGAACGAGCGCCGTGAGATATGCCGTCTGCGGTTAAGCACAGATGCCCAGTGCTGTTGTGCCTGTGGGCAGGGTGCACGGGGCCAGTGAAGACCAGCAAGAGCTTTCAGGGCTGGCCCCTTCCTTGTGGGAGAAGGAGCCGGACGTTTGCCTTTTCGGAAAGAGGCTCTGCCGAGAACGAGCGCCGTGAGATATGCCGTCTGTGGTTAAGGACAGATGCCCAGTGCTGTTGTGCCTGTGGGTAGGGTGCACGGGGCCAGTGAAGACCAGCAAGAGCTTTCAGGGCTGGCCCCTTCCTTGTGGGAGAAGGAGCCGGACGTTTGCCTTTTCGGAAAGAGGCTCTGCCGAGAGCGAACGCCGTGAGATATGCCGTCTGTGGTTAAGCACAGATGCCCAGTGCTGTTGTGCCTGTGGGTAGGGTGCACGGGGCCAGTGAAGACCAGCAAGAGCTTTCAGGGCTGGCCCCTTCCTTGTGGGAGAAGGAGCCGGACGTTTGCCTTTTCGGAAAGAGGCTCTGCCGAGAACGAGCGCCGTGAGATATGCCGTCTGTGGTTAAGCACAGATGCCCAGTGCTGTTGTGCCTGTGGGTAGGGTGCACGGGGACAGTGAAGACCAGCAAGAGCTTTCAGGGCTGGCCCCTTCCTTGTGGGAGAAGGAGCCGGACGTTTGCCTTTTCGGAAGGAGGCTCTGCCGAGAACGAGTGCCGTGAGATGCTGAGTCTCTGGGAAAGCACAGATGCCCAGTGCTGTTGTGCCTGTGGGTAGGGTGCACGGGGACAGTGAAGACCAGCAAGAGCTTTCAGGGCTGGCCCCTTCCTTGTGGGAGAAGGAGCCGGACGTTTGCCTTTTCGGAAAGAGGCTCTGCCAAGAACGAGCGCCGTGAGATATGCCGTCTGTGGTTAAGCACAGATACCCAGTGCTGTTGTGCCTGTGGGTAGGTTGCACGGGGCCAGTGAAGACCAGCAAGAGCTTTCAGGGCTGGCCCCTTCCTTGTGGGAGAAGGAGCCGGACGTTTGCCTTTTCGGAAAGAGGCTCTGCCAAGAGCGAGCGCCGTGAGATGCTGAGTCTCTAAGAAAGCACAGATGCCCAGTGCTGTTGTGCCTGTGGGTAGGGTGCACGGGGCCAGTGAAGACCAGCAAGAGCTTTCAGGGCTGGCCCCTTCCTTGTGGGAGAAGGAGCCGGACGTTTGCCTTTTCGGAAAGAGGCTCTGCCGAGAACGAGCGCCGTGAGATGCTGAGTCTCTGGGAAAGCACAGATGCCCAGTGCTGTTGTGCCTGTGGGTAGGGTGCACGGGGATAGTGAAGACCAGCAAGAGCTTTCAGGGCTGGCCCCTTCCATGTGGCAGAAGGAGCCGGACGTTTGCCTTTTCGGAAAGAGGCTCTGCCGAGAACGAGCGCCGTGAGATATGGCGTCTGTGGTTAAGCACAGATGCCCAGTGCTGTTGTGCCTGTGGGTAGGGTGCACGGGGCCAGTGAAGACCAGCAAGAGCTTTCAGGGCTGGCCCCTTCCTTGTGGGAGAAGGAGCCGGACGTTTGCCTTTTCGGAAAGAGGCTCTGCCGAGAGCGAACGCCGTGAGATATGCCGTCTGTGGTTAAGCACAGATGCCCAGTGCTGTTGTGCCTGTGGGTAGGGTGCACGGGGCCAGTGAAGACCAGCAAGAGCTTTCAGGGCTGGCCCCTTCCTTGTGGGAGAAGGAGCCGGACGTTTGCCTTTTCGGAAAGAGGCTCTGCCGAGAGCGAACGCAGTGAGATGCTGAGTCTCTGGGATAGCACAGATGCCCAGTGCTGTTGTGCCTATTCATAGGGTGCACGGGGATAGTGAAGACCAGCAAGAGCTTTCAGGGCTGGCCCCTTCCTTGTGGGAGAAGGAGCCGGACGTTTGCCTTTTCGGAAAGAGGCTCTGCCGAGAACGAGCGCCGTGAGATATGCCGTCTGTGGTTAAGCACAGATGCCCAGTGCTGTTGTGCCTATGCATAGGGTGCACGGGGACAGTGAAGACCAGCAAGAGCTTTCAGGGCTGGCCCCTTCCTTATGGGAGAAGGAGCCGGACGTTTGCCTTTTCGGAAAGAGGCTCTGCCGAGAACGAGCGCCGTAAGATATGCCGTCTGTGGTTAAGCACAGATGCCCAGTGCTGTTGTGCCTGTGGATAGGGTGCACGGGGCCAGTGAAGACCAGCAAGAGCTTTCAGGGCTGGCCCCTTCCTTGTGGGAGAAGGAGCCGGACGTTTGCCTTTTCGGAAAGAGGCTCTGCCGACAGCGAACGCCGTGAGATATGCCGTCTGTGGTTAAGCACAGATGCCCAGTGCTGTTGTGCCTGTGGGTAGGGTGCACGGGGCCAGTGAAGACCAGCAAGAGCTTTCAGGGCTGGCCCCTTCCTTGTGGGAGAAGGAGCCGGACGTTTGCCTTTTCGGAAAGAGGCTCTGCCAATAGCGAGCGCCGTGAGATATGCCGTCTGTGGTTAAGGACAGATGCCCAGTGCTGTTGTGCCTGTGGATAGGGTGCACGGGGCCAGTGAAGACCAGCAAGAGCTTTCAGGGCTGGCCCCTTCCTTGTGGGAGAAGGAGCCGGACGTTTGCCTTTTCGGAAAGAGGCTCTGCCGAGAGCGAACGCCGTGAGATATGCCGTCTGTGGTTAAGCACAGATGCCCAGTGCTGTTGTGCCTGTGGGTAGGGTGCACGGGGCCAGTGAAGACCAGCAAGAGCTTTCAGGGCTGGCCCCTTCCTTGTGGGAGAAGGAGCCGGACGTTTGCCTTTTCGGAAAGAGGCTCTGCCGAGAACGAGCGCCGTGAGATATGCTGTCTGTGCTTAAGCACAGATGCCCAGTGCTGTTGTGCCTGTGGGTAGGGTGCACGGGGCCAGTGAAGACCAGCAAGAGCTTTCAGGGCTGGCCCCTTCCTTGTGGGAGAAGGAGCCGGACGTTTGCCTTTTCGGAAAGAGGCTCTGCCGAGAACGAGCGCCGTGAGATATGCGGTCTGTGGTTAAGCACAGATGCCCAGTGCTGTTGTGCCTGTGGGTAGGGTGCACGGGGCCAGTGAAGACCAGCAAGAGCTTTCAGGGCTGGCCCCTTCCTTGTGGGAGAAGGAGCCGGACGTTTGCCTTTTCGGAAAGAGGCTCTGCCAAGAACGAGCGCCGTGAGATATGCCGTCTGTGGTTAAGCACAGATACCCAGTGCTGTTGTGCCTGTGGGTAGGGTGCACGGGGACAGTGAAGACCAGCAAGAGCTTTCAGGGCTGGCCCCTTCCTTGTGGGAGAAGGAGCCGGACGTTTGCCTTTTCGGAAAGAGGCTCTGCCGAGAACGAGCGCCGTGAGATGCTGAGTCTCTAAGAAAGCACAGATGCCCAGTGCTGTTGTGCCTGTGGGTAGGGTGCACGGGGCCAGTGAAGACCAGCAAGAGCTTTCAGGGCTGGCCCCTTCCTTGTGGGAGAAGGAGCCGGACGTTTGCCTTTTCGGAAAGAGGCTCTGCCGAGAACGAGCGCCGTGAGATGCTGAGTCTCTAGGAAAGCACAGATGCCCAGTGCTGTTGTGCCTGTGGGTAGGGTTCACGGGGATAGTGAAGACCAGCAAGAGCTTTCAGGGCTGGCCCCTTCCATGTGGCAGAAGGAGCCGGACGTTTGCCTTTTCGGAAAGAGGCTCTGCCGAGAACGAGCGCCGTGAGATATGCCGTCTGTGGTTAAGCACAGATGCCCAGTGCTGTTGTGCCTGTGGGTAGGGTGCACGGGGCCAGTGAAGACCAGCAAGAGCTTTCAGGGCTGGCCCCTTCCTTGTGGGAGAAGGAGCCGGACGTTTGCCTTTTTGGAAAGAGGCTCTGCCGAGAGCGAACGCCGTGAGATATGCCGTCTGTGGTTAAGCACAGATGCCCAGTGCTGTTGTGCCTGTGGGTAGGGTGCACGGGGACAGTGAAGACCAGCAAGAGCTTTCAGGGCTGGCCCCTTCCTTGTGGGAGAAGGAGCCGGACGTTTGCCTTTTCGGAAAGAGGCTCTGCCGAGAACGAGCGCCGTGAGATGCTGAGTCTCCGGGATAGCACAGATGCCCAGTGCTGTTGTGCCTATTCATAGGGTGCACGGGGATAGTGAAGACCAGCAAGAGCTTTCAGGGCTGGCCCCTTCCTTGTGGGAGAAGGAGCCGGACGTTTGCCTTTTCGGAAAGAGGCTCTGCCGAGAACGAGCGCCGTGAGATATGCCGTCTGTGGTTAAGCACAGATGCCCAGTGCTGTTGTGCCTATGCATAGGGTGCACGGGGACAGTGAAGACCAGCAAGAGCTTTCAGGGCTGGCCCCTTCCTTGTGGGAGAAGGAGCCGGACGTTTGCCTTTTCGGAAAGAGGCTCTGCCGAGAACGAGCGCCGTGAGATATGCCGTCTGTGGTTAAGCACAGATGCCCAGTGCTGTTGTGCCTGTGGGTAGGGTGCACGGGGCCAGTGAAGACCAGCAAGAGCTTTCAGGGCTGGCCCCTTCCTTGTGGGAGAAGGAGCCGGACGTTTGCCTTTTCGGAAAGAGGCTCTGCCGAGAGCGAACGCAGTGAGATGCTGAGTCTCTGGGAAAGCACAGATGCCCAGTGCTGTTGTGCCTCTGGGTAGGGTGCACGGGGATAGTGAAGAGCAGCAAGAGCTTTCAGGGCTGGCCCCTTCCTTGTGGGAGAAGGAGCCGGACGTTTGCCTTTTCGGAAAGAGGCTCTGCCGACAGCGAATGCCGTGAGATATGCCGTCTGTGGTTAAGCACAGATGCCCAGTGCTATTGTGCCTGTGGGTAGGGTGCACGGGGCCAGTGAAGACCAGCAAGAGCTTTCAGGGCTGGCCCCTTCCTTGTGGGAGAAGGAGCCGGACGTTTGCCTTTTCGGAAAGAGGCTCTGCCGAGAACGAGCGCCGTGAGATGCTGAGCGTCCTAAAAAGGCACAGATGCCCAGTGCTGTTGTGCCTGTGGATAGGGTGCACGGGGACAGTGAAGAGCAGCAAGAGCTTTCAGGGCTGGCCCCTTCCTTTTGGGAGAAGGAGCCGGACGTTTGCCTTTTCGGAAAGAGGCTCTGCCGAGAACGAGCGCCGTGAGATATGCCGTCTGTGGTTAAGCACAGATGCCCAGTGCTGTTGTGCCTGTGGATAGGGTGCACGGGGACAGTGAAGACCAGCAAGAGCTTTCAGGGCTGGCCCCTTCCTTGTGGGAGAAGGAGCCGGACGTTTGCCTTTTTGGAAGGAGGCTCTGCCGAGAACGAGCGCCGTGAGATGCTGAGTCTCTGGGAAAGCACAGATGCCCAGTGCTGTTGTGCCTGTGGGTAGGGTGCACGGGGACAGTGAAGACCAGCAAGAGCTTTCAGGGCTGGCCCCTTCCTTGTGGGAGAAGGAGCCGGACGTTTGCCTTTTCGGAAAGAGGCTCTGCCAATAGCGAACGCCGTGAGATGCTGAGTCTCTGGGAAAGCACAGATGCCCAGTGCTGTTGTGCCTGTGGTTAGGGTGCACGGGGACAGTGAAGACCAGCAAGAGCTTTCAGGGCTGGCCTCTTCCTTGTGGGAGAAGGAGCCGGACGTTTGCCTTTTCGGAAAGAGGCTCTGCCGAGAACGAGCGCCGTGAGATATGCCGTCTGCGGTTAAGCACAGATGCCCAGTGCTGTTGTGCCTGTGGGTAGGGTGCACGGGGACAGTGAAGACCAGCAAGAGCTTTCAGGGCTGGCCCCTTCCTTGTGGGAGAAGGAGCCGGACGTTTGCCTTTTCGGAAGGAGGCTCTGCCGAGAACGAGCGCCGTGAGATATGGCGTCTGTGGTTAAGCACAGATGCCCAGTGCTGTTGTGCCTGTGGGTAGGGTGCACGGGGATAGTGAAGACCAGCAAGAGCTTTCAGGGCTGGCCCCTTCCATGTGGCAGAAGGAGCCGGACGTTTGCCTTTTCGGAAAGAGGCTCTGCCGAGAACGAGCGCCGTGAGATATGCCGTCTGTGGTTAAGCACAGATGCCCAGTGCTGTTGTGCCTATGCATAGGGTGCACGGGGACAGTGAAGACCAGCAAGAGCTTTCAGGGCTGGCCCCTTCCTTGTGGGAGAAGGAGCCGGACGTTTGCCTTTTCGGAAAGAGGCTCTGCCGAGAACGAGCGCCGTGAGATATGGCGTCTGTGGTTAAGCACAGATGCCCAGTGCTGTTGTGCCTGTGGGTAGGGTGCACGGGGCCAGTGAAGACCAGCAAGAGCTTTCAGGGCTGGCCCCTTCCTTGTGGGAGAAGGAGCCGGACGTTTGCCTTTTCGGAAAGAGGCTCTGCCAAGAACGAGCGCCGTGAGATATGCCGTCTGTGGTTAAGCACAGATACCCAGTGCTGTTGTGCCTGTGGGTAGGGTGCACGGGGCCAGTGAAGACCAGCAAGAGCTTTCAGGGCTGGCCCCTTCCTTGTGGGAGAAGGAGCCGGACGTTTGCCTTTTCGGAAAGAGGCTCTGCCGAGAGCGAGCGCCGTGAGATGCTGAGTCTCTGGGAAAGCACAGATGCCCAGTGCTGTTGTGCCTGTGGGTAGGGTGCACGGGGCCAGTGAAGACCAGCAAGAGCTTTCAGGGCTGGCCCCTTCCTTGTGGGAGAAGGAGCCGGACGTTTGCCTTTTCGGAAAGAGGCTCTGCCGAGAACGAGCGCCGTGAGATGCTGAGTCTCTGGGAAAGCACAGATGCCCAGTGCTGTTGTGCCTGTGGTTAGGGTGCACGGGGATAGTGAAGACCAGCAAGAGCTTTCAGGGCTGGCCCCTTCCATGTGGCAGAAGGAGCCGGACGTTTGCCTTTTCGGAAAGAGGCTCTGCCGAGAACGAGCGCCGTGAGATATGCCGTCTGTGGTTAAGCACAGATGCCCAGTGCTGTTGTGCCTGTGGGTAGGGTGCACGGGGCCAGTGAAGACCAGCAAGAGCTTTCAGGGCTGGCCCCTTCCTTGTGGGAGAAGGAGCCGGACGTTTGCCTTTTCGGAAAGAGGCTCTGCCGAGAGCGAACGCCGTGAGATATGCCGTCTGTGGTTAAGCACAGATGCCCAGTGCTGTTGTGCCTGTGGGTAGGGTGCACGGGGCCAGTGAAGACCAGCAAGAGCTTTCAGGGCTGGCCCCTTCCTTGTGGGAGAAGGAGCCGGACGTTTGCCTTTTCGGAAAGAGGCTCTGCCGAGAGCGAACGCAGTGAGATGCTGAGTCTCTGGGATAGCACAGATGCCCAGTGCTGTTGTGCCTATTCATAGGGTGCACGGGGATAGTGAAGACCAGCAAGAGCTTTCAGGGCTGGCCCCTTCCTTGTGGGAGAAGGAGCCGGACGTTTGCCTTTTCGGAAAGAGGCTCTGCCGAGAACGAGCGCCGTGAGATATGGCGTCTGTGGTTAAGCACAGATGCCCAGTGCTGTTGTGCCTATGCATAGGGTGCACGGAGACAGTGAAGACCAGCAAGAGCTTTCAGGGCTGGCCCCTTCCTTATGGGAGAAGGAGCCGGACGTTTGCCTTTTCGGAAAGAGGCTCTGCCGAGAACGAGCGCCGTGAGATATGCCGTCTGTGGTTAAGCACAGATGCCCAGTGCTGTTGTGCCTGTGGGTAGGGTGCACGGGGCCAGTGAAGACCAGCAAGAGCTTTCAGGGCTGGCCCCTTCCTTGTGGGAGAAGGAGCCGGACGTTTGCCTTTTTGGAAAGAGGCTCTGCCGAGAGCGAACGCAGTGAGATGCTGAGTCTCTGGGAAAGCACAGATGCCCAGTGCTGTTGTGCCTCTGGGTAGGGTGCACGGGGATAGTGAAGACCAGCAAGAGCTTTCAGGGCTGGCCCCTTCCTTGTGGGAGAAGGAGCCGGACGTTTGCCTTTTCGGAAAGAGGCTCTGCCGACAGCGAATGCCGTGAGATATGCCGTCTGTGGTTAAGCACAGATGCCCAGTGCTATTGTGCCTGTGGGTAGGGTGCACGGGGCCAGTGAAGACCAGCAAGAGCTTTCAGGGCTGGCCCCTTCCTTGTGGGAGAAGGAGCCGGACGTTTGCCTTTTCGGAAAGAGGCTCTGCCGAGAACGAGCGCCGTGAGATGCTGAGCGTCCTAAAAAGGCACAGATGCCCAGTGCTGTTGTGCCTGTGGATAGGGTGCACGGGGACAGTGAAGACCAGCAAGAGCTTTCAGGGCTGGCCCCTTCCTTGTGGGAGAAGGAGCCGGACGTTTGCCTTTTCGGAAAGAGGCTCTGCCGAGAACGAGCGCCGTGAGATATGCCGTCTGTGGTTAAGCACAGATGCCCAGTGCTGTTGTGCCTGTGGATAGGGTGCACGGGGACAGTGAAGACCAGCAAGAGCTTTCAGGGCTGGCCCCTTCCTTGTGGGAGAAGGAGCCGGACGTTTGCCTTTTTGGAAGGAGGCTCTGCCGAGAACGAGCGCCGTGAGATGCTGAGTCTCTGGGAAAGCACAGATGCCCAGTGCTGTTGTGCCTGTGGGTAGGGTGCACGGGGACAGTGAAGACCAGCAAGAGCTTTCAGGGCTGGCCCCTTCCTTGTGGGAGAAGGAGCCGGACGTTTGCCTTTTCGGAAAGAGGCTCTGCCAATAGCGAACGCCGTGAGATGCTGAGTCTCTGGGAAAGCACAGATGCCCAGTGCTGTTGTGCCTGTGGTTAGGGTGCACGGGGACAGTGAAGACCAGCAAGAGCTTTCAGGGCTGGCCTCTTCCTTGTGGGAGAAGGAGCCGGACGTTTGCCTTTTCGGAAAGAGGCTCTGCCGAGAACGAGCGCCGTGAGATATGCCGTCTGCGGTTAAGCACAGATGCCCAGTGCTGTTGTGCCTGTGGGTAGGGTGCACGGGGACAGTGAAGACCAGCAAGAGCTTTCAGGGCTGGCCCCTTCCTTGTGGGAGAAGGAGCCGGACGTTTGCCTTTTCGGAAGGAGGCTCTGCCGAGAACGAGCGCCGTGAGATATGGCGTCTGTGGTTAAGCACAGATGCCCAGTGCTGTTGTGCCTGTGGGTAGGGTGCACGGGGATAGTGAAGACCAGCAAGAGCTTTCAGGGCTGGCCCCTTCCATGTGGCAGAAGGAGCCGGACGTTTGCCTTTTCGGAAAGAGGCTCTGCCGAGAACGAGCGCCGTGAGATATGCCGTCTGTGGTTAAGCACAGATGCCCAGTGCTGTTGTGCCTATGCATAGGGTGCACGGGGACAGTGAAGACCAGCAAGAGCTTTCAGGGCTGGCCCCTTCCTTGTGGGAGAAGGAGCCGGACGTTTGCCTTTTCGGAAAGAGGCTCTGCCGAGAACGAGCGCCGTGAGATATGCCGTCTGTGGTTAAGCACAGATGCCCAGTGCTGTTGTGCCTGTGGGTAGGGTGCACGGGGCCAGTGAAGACCAGCAAGAGCTTTCAGGGCTGGCCCCTTCCTTGTGGGAGAAGGAGCCGGACGTTTGCCTTTTCGGAAAGAGGCTCTGCCAAGAACGAGCGCCGTGAGATATGCCGTCTGTGGTTAAGCACAGATACCCAGTGCTGTTGTGCCTGTGGGTAGGGTGCACGGGGCCAGTGAAGACCAGCAAGAGCTTTCAGGGCTGGCCCCTTCCTTGTGGGAGAAGGAGCCGGACGTTTGCCTTTTCGGAAAGAGGCTCTGCCGAGAGCGAGCGCCGTGAGATGCTGAGTCTCTGGGAAAGCACAGATGCCCAGTGCTGTTGTGCCTGTGGGTAGGGTGCACGGGGCCAGTGAAGACCATCAAGAGCTTTCAGGGCTGGCCCCTTCCTTGTGGGAGAAGGAGCCGGACGTTTGCCTTTTCGGAAAGAGGCTCTGCCGAGAACGAGCGCCGTGAGATGCTGAGTCTCTCGGAAAGCACAGATGCCCAGTGCTGTTGTGCCTGTGGGTAGGGTGCACGGGGATAGTGAAGACCAGCAAGAGCTTTCAGGGCTGGCCCCTTCCATGTGGCAGAAGGAGCCGGACGTTTGCCTTTTCGGAAAGAGGCTCTGCCGAGAACGAGCGCCGTGAGATATGCCGTCTGTGGTTAAGCACAGATGCCCAGTGCTGTTGTGCCTGTGGGTAGGGTGCACGGGGCCAGTGAAGACCAGCAAGAGCTTTCAGGGCTGGCCCCTTCCTTGTGGGAGAAGGAGCCGGACGTTTGCCTTTTTGGAAAGAGGCTCTGCCGAGAACAAGCGCCGTGAGATATGCCGTCTGTGGTTAAGCACAGATGCCCAGTGCTGTTGTGCCTGTGGGTAGGGTGCACGGGGACAGTGAAGACCAGCAAGAGCTTTCAGGGCTGGCCCCTTCCTTGTGGGAGAAGGAGCCGGACGTTTGCCTTTTCGGAAAGAGGCTCTGCCGAGAGCGAACGCAGTGAGATGCTGAGTCTCTGGGATAGCACAGATGCCCAGTGCTGTTGTGCCTATTCATAGGGTGCACGGGGATAGTGAAGACCAGCAAGAGCTTTCAGGGCTGGCCCCTTCCTTGTGGGAGAAGGAGCCGGACGTTTGCCTTTTCGGAAAGAGGCTCTGCCGAGAACGAGCGCCGTGAGATATGGCGTCTGTGGTTAAGCACAGATGCCCAGTGCTGTTGTGCCTATGCATAGGGTGCACGGAGACAGTGAAGACCAGCAAGAGCTTTCAGGGCTGGCCCCTTCCTTATGGGAGAAGGAGCCGGACGTTTGCCTTTTCGGAAAGAGGCTCTGCCGAGAACGAGCGCCGTGAGATATGCCGTCTGTGGTTAAGCACAGATGCCCAGTGCTATTGTGCCTGTGGGTAGGGTGCACGGGGACAGTGAAGACCAGCAAGAGCTTTCAGGGCTGGCCCCTTCCTTGTGGGAGAAGGAGCCGGACGTTTGCCTTTTTGGAAAGAGGCTCTGCCGAGAGCGAACGCAGTGAGATGCTGAGTCTCTGGGAAAGCACAGATGCCCAGTGCTGTTGTGCCTGTGGGTAGGGTGCACGGGGATAGTGAAGACCAGCAAGAGCTTTCAGGGCTGGCCCCTTCCTTGTGGGAGAAGGAGCCGGACGTTTGCCTTTTCGGAAAGAGGCTCTGCCGACAGCGAATGCCGTGAGATATGCCGTCTGTGGTTAAGCACAGATGCCCAGTGCTATTGTGCCTGTGGGTAGGGTGCACGGGGCCAGTGAAGACCAGCAAGAGCTTTCAGGGCTGGCCCCTTCCTTGTGGGAGAAGGAGCCGGACGTTTGCCTTTTCGGAAAGAGGCTCTGCCGAGAACGAGCGCCGTGAGATGCTGAGTCTCTGGTTAAGCACAGATGCCCAGTGCTGTTGTGCCTGTGGGTAGGGTGCACGGGGACAGTGAAGACCAGCAAGAGCTTTCAGGGCTGGCCCCTTCCTTGTGGGAGAAGGAGCCGGACGTTTGCCTTTTCGGAAAGAGGCTCTGCCAATAGCGAACGCCGTGAGATGCTGAGTCTCTGGGAAAGCACAGATGCCCAGTGCTGTTGTGCCTGTGGGTAGGGTGCACGGGGACAGTGAAGACCAGCAAGAGCTTTCAGGGCTGGCCTCTTCCTTGTGGGAGAAGGAGCCGGACGTTTGCCTTTTCGGAAAGAGGCTCTGCCGAGAACGAGTGCCGTGAGATATGCCGTCTGCGGTTAAGCACAGATGCCCAGTGCTGTTGTGCCTGTGGGTAGGGTGCACGGGGACAGTGAAGACCAGCAAGAGCTTTCAGGGCTGGCCCCTTCCTTGTGGGAGAAGGAGCCGGACGTTTGCCTTTTCGGAAGGAGGCTCTGCCGAGAACGAGCGCCGTGAGATATGGCGTCTGTGGTTAAGCACAGATGCCCAGTGCTGTTGTGCCTGTGGGTAGGGTGCACGGGGATAGTGAAGACCAGCAAGAGCTTTCAGGGCTGGCCCCTTCCATGTGGCAGAAGGAGCCTGACGTTTGCCTTTTCGGAAAGAGGCCCTGCCGAGAACGAGCGCCGTGAGATATGCCGTCTGTGGTTAAGCACAGATGCCCAGTGCTGTTGTGCCTATGCATAGGGTGCACGGGGACAGTGAAGACCAGCAAGAGCTTTCAGGGCTGGCCCCTTCCTTGTGGGAGAAGGAGCCGGACGTTTGCCTTTTCGGAAAGAGGCTCTGCCGAGAACGAGCGCCGTGAGATGCTGAGTCTCTCGGAAAGCACAGATGCCCAGTGCTGTTGTGCCTGTGGGTAGGGTGCACGGGGATAGTGAAGACCAGCAAGAGCTTTCAGGGCTGGCCCCTTCCATGTGGCAGAAGGAGCCGGACGTTTGCCTTTTCGGAAAGAGGCTCTGCCGAGAACGAGCGCCGTGAGATATGCCGTCTGTGGTTAAGCACAGATGCCCAGTGCTGTTGTGCCTGTGGGTAGGGTGCACGGGGCCAGTGAAGACCAGCAAGAGCTTTCAGGGCTGGCCCCTTCCTTGTGGGAGAAGGAGCCGGACGTTTGCCTTTTTGGAAAGAGGCTCTGCCGAGAACAAGCGCCGTGAGATATGCCGTCTGTGGTTAAGCACAGATGCCCAGTGCTGTTGTGCCTGTGGGTAGGGTGCACGGGGACAGTGAAGACCAGCAAGAGCTTTCAGGGCTGGCCCCTTCCTTGTGGGAGAAGGAGCCGGACGTTTGCCTTTTCGGAAAGAGGCTCTGCCGAGAGCGAACGCAGTGAGATGCTGAGTCTCTGGGATAGCACAGATGCCCAGTGCTGTTGTGCCTATTCATAGGGTGCACGGGGATAGTGAAGACCAGCAAGAGCTTTCAGGGCTGGCCCCTTCCTTGTGGGAGAAGGAGCCGGACGTTTGCCTTTTCGGAAAGAGGCTCTGCCGAGAACGAGCGCCGTGAGATATGGCGTCTGTGGTTAAGCACAGATGCCCAGTGCTGTTGTGCCTATGCATAGGGTGCACGGAGACAGTGAAGACCAGCAAGAGCTTTCAGGGCTGGCCCCTTCCTTATGGGAGAAGGAGCCGGACGTTTGCCTTTTCGGAAAGAGGCTCTGCCGAGAACGAGCGCCGTGAGATATGCCGTCTGTGGTTAAGCACAGATGCCCAGTGCTATTGTGCCTGTGGGTAGGGTGCACGGGGACAGTGAAGACCAGCAAGAGCTTTCAGGGCTGGCCCCTTCCTTGTGGGAGAAGGAGCCGGACGTTTGCCTTTTTGGAAAGAGGCTCTGCCGAGAGCGAACGCAGTGAGATGCTGAGTCTCTGGGAAAGCACAGATGCCCAGTGCTGTTGTGCCTGTGGGTAGGGTGCACGGGGATAGTGAAGACCAGCAAGAGCTTTCAGGGCTGGCCCCTTCCTTGTGGGAGAAGGAGCCGGACGTTTGCCTTTTCGGAAAGAGGCTCTGCCGACAGCGAATGCCGTGAGATATGCCGTCTGTGGTTAAGCACAGATGCCCAGTGCTATTGTGCCTGTGGGTAGGGTGCACGGGGCCAGTGAAGACCAGCAAGAGCTTTCAGGGCTGGCCCCTTCCTTGTGGGAGAAGGAGCCGGACGTTTGCCTTTTCGGAAAGAGGCTCTGCCGAGAACGAGCGCCGTGAGATGCTGAGCGTCCTAAAAAGGCACAGATGCCCAGTGCTGTTGTGCCTGTGGATAGGGTGCACGGGGACAGTGAAGACCAGCAAGAGCTTTCAGGGCTGGCCCCTTCCTTGTGGGAGAAGGAGCCGGACGTTTGCCTTTTCGGAAAGAGGCTCTGCCGAGAACGAGCGCCGTGAGATATGCCGTCTGTGGTTAAGCACAGATGCCCAGTGCTGTTGTGCCTGTGGATAGGGTGCACGGGGACAGTGAAGACCAGCAAGAGCTTTCAGGGCTGGCCCCTTCCTTGTGGGAGAAGGAGCCGGACGTTTGCCTTTTTGGAAGGAGGCTCTGCCGAGAACGAGCGCCGTGAGATGCTGAGTCTCTGGGAAAGCACAGATGCCCAGTGCTGTTGTGCCTGTGGGTAGGGTGCACGGGGACAGTGAAGACCAGCAAGAGCTTTCAGGGCTGGCCCCTTCCTTGTGGGAGAAGGAGCCGGACGTTTGCCTTTTCGGAAAGAGGCTCTGCCAATAGCGAACGCCGTGAGATGCTGAGTCTCTGGGAAAGCACAGATGCCCAGTGCTGTTGTGCCTGTGGTTAGGGTGCACGGGGACAGTGAAGACCAGCAAGAGCTTTCAGGGCTGGCCTCTTCCTTGTGGGAGAAGGAGCCGGACGTTTGCCTTTTCGGAAAGAGGCTCTGCCGAGAACGAGTGCCGTGAGATATGCCGTCTGCGGTTAAGCACAGATGCCCAGTGCTGTTGTGCCTGTGGGTAGGGTGCACGGGGACAGTGAAGACCAGCAAGAGCTTTCAGGGCTGGCCCCTTCCTTGTGGGAGAAGGAGCCGGACGTTTGCCTTTTCGGAAGGAGGCTCTGCCGAGAACGAGCGCCGTGAGATATGGCGTCTGTGGTTAAGCACAGATGCCCAGTGCTGTTGTGCCTGTGGGTAGGGTGCACGGGGATAGTGAAGACCAGCAAGAGCTTTCAGGGCTGGCCCCTTCCATGTGGCAGAAGGAGCCGGACGTTTGCCTTTTCGGAAAGAGGCCCTGCCGAGAACGAGCGCCGTGAGATATGCCGTCTGTGGTTAAGCACAGATGCCCAGTGCTGTTGTGCCTATGCATAGGGTGCACGGGGACAGTGAAGACCAGCAAGAGCTTTCAGGGCTGGCCCCTTCCTTGTGGGAGAAGGAGCCGGACGTTTGCCTTTTCGGAAAGAGGCTCTGCCGAGAACGAGCGCCGTGAGATATGCCGTCTGTGGTTAAGCACAGATGCCCAGTGCTGTTGTGCCTGTGGGTAGGGTGCACGGGGCCAGTGAAGACCAGCAAGAGCTTTCAGGGCTGGCCCCTTCCTTGTGGGAGAAGGAGCCGGACGTTTGCCTTTTCGGAAAGAGGCTCTGCCAAGAACGAGCGCCGTGAGATATGCCGTCTGTGGTTAAGCACAGATACCCAGTGCTGTTGTGCCTGTGGGTAGGGTGCACGGGGCCAGTGAAGACCAGCAAGAGCTTTCAGGGCTGGCCCCTTCCTTGTGGGAGAAGGAGCCGGACGTTTGCCTTTTCGGAAAGAGGCTCTGCCGAGAGCGAGCGCCGTGAGATGCTGAGTCTCTGGGAAAGCACAGATGCCCAGTGCTGTTGTGCCTGTGGGTAGGGTGCACGGGGCCAGTGAAGACCAGCAAGAGCTTTCAGGGCTGGCCCCTTCCTTGTGGGAGAAGGAGCCGGACGTTTGCCTTTTCGGAAAGAGGCTCTGCCGAGAACGAGCGCCGTGAGATGCTGAGTCTCTCGGAAAGCACAGATGCCCAGTGCTGTTGTGCCTGTGGGTAGGGTGCACGGGGATAGTGAAGACCAGCAAGAGCTTTCAGGGCTGGCCCCTTCCATGTGGCAGAAGGAGCCGGACGTTTGCCTTTTCGGAAAGAGGCTCTGCCGAGAACGAGCGCCGTGAGATATGCCGTCTGTGGTTAAGCACAGATGCCCAGTGCTGTTGTGCCTGTGGGTAGGGTGCACGGGGCCAGTGAAGACCAGCAAGAGCTTTCAGGGCTGGCCCCTTCCTTGTGGGAGAAGGAGCCGGACGTTTGCCTTTTCGGAAAGAGGCTCTGCCTAGAGCGAACGCCGTGAGATATGCCGTCTGTGGTTAAGCACAGATGCCCAGTGCTGTTGTGCCTATGCATAGGGTGCACGGAGACAGTGAAGACCAGCAAGAGCTTTCAGGGCTGGCCCCTTCCTTGTGGGAGAAGGAGCCGGACGTTTGCCTTTTCGGAAAGAGGCTCTGCCAAGAACGAGCGCCGTGAGATATGCCGTCTGTGGTTAAGCACAGATACCCAGTGCTGTTGTGCCTGTGGGTAGGGTGCACGGGGCCAGTGAAGACCAGCAAGAGCTTTCAGGGCTGGCCCCTTCCTTGTGGGAGAAGGAGCCGGACGTTTGCCTTTTCGGAAAGAGGCTCTGCCGAGAGCGAGCGCCGTGAGATGCTGAGTCTCTGGGAAAGCACAGATGCCCAGTGCTGTTGTGCCTGTGGGTAGGGTGCACGGGGCCAGTGAAGACCATCAAGAGCTTTCAGGGCTGGCCCCTTCCTTGTGGGAGAAGGAGCCGGACGTTTGCCTTTTCGGAAAGAGGCTCTGCCGAGAACGAGCGCCGTGAGATGCTGAGTCTCTCGGAAAGCACAGATGCCCAGTGCTGTTGTGCCTGTGGGTAGGGTGCACGGGGATAGTGAAGACCAGCAAGAGCTTTCAGGGCTGGCCCCTTCCATGTGGCAGAAGGAGCCGGACGTTTGCCTTTTCGGAAAGAGGCTCTGCCGAGAACGAGCGCCGTGAGATATGCCGTCTGTGGTTAAGCACAGATGCCCAGTGCTGTTGTGCCTGTGGGTAGGGTGCACGGGGCCAGTGAAGACCAGCAAGAGCTTTCAGGGCTGGCCCCTTCCTTGTGGGAGAAGGAGCCGGACGTTTGCCTTTTTGGAAAGAGGCTCTGCCGAGAACAAGCGCCGTGAGATATGCCGTCTGTGGTTAAGCACAGATGCCCAGTGCTGTTGTGCCTGTGGGTAGGGTGCACGGGGACAGTGAAGACCAGCAAGAGCTTTCAGGGCTGGCCCCTTCCTTGTGGGAGAAGGAGCCGGACGTTTGCCTTTTCGGAAAGAGGCTCTGCCGAGAGCGAACGCAGTGAGATGCTGAGTCTCTGGGATAGCACAGATGCCCAGTGCTGTTGTGCCTATTCATAGGGTGCACGGGGATAGTGAAGACCAGCAAGAGCTTTCAGGGCTGGCCCCTTCCTTGTGGGAGAAGGAGCCGGACGTTTGCCTTTTCGGAAAGAGGCTCTGCCGAGAACGAGCGCCGTGAGATATGGCGTCTGTGGTTAAGCACAGATGCCCAGTGCTGTTGTGCCTATGCATAGGGTGCACGGAGACAGTGAAGACCAGCAAGAGCTTTCAGGGCTGGCCCCTTCCTTATGGGAGAAGGAGCCGGACGTTTGCCTTTTCGGAAAGAGGCTCTGCCGAGAACGAGCGCCGTGAGATATGCCGTCTGTGGTTAAGCACAGATGCCCAGTGCTATTGTGCCTGTGGGTAGGGTGCACGGGGACAGTGAAGACCAGCAAGAGCTTTCAGGGCTGGCCCCTTCCTTGTGGGAGAAGGAGCCGGACGTTTGCCTTTTTGGAAAGAGGCTCTGCCGAGAGCGAACGCAGTGAGATGCTGAGTCTCTGGGAAAGCACAGATGCCCAGTGCTGTTGTGCCTGTGGGTAGGGTGCACGGGGATAGTGAAGACCAGCAAGAGCTTTCAGGGCTGGCCCCTTCCTTGTGGGAGAAGGAGCCGGACGTTTGCCTTTTCGGAAAGAGGCTCTGCCGACAGCGAATGCCGTGAGATATGCCGTCTGTGGTTAAGCACAGATGCCCAGTGCTATTGTGCCTGTGGGTAGGGTGCACGGGGCCAGTGAAGACCAGCAAGAGCTTTCAGGGCTGGCCCCTTCCTTGTGGGAGAAGGAGCCGGACGTTTGCCTTTTCGGAAAGAGGCTCTGCCGAGAACGAGCGCCGTGAGATGCTGAGCGTCCTAAAAAGGCACAGATGCCCAGTGCTGTTGTGCCTGTGGATAGGGTGCACGGGGACAGTGAAGACCAGCAAGAGCTTTCAGGGCTGGCCCCTTCCTTGTGGGAGAAGGAGCCGGACGTTTGCCTTTTCGGAAAGAGGCTCTGCCAATAGCGAACGCCGTGAGATGCTGAGTCTCTGGGAAAGCACAGATGCCCAGTGCTGTTGTGCCTGTGGTTAGGGTGCACGGGGACAGTGAAGACCAGCAAGAGCTTTCAGGGCTGGCCTCTTCCTTGTGGGAGAAGGAGCCGGACGTTTGCCTTTTCGGAAAGAGGCTCTGCCGAGAACGAGTGCCGTGAGATATGCCGTCTGCGGTTAAGCACAGATGCCCAGTGCTGTTGTGCCTGTGGGTAGGGTGCACGGGGACAGTGAAGACCAGCAAGAGCTTTCAGGGCTGGCCCCTTCCTTGTGGGAGAAGGAGCCGGACGTTTGCCTTTTCGGAAGGAGGCTCTGCCGAGAACGAGCGCCGTGAGATATGGCGTCTGTGGTTAAGCACAGATGCCCATTGCTGTTGTGCCTGTGGGTAGGGTGCACGGGGATAGTGAAGACCAGCAAGAGCTTTCAGGGCTGGCCCCTTCCATGTGGCAGAAGGAGCCGGACGTTTGCCTTTTCGGAAAGAGGCCCTGCCGAGAACGAGCGCCGTGAGATATGCCGTCTGTGGTTAAGCACAGATGCCCAGTGCTGTTGTGCCTATGCATAGGGTGCACGGGGACAGTGAAGACCAGCAAGAGCTTTCAGGGCTGGCCCCTTCCTTGTGGGAGAAGGAGCCGGACGTTTGCCTTTTCGGAAAGAGGCTCTGCCGAGAACGAGCGCCGTGAGATATGCCGTCTGTGGTTAAGCACAGATGCCCAGTGCTGTTGTGCCTGTGGGTAGGGTGCACGGGGCCAGTGAAGACCAGCAAGAGCTTTCAGGGCTGGCCCCTTCCTTGTGGGAGAAGGAGCCGGACGTTTGCCTTTTCGGAAAGAGGCTCTGCCAAGAACGAGCGCCGTGAGATATGCCGTCTGTGGTTAAGCACAGATACCCAGTGCTGTTGTGCCTGTGGGTAGGGTGCACGGGGACAGTGAAGACCAGCAAGAGCTTTCAGGGCTGGCCCCTTCCTTGTGGGAGAAGGAGCCGGACGTTTGCCTTTTCGGAAAGAGGCTCTGCCGAGAGCGAGCGCCGTGAGATGCTGAGTCTCTGGGAAAGCACAGATGCCCAGTGCTGTTGTGCCTGTGGGTAGGGTGCACGGGGCCAGTGAAGACCAGCAAGAGCTTTCAGGGCTGGCCCCTTCCTTGTGGGAGAAGGAGCCGGACGTTTGCCTTTTCGGAAAGAGGCTCTGCCGAGAACGAGCGCCGTGAGATGCTGAGTCTCTCGGAAAGCACAGATGCCCAGTGCTGTTGTGCCTGTGGGTAGGGTGCACGGGGATAGTGAAGACCAGCAAGAGCTTTCAGGGCTGGCCCCTTCCATGTGGCAGAAGGAGCCGGACGTTTGCCTTTTCGGAAAGAGGCTCTGCCGAGAACGAGCGCCGTGAGATATGCCGTCTGTGGTTAAGCACAGATGCCCAGTGCTGTTGTGCCTGTGGGTAGGGTGCACGGGGCCAGTGAAGACCAGCAAGAGCTTTCAGGGCTGGCCCCTTCCTTGTGGGAGAAGGAGCCGGACGTTTGCCTTTTCGGAAAGAGGCTCTGCCGAGAGCGAACGCCGTGAGATATGCCGTCTGTGGTTAAGCACAGATGCCCAGTGCTGTTGTGCCTGTGGGTAGGGTGCACGGGGCCAGTGAAGACCAGCAAGAGCTTTCAGGGCTGGCCCCTTCCTTGTGGGAGAAGGAGCCGGACGTTTGCCTTTTCGGAAAGAGGCTCTGCCGAGAGCGAACGCAGTGAGATGCTGAGTCTCTGGGATAGCACAGATGCCCAGTGCTGTTGTGCCTATTCATAGGGTGCACGGGGATAGTGAAGACCAGCAAGAGCTTTCAGGGCTGGCCCCTTCCTTGTGGGAGAAGGAGCCAGACGTTTGCCTTTTCGGAAAGAGGCTCTGCCGAGAACGAGCGCCGTGAGATATGCCGTCTGTAGTTAAGCACAGATGCCCAGTGCTGTTGTGCCTGTGGGTAGGGTGCACGGGGCCAGTGAAGACCAGCAAGAGCTTTCAGGGCTGGCCCCTTCCTTGTGGGAGAAGGAGCCGGACGTTTGCCTTTTCGGAAAGAGGCTCTGCCGAGAGCGAACGCCGTGAGATATGCCGTCTGTGGTTAAGCACAGATGCCCAGTGCTGTTGTGCCTGTGGGTAGGGTGCACGGGGCCAGTGAAGACCAGCAAGAGCTTTCAGGGCTGGCCCCTTCCTTGTGGGAGAAGGAGCCGGACGTTTGCCTTTTCGGAAAGAGGCTCTGCCGAGAGCGAACGCCGTGAGATATGCCGTCTGTGGTTAAGCACAGATGCCCAGTGCTGTTGTGCCTGTGGGTAGGGTGCACGGGGCCAGTGAAGACCAGCAAGAGCTTTCAGGGCTGGCCCCTTCCTTGTGGGAGAAGGAGCCGGACGTTTGCCTTTTCGGAAAGAGGCTCTGCCGAGAACGAGCGCCGTGAGATATGCCGTCTGTGGTTAAGCACAGATGCCCAGTGCTGTTGTGCCTGTGGGTAGGGTGCACGGGGCCAGTGAAGACCAGCAAGAGCTTTCAGGGCTGGCCCCTTCCTTGTGGGAGAAGGAGCCAGACGTTTGCCTTTTTGGAAAGAGGCTCTGCCGAGAGCGAACGCAGTGAGATGCTGAGTCTCTGGGAAAGCACAGATGCCCAGTGCTGTTGTGCCTCTGGGTAGGGTGCACGGGGATAGTGAAGACCAGCAAGAGCTTTCAGGGCTGGCCCCTTCCTTGTGGGAGAAGGAGCCGGACGTTTGCCTTTTCGGAAAGAGGCTCTGCCGACAGCGAACGCCGTGAGATATGCCGTCTGTGGTTAAGCACAGATGCCCAGTGCTGTTGTGCCTGTGGGTAGGGTGCACGGGGACAGTGAAGACCAGCAAGAGCTTTCAGGGCTGGCCCCTTCCTTGTGGGAGAAGGAGCCGGACGTTTGCCTTTTCGGAAAGAGGCTCTGCCGAGAACGAGCGCCGTGAGATGCTGAGCGTCCTAAAAAGGCACAGATGCCCAGTGCTGTTGTGCCTGTGGATAGGGTGCACGGGGACAGTGAAGACCAGCAAGAGCTTTCAGGGCTGGCCCCTTCCTTGTGGGAGAAGGAGCCGGACGTTTGCCTTTTCGGAAAGAGGCTCTGCCGAGAACGAGCGCCGTGAGATATGGCGTCTGTGGTTAAGCACAGATGCCCAGTGCTGTTGTGCCTATGCATAGGGTGCACGGGGACAGTGAAGACCAGCAAGAGCTTTCAGGGCTGGCCCCTTCCTTGTGGGAGAAGGAGCCGGACGTTTGCCTTTTCGGAAAGAGGCTCTGCCGAGAACGAGCGCCGTGAGATATGCCGTCTGTGGTTAAGCACAGATGCCCAGTGCTGTTGTGCCTGTGGGTAGGGTGCACGGGGCCAGTGAAGACCAGCAAGAGCTTTCAGGGCTGGCCCCTTCCTTGTGGGAGAAGGAGCCGGACGTTTGCCTTTTCGGAAAGAGGCTCTGCCAATAGCGAACGCCGTGAGATGCTGAGTCTCTGGGAAAGCACAGATGCCCAGTGCTGTTGTGCCTGTGGTTAGGGTGCACGGGGCCAGTGAAGACCAGCAAGAGCTTTCAGGGCTGGCCTCTTCCTTGTGGGAGAAGGAGCCGGACGTTTGCCTTTTCGGAAAGAGGCTCTGCCGAGAACGAGCGCCGTGAGATATGCCGTCTGCGGTTAAGCACAGATGCCCAGTGCTGTTGTGCCTGTGGGTAGGGTGCACGGGGACAGTGAAGACCAGCAAGAGCTTTCAGGGCTGGCCCCTTCCTTGTGGGAGAAGGAGCCGGACGTTTGCCTTTTCGGAAGGAGGCTCTGCCGAGAACGAGCGCCGTGAGATATGGCGTCTGTGGTTAAGCACAGATGCCCAGTGCTGTTGTGCCTGTGGGTAGGGTGCACGGGGATAGTGAAGACCAGCAAGAGCTTTCAGGGCTGGCCCCTTCCATGTGGCAGAAGGAGCCGGACGTTTGCCTTTTCGGAAAGAGGCTCTGCCGAGAACGAGCGCCGTGAGATATGCCGTCTGTGGTTAAGCACAGATGCTCATTGCTGTTGTGCCTATGCATAGGGTGCACGGGGACAGTGAAGACCAGCAAGAGCTTTCAGGGCTGGCCCCTTCCTTGTGGGAGAAGGAGCCGGACGTTTGCCTTTTCGGAAAGAGGCTCTGCCGAGAACGAGCGCCGTGAGATATGCCGTCTGTGGTTAAGCACAGATGCCCAGTGCTGTTGTGCCTATGCATAGGGTGCACGGGGACAGTGAAGACCAGCAAGAGCTTTCAGGGCTGGCCCCTTCCTTGTGGGAGAAGGAGCCGGACGTTTGCCTTTTTGGAAAGAGGCTCTGCCGAGAACGAGCGCCGTGAGATATGCCGTCTGCGGTTAAGCACAGATGCCCAGTGCTGTTGTGCCTGTGGGTAGGGTGCACGGGGACAGTGAAGACCAGCAAGAGCTTTCAGGGCTGGCCCCTTCCTTGTGGGAGAAGGAGCCGGACGTTTGCCTTTTCGGAAGGAGGCTCTGCCGAGAACGAGCTCCGTGAGATATGGCGTCTGTGGTTAAGCACAGATGCCCAGTGCTGTTGTGCCTGTGGGTAGGGTGCACGGGGCCAGTGAAGACCAGCAAGAGCTTTCAGGGCTGGCCCCTTCCATGTGGCAGAAGGAGCCGGACGTTTGCCTTTTCGGAAAGAGGCTCTGCCGAGAACGAGCGCCGTGAGATATGCCGTCTGTGGTTAAGCACAGATGCCCAGTATGTTGTGCCTGTGGGCAGGGTGCACGGGGACAGTGAAGACCAGCAAGAGCTTTCAGGGCTGGCCCCTTCCTTGTGGGAGAAGGAGCCGGACGTTTGCCTTTTCGGAAAGAGGCTCTGCCGAGAACGAGCGCCGTGAGATATGCCGTCTGTGGTTAAGCACAGATGCTCATTGCTGTTGTGCCTGTGGGTAGGGTGCACGGGGACAGTGAAGACCAGCAAGAGCTTTCAGGGCTGGCCCCTTCCTTGTGGGAGAAGGAGCCGGACGTTTGCCTTTTCGGAAAGAGGCTCTGCCAATAGCGAACGCCGTGAGATGCTGAGTCTCTGGGAAAGCACAGATGCCCAGTGCTGTTGTGCCTGTGGTTAAGGTGCACGGGGACAGTGAAGACCAGCAAGAGCTTTCAGGGCTGGCCTCTTCCTTGTGGGAGAAGGAGCCGGATGTTTGCCTTTTCGGAAAGAGGCTCTGCCGAGAACGAGCGCCGTGAGATATGCCGTCTGCGGTTAAGCACAGATGCCCAGTGCTGTTGTGCCTGTGGGTAGGGTGCACGGGGACAGTGAAGACCAGCAAGAGCTTTCAGGGCTGGCCCCTTCCTTGTGGGAGAAGGAGCCGGACGTTTGCCTTTTCGGAAGGAGGCTCTGCCGAGAACGAGCGCCGTGAGATATGGCGTCTGTGGTTAAGCACAGATGCCCAGTGCTGTTGTGCCTGTGGGTAGGGTGCACGGGGATAGTGAAGACCAGCAAGAGCTTTCAGGGCTGGCCCCTTCCATGTGGCAGAAGGAGCCGGACGTTTGCCTTTTCGGAAAGAGGCTCTGCCGAGAACGAGGGCCGTGAGATATGCCGTCTGTGGTTAAGCACAGATGCCCAGTGCTGTTGTGCCTGTGGGCAGGGTGCACGGGGACAGTGAAGACCAGCAAGAGCTTTCAGGGCTGGCCCCTTCCTTGTGGGAGAAGGAGCCGGACGTTTGCCTTTTCGGAAAGAGGCTCTGCCGAGAACGAGCGCCGTGAGATATGCCGTCTGTGGTTAAGCACAGATGCCCAGTGCTGTTGTGCCTATGCATAGGGTGCACGGGGACAGTGAAGACCAGCAAGAGCTTTCAGGGCTGGCCCCTTCCTTGTGGGAGAAGGAGCCGGACGTTTGCCTTTTCGGAAAGAGGCTCTGCCGAGAACGAGCGCCGTGAGATATGCCGTCTGCGGTTAAGCACAGATGCCCAGTGCTGTTGTGCCTGTGGGTAGGGTGCACGGGGACAGTGAAGACCAGCAAGAGCTTTCAGGGCTGGCCCCTTCCTTGTGGGAAAAGGAGCCGGACGTTTGCCTTTTCGGAAGGAGGCTCTGCCGAGAACGAGCTCCGTGAGATATGGCGTCTGTGGTTAAGCACAGATGCCCAGTGCTGTTGTGCCTGTGGGTAGGGTGCACGGGGATAGTGAAGACCAGCAAGAGCTTTCAGGGCTGGCCCCTTCCATGTGGGAGAAGGAGCCGGACGTTTGCCTTTTCGGAAAGAGGCTCTGCCGAGAACGAGCGCCGTGAGATATGCCGTCTGTGGTTAAGCACAGATGCCCAGTGCTGTTGTGCCTGTGGGCAGGGTGCACGGGGACAGTGAAGACCAGCAAGAGCTTTCAGGGCTGGCCCCTTCCTTGTGGGAGAAGGAGCCGGACGTTTGCCTTTTCGGAAAGAGGCTCTGCCGAGAACGAGCGCCATGAGATATGCCGTCTGTGGTTAAGCACAGATGCCCAGTGCTGTTGTGCCTGTGGGTAGGGTGCACGGGGACAGTGAAGACCAGCAAGAGCTTTCAGGGCTGGCCCCTTCCTTGTGGGAGAAGGAGCCGGACGTTTGCCTTTTCGGAAAGAGGCTCTGCCGAGAACGAGCGCCGTGAGATATGCCGTCTGCGGTTAAGCACAGATGCCCAGTGCTGTTGTGCCTGTGGGTAGGGTGCACGGGGACAGTGAAGACCAGCAAGAGCTTTCAGGGCTGGCCCCTTCCTTGTGGGAGAAGGAGCCGGACGTTTGCCTTTTCGGAAAGAGGCTCTGCCGAGAGCGAACGCAGTGAGATGCTGAGTCTCTGGGAAAGCACAGATGCCCAGTGCTGTTGTGCCTATTCATAGGGTGCACGGGGACAGTGAAGACCAGCAAGAGCTTTCAGGGCTGGCCCCTTCCTTGTGGGAGAAGGAGCCAGACGTTTGCCTTTTCGGAAAGAGGCTCTGCCGACAGCGAACGCCGTGAGATATGCCGTCTGTGGTTAAGCACAGATGCCCAGTGCTGTTGTGCCTGTGGGTAGGGTGCACGGGGCCAGTGAAGACCAGCAAGAGCTTTCAGGGCTGGCCCCTTCCTTGTGGGAGAAGGAGCCGGACGTTTGCCTTTTCGGAAAGAGGCTCTGCCGAGAACGAGCGCCGTGAGATGCTGAGCGTCCTAAAAAGGCACAGATGCCCAGTGCTGTTGTGCCTGTGGATAGGGTGCACGGGGACAGTGAAGACCAGCAAGAGCTTTCAGGGCTGGCCCCTTCCTTGTGGGAGAAGGAGCCGGACGTTTGCCTTTTCGGAAAGAGGCTCTGCCGAGAACGAGCGCCGTGAGATATGCCGTCTGTGGTTAAGCACAGATGCCCAGTGCTGTTGTGCCTATGCATAGGGTGCACGGGGACAGTGAAGACCAGCAAGAGCTTTCAGGGCTGGCCCCTTCCTTGTGGGAGAAGGAGCCGGACGTTTGCCTTTTCGGAAAGAGGCTCTGCCGAGAACGAGCGCCGTGAGATATGCCGTCTGAGGTTAAGCACAGATGCCCAGTGCTGTTGTGCCTGTGGGTAGGGTGCACGGGGCCAGTGAAGACCAGCAAGAGCTTTCAGGGCTGGCCCCTTCCTTGTGGGAGAAGGAGCCGGACGTTTGCCTTTTCGGAAAGAGGCTCTGCCGAGAACGAGCGCCGTGAGATGCTGATTCTCTGGGAAAGCACAGATGCCCAGTGCTGTTGTGCCTGTGGTTAGGGTGCACGGGGACAGTGAAGACCAGCAAGAGCTTTCAGGGCTGGCCTCTTCCTTGTGGGAGAAGGAGCCGGACGTTTGCCTTTTCGGAAAGAGGCTCTGCCGAGAACGAGCGCCGTGAGATATGCCGTCTGCGGTTAAGCACAGATGCCCAGTGCTGTTGTGCCTGTGGGTAGGGTGCACGGGGACAGTGAAGACCAGCAAGAGCTTTCAGGGCTGGCCCCTTCCTTGTGGGAGAAGGAGCCGGACGTTTGCCTTTTCGGAAGGAGGCTCTGCCGAGAACGAGCGCCGTGAGATATGGCGTCTGTGGTTAAGCACAGATGCCCAGTGCTGTTGTGCCTGTGGGTAGGGTGCACGGGGATAGTGAAGACCAGCAAGAGCTTTCAGGGCTGGCCCCTTCCATGTGGCAGAAGGAGCCGGACGTTTGCCTTTTCGGAAAGAGGCTCTGCCGAGAACGAGCGCCGTGAGATATGCCGTCTGTGGTTAAGCACAGATGCTCATTGCTGTTGTGCCTGTGGGTAGGGTGCACGGGGACAGTGAAGACCAGCAAGAGCTTTCAGGGCTGGCCCCTTCCTTGTGGGAGAAGGAGCCGGACGTTTGCCTTTTCGGAAAGAGGCTCTGCCGAGAGCGAACGCAGTGAGATGCTGAGTCTCTGGGAAAGCACAGATGCCCAGTGCTGTTGTGCCTATTCATAGGGTGCACGGGGACAGTGAAGACCAGCAAGAGCTTTCAGGGCTGGCCCCTTCCTTGTGGGAGAAGGAGCCGGACGTTTGCCTTTTCGGAAAGAGGCTCTGCCGACAGCGAACGCCGTGAGATATGCCGTCTGTGGTTAAGCACAGATGCCCAGTGCTGTTGTGCCTATGCATAGGGTGCACGGGGACAGTGAAGACCAGCAAGAGCTTTCAGGGCTGGCCCCTTCCTTGTGGGAGAAGGAGCCGGACGTTTGCCTTTTCGGAAAGAGGCTCTGCCGAGAACGAGCGCCGTGAGATATGCCGTCTGTGGTTAAGCACAGATGCTCATTGCTGTTGTGCCTGTGGGTAGGGTGCACGGGGACAGTGAAGACCAGCAAGAGCTTTCAGGGCTGGCCCCTTCCTTGTGGGAGAAGGAGCCGGACGTTTGCCTTTTCGGAAAGAGGCTCTGCCGAGAACGAGCGCCGTGAGATATGCCGTCTGTGGTTAAGCACAGATGCCCAGTGCTGTTGTGCCTATGCATAGGGTGCACGGGGACAGTGAAGACCAGCAAGAGCTTTCAGGGCTGGCCCCTTCCTTGTGGGAGAAGGAGCCGGACGTTTCCCTTTTCGGAAAGAGGCTCTGCCAATAGCGAACGCCGTGAGTTGCTGATTCTCTGGGAAAGCACAGATGCCCAGTGCTGTTGTGCCTGTGGGTAGGGTGCACGGGGACAGTGAAGACCAGCAAGAGCTTTCAGGGCTGGCCTCTTCCTTGTGGGAGAAGGAGCCGGACGTTTGCCTTTTCGGAAAGAGGCTCTGCCGAGAACGAGCGCCGTGAGATATGCCGTCTGCGGTTAAGCACAGATGCCCAGTGCTGTTGTGCCTGTGGGTAGGGTGCACGGGGCCAGTGAAGACCAGCAAGAGCTTTCAGGGCTGGCCCCTTCCTTGTGGGAGAAGGAGCCGGACGTTTGCCTTTTCGGAAGGAGGCTCTGCCGAGAACGAGCGCCGTGAGATATGGCGTCTGTGGTTAAGCACAGATGCCCAGTGCTGTTGTGCCTGTGGGTAGGGTGCACGGGGATAGTGAAGACCAGCAAGAGCTTTCAGGGCTGGCCCCTTCCATGTGGCAGAAGGAGCCGGACGTTTGCCTTTTCGGAAAGAGGCTCTGCCGAGAACGAGCGCCGTGAGATATGCCGTCTGTGGTTAAGCACAGATGCCCAGTGCTGTTGTGCCTGTGGGTAGGGTGCACGGGGACAGTGAAGACCAGCAAGAGCTTTCAGGGCTGGCCCCTTCCTTGTGGGAGAAGGAGCCGGACGTTTGCCTTTTCGGAAAGAGGCTCTGCCGAGAACGAGCGCCGTGAGATGCTGATTCTCTGGGAAAGCACAGATGCCCAGTGCTGTTGTGCCTGTGGGTAGGGTGCACGGGGACAGTGAAGACCAGCAAGAGCTTTCAGGGCTGGCCCCTTCCTTGTGGGAGAAGGAGCCGGACGTTTGCCTTTTCGGAAAGAGGCTCTGCCGAGAACGAGCGCCGTGAGATATGCCGTCTGTGGTTAAGCACAGATGCCCAGTGCTGTTGTGCCTGTGGGTAGGGTGCACGGGGACAGTGAAGACCAGCAAGAGCTTTCAGGGCTGGCCCCTTCCTTGTGGGAGAAGGAGCCGGACGTTTGCCTTTTCGGAAAGAGGCTCTGCCGAGAACGAGCGCCGTGAGATATGCCGTCTGCGGATAAGCACAGATGCCCAGTGCTGTTGTGCCTGTGGGCAGGGTGCAAGGGGACAGTGAAGACCAGCAAGAGCTTTCAGGGCTGGCCCCTTCCTTGTGGGAGAAGGAGCCGGACGTTTGCCTTTTCGGAAAGTGGCTCTGCCGAGAACGAGCGCCGTGAGATATGGCGTCTGTGGTTAAGCACAGATGCCCAGTGCTGTTGTGCCTGTGGGTAGGGTGCACGGGGATAGAGAAGACCAGCAAGAGCTTTCAGGGCTGGCCCCTTCCTTGTGGGAGAAGGAGCCGGACGTTTGCCTTTTCGGAAAGAGGCTCTGCCGAGAGCGAACGCCGTGAGATATGCCGTCTGTGGTTAAGCACAGATGCCCAGTGCTGTTGTGCCTGTGGGTAGGGTGCACGGGGCCAGTGAAGACCAGCAAGAGCTTTCAGGGCTGGCCCCTTCCTTGTGGGAGAAGGAGCCGGACGTTTGCCTTTTCGGAAAGAGGCTCTGCCGAGAACGAGCGCCGTGAGATGCTGAGCGTCCTAAAAAGGCACAGATGCCCAGTGCTGTTGTGCCTGTGGATAGGGTGCACGGGGACAGTGAAGACCAGCAAGAGCTTTCAGGGCTGGCCCCTTCCTTGTGGGAGAAGGAGCCGGACGTTTGCCTTTTCGGAAAGAGGCTCTGCCGAGAACGAGCGCCGTGAGATGCTGATTCTCTGGGAAAGCACAGATGCCCAGTGCTGTTGTGCCTGTGGTTAGGGTGCACGGGGACAGTGAAGACCAGCAAGAGCTTTCAGGGCTGGCCTCTTCCTTGTGGGAGAAGGAGCCGGACGTTTGCCTTTTCGGAAAGAGGCTCTGCCGAGAACGAGCGCCGTGAGATATGCCGTCTGCGGTTAAGCACAGATGCCCAGTGCTGTTGTGCCTGTGGGTAGGGTGCACGGGGACAGTGAAGACCAGCAAGAGCTTTCAGGGCTGGCCCCTTCCTTGTGGGAGAAGGAGCCGGACGTTTGCCTTTTCGGAAGGAGGCTCTGCCGAGAACGAGCGCCGTGAGATATGGCGTCTGTGGTTAAGCACAGATGCCCAGTGCTGTTGTGCCTGTGGGTAGGGTGCACGGGGCCAGTGAAGACCAGCAAGAGCTTTCAGGGCTGGCCCCTTCCATGTGGCAGAAGGAGCCGGACGTTTGCCTTTTCGGAAAGAGGCTCTGCCGAGAACGAGCGCCGTGAGATATGCCGTCTGTGGTTAAGCACAGATGCTCATTGCTGTTGTGCCTGTGGGTAGGGTGCACGGGGACAGTGAAGACCAGCAAGAGCTTTCAGGGCTGGCCCCTTCCTTGTGGGAGAAGGAGCCGGACGTTTGCCTTTTCGGAAAGAGGCTCTGCCGAGAACGAGCGCCGTGAGATGCTGATTCTCTGGGAAAGCACAGATGCCCAGTGCTGTTGTGCCTGTGGGTAGGGTGCACGGGGACAGTGAAGACCAGCAAGAGCTTTCAGGGCTGGCCCCTTCCTTGTGGGAGAAGGAGCCGGACGTTTGCCTTTTCGGAAAGAGGCTCTGCCGACAACGAGCGCCGTGAGATATGCCGTCTGTGGTTAAGCACAGATGCTCATTGCTGTTGTGCCTATGCATAGGGTGCACGGGGACAGTGAAGACCAGCAAGAGCTTTCAGGGCTGGCCCCTTCCTTGTGGGAGAAGGAGCCGGACGTTTGCCTTTTCGGAAAGAGGCTCTGCCGAGAGCGAACGCAGTGAGATGCTGAGTCTCTGGGAAAGCACAGATGCCCAGTGCTGTTGTGCCTATTCATAGGGTGCACGGGGACAGTGAAGACCAGCAAGAGCTTTCAGGGCTGGCCCCTTCCTTGTGGGAGAAGGAGCCGGACGTTTGCCTTTTCGGAAAGAGGCTCTGCCGACAGCGAACGCCGTGAGATATGCCGTCTGTGGTTAAGCACAGATGCCCAGTGCTGTTGTGCCTGTGGGTAGGGTGCACGGGGCCAGTGAAGACCAGCAAGAGCTTTCAGGGCTGGCCCCTTCCTTGTGGGAGAAGGAGCCGGACGTTTGCCTTTTCGGAAAGAGGCTCTGCCGAGAACGAGCGCCGTGAGATGCTGATTCTCTGGGAAAGC
This sequence comes from Haliaeetus albicilla, assembly GCF_947461875.1. NCBI lineage: Eukaryota > Metazoa > Chordata > Aves > Accipitriformes > Accipitridae > Haliaeetus > Haliaeetus albicilla. Next base: position 9,222,792 of record NC_091498.1, read on the forward strand.
ACAGATGCCCAGTGCTGTTGTGCCTGTGGGTAGGGTGCACGGGGACAGTGAAGACCAGCAAGAGCTTTCAGGGCTGGCCCCTTCCTTGTGGGAGAAGGAGCCGGACGTTTGCCTTTTCGGAAAGAGGCTCTGCCGAGAACGAGCGCCGTGAGATATGCCGTCTGTGGTTAAGCACAGATGCCCAGTGCTGTTGTGCCTGTGGGTAGGGTGCATTGGGACAGTGAAGACCAGCAAGAGCTTTCAGGGCTGGCCCCTTCCTTGTGGGAGAAGGAGCCGGACGTTTGCCTTTTCGGAAAGAGGCTCTGCCGAGAACGAGCGCCGTGAGATATGCCGTCTGCGGATAAGCACAGATGCCCAGTGCTGTTGTGCCTGTGGGCAGGGTGCAAGGGGACAGTGAAGACCAGCAAGAGCTTTCAGGGCTGGCCCCTTCCTTGTGGGAGAAGGAGCCGGACGTTTGCCTTTTCGGAAAGTGGCTCTGCCGAGAACGAGCGCCGTGAGATATGGCGTCTGTGGTTAAGCACAGATGCCCAGTGCTGTTGTGCCTGTGGGTAGGGTGCACGGGGATAGAGAAGACCAGCAAGAGCTTTCAGGGCTGGCCCCTTCCTTGTGGGAGAAGGAGCCGGACGTTTGCCTTTTCGGAAAGAGGCTCTGCCGAGAGCGAACGCCGTGAGATATGCCGTCTGTGGTTAAGCACAGATGCCCAGTGCTGTTGTGCCTGTGGGTAGGGTGCACGGGGACAGTGAAGACCAGCAAGAGCTTTCAGGGCTGGCCCCTTCCTTGTGGGAGAAGGAGCCGGACGTTTGCCTTTTCGGAAAGAGGCTCTGCCGAGAACGAGCGCCGTGAGATGCTGAGCGTCCTAAAAAGACACAGATGCCCAGTGCTGTTGTGCCTGTGGATAGGGTGCACGGGGACAGTGAAGACCAGCAAGAGCTTTCAGGGCTGGCCCCTTCCTTGTGGGAGAAGGAGCCGGACGTTTGCCTTTTCGGAAAGAGGCTCTGCTGAGAACGAGCACCGTGACATGCTGAGCGTCCTAAATAGGCACAGATGCCCAGTGCTGTTGTGCCTGTGGATAGGGTGCACGGGGCCAGTGAAGACCAGCAAGAGCTTTCAGGGCTGGCCCCTTCCTTGTGGGAGAAGGAGCCGGACGTTTGCCTTTTCGGAAAGAGGCTCTGCCGAGAATGAGCGCCGTGAGATATGCCGTCTGTGGTTAAGCACAGATGCCCAGTGCTGTTGTGCCTGTGGGTAGGGTGCACGGGGCCAGTGAAGACCAGCAAGAGCTTTCAGGGCTGGCCCCTTCCTTGTGGGAGAAGGAGCCGGACGTTTGCCTTTTCGGAAAGAGGCTCTGCCGAGAACAAGCGCCGTGAGATATGCCGTCTGCGGTTAAGCACAGATGCCCAGTGCTGTTGTGCCTGTGGGTAGGGTGCACGGGGACAGTGAAGACCAGCAAGAGCTTTCAGGGCTGGCCCACTTCCTTGTGGGAGAAGGAGCCGGACGTTTGCCTTTTCGGAAGGAGGCTCTGCCGAGAACGAGCGCCGTGAGATATGCCGTCTGTGGTTAAGCACAGATGCCCAGTGCTGTTGTGCCTATGCATAGGGTGCACGGGGACAGTGAAGACCAGCAAGAGCTTTCAGGGCTGGCCCCTTCCTTGTGGGAGAAGGAGCCGGACGTTTGCCTTTTCGGAAAGAGGCTCTGCCGAGAACGAGCGCCGTGAGATATGCCGTCTGTGGTTAAGCACAGATGCTCATTGCTGTTGTGCCTGTGGGTAGGGTGCACGGGGACAGTGAAGACCAGCAAGAGCTTTCAGGGCTGGCCCCTTCCTTGTGGGAGAAGGAGCCGGACGTTTGCCTTTTCGGAAAGAGGCTCTGCCGAGAACGAGCGCCGTGAGATGCTGAGTCTCTGGGAAAGCACAGATGCCCAGTGCTGTTGTGCCTGTGGGTAGGGTGCAAGGGGACAGTGAAGACCAGCAAGAGCTTTCAGGGCTGGCCCCTTCCTTGTGGGAGAAGGAGCCGGACGTTTGCCTTTTCGGAAAGAGGCTCTGCCGAGAACGAGCGCCGTGAGATGCTGAGTCTCTCGGAAAGCACAGATGCCCAGTGCTGTTGTGCCTGTGGGTAGGGTGCACAGGGACAGTGAAGACCAGCAAGAGCTTTCAGGGCTGGCCCCTTCCTTGTGGGAGAAGGAGCCGGACGTTTGCCTTTTCGGAAAGAGGCTCTGCCGAGAGCGAACGCCGTGAGATATGCCGTCTGTGGTTAAGCACAGATGCCCAGTGCTGTTGTGCCTATGCATAGGGTGCACGGGGCCAGTGAAGACCAGCAAGAGCTTTCAGGGCTGGCCCCTTCCTTGTGGGAGAAGGAGCCGGACGTTTGCCTTTTCGGAAAGAGGCTCTGCCGAGAACGAGCGCCGTGAGATGCTGAGTCTCTGGGAAAGCACAGATGCCCAGTGCTGTTGTGCCTGTGGGTAGGGTGCACGGGGCCAGTGAAGACCAGCAAGAGCTTTCAGGGCTGGCCCCTTCCTTGTGGGAGAAGGAGCCGGACGTTTGCCTTTTCGGAAGGAGGCTCTGCCGAGAACGAGCGCCGTGAGATATGCCGTCTAAGGTTAAGCACAGATGCCCAGTGCTGTTGTGCCTGTGGGTAGGGTGCACGGGGACAGTGAAGACCAGCAAGAGCTTTCAGGGCTGGCCCCTTCCTTGTGGGAGAAGGAGCCGGACGTTTGCCTTTTCGGAAAGAGGCTCTGCCGAGAACGAGCGCCGTGAGATGCTGAGCGTCCTAAAAAGGCACAGATGCCCAGTGCTGTTGTGCCTGTGGATAGGGTGCACGGGGACAGTGAAGACCAGCAAGAGCTTTCAGGGCTGGCCCCTTCCTTGTGGGAGAAGGAGCCGGACGTTTGCCTTTTCGGAAAGAGGCTCTGCCGAGAACGAGCGCCGTGAGATATGCCGTCTGTGGTTAAGCACAGATGCCCAGTGCTGTTGTGCCTGTGGGTAGGGTGCACGGGGCCAGTGAAGACCAGCAAGAGCTTTCAGGGCTGGCCCCTTCCTTGTGGGAGAAGGAGCCGGACGTTTGCCTTTTCGGAAAGAGGCTCTGCCGAGAACGAGCGCCGTGAGATATGCCGTCTGTGGTTAAGCACAGATGCCCAGTGCTGTTGTGCCTGTGGGTAGGGTGCACGGGGCCAGTGAAGACCAGCAAGAGCTTTCAGGGCTGGCCCCTTCCTTGTGGGAGAAGGAGCCGGACGTTTGCCTTTTCGGAAAGAGGCTCTGCCGAGAACGAGCGCCGTGAGATATGCCGTCTGTGGTTAAGCACAGATGCCCAGTGCTGTTGTGCCTATTCATAGGGTGCACGGGGCCAGTGAAGACCAGCAAGAGCTTTCAGGGCTGGCCCCTTCCTTGTGGGAGAAGGAGCCGGACGTTTGCCTTTTCGGAAAGAGGCTCTGCCGAGAGCGAACGCAGTGAGATGCTGAGTCTCTGGGAAAGCACAGATGCCCAGTGCTGTTGTGCCTGTGGGTAGGGTGCACGGGGCCAGTGAAGACCAGCAAGAGCTTTCAGGGCTGGCCCCTTCCTTGTGGGAGAAGGAGCCGGACGTTTGCCTTTTCGGAAAGAGGCTCTGCCGAGAACGAACGCCGTGAGATATGCCGTCTGTGGTTAAGCACAGATGCCCAGTGCTGTTGTGCCTGTGGGTAGGGTGCACGGGGCCAGTGAAGACCAGCAAGAGCTTTCAGGGCTGGCCCCTTCCTTGTGGGAGAAGGAGCCGGACGTTTGCCTTTTCGGAAAGAGGCTCTGCCGAGAACGAGCGCCGTGAGATGCTGAGCGTCCTAAAAAGGCACAGATGCCCAGTGCTGTTGTGCCTGTGGATAGGGTGCACGGGGCCAGTGAAGACCAGCAAGAGCTTTCAGGGCTGGCCCCTTCCTTGTGGGAGAAGGAGCCGGACGTTTGCCTTTTCGGAAAGAGGCTCTGCCGAGAACGAGCGCCGTGAGATATGCCGTCTGTGGTTAAGCACAGATGCCCAGTGCTGTTGTGCCTGTGATTAGGGTGCACGGGGCCAGTGAAGACCAGCAAGAGCTTTCAGGGCTGGCCCCTTCCTTGTGGGAGAAGGAGCCGGACGTTTGCCTTTTCGGAAAGAGGCTCTGCCGAGAACGAGCGCCGTGTGATATGCCGTCTGTGATTAAGCACAGATGCCCAGTGCTGTTGTGCCTGTGGGTAGGGTGCACGGGGACAGTGAAGACCAGCAAGAGCTTTCAGGGCTGGCCCCTTCCTTGTGGGAGAAGGAGCCAGACGTTTGCCTTTTCGGAAAGAGGCTCTGCCAATAGCGAACGCCGTGAGATGCTGAGTCTCTGGGAAAGCACAGATGCCCAGTGCTGTTGTGCCTGTGGTTAGGGTGCACGGGGACAGTGAAGACCAGCAAGAGCTTTCAGGGCTGGCCCCTTCCATGTGGCAGAAGGAGCCGGACGTTTGCCTTTTCGGAAAGAGGCTCTGCCGAGAACGAGCGCCGTGAGATATGCCGTCTGTGGTTAAGCACAGATGCCCAGTGCTGTTGTGCCTATGCATAGGGTGCACGGGGACAGTGAAGACCAGCAAGAGCTTTCAGGGCTGGCCCCTTCCTTGTGGGAGAAGGAGCCGGACGTTTGCCTTTTCGGAAAGAGGCTCTGCCGAGAACGAAAGCCGTGAGATGCTGATTCTCTGGGAAAGCACAGATGCCCAGTGCTGTTGTGCCTGTGGGTAGGGTGCACGGGGACAGTGAAGACCAGCAAGAGCTTTCAGGGCTGGCCCCTTCCTTGTGGGAGAAGGAGCCGGACGTTTGCCTTTTCGGAAAGAGGCTCTGCCGAGAACGAGCGCCGTGAGATATGCCGTCTGTGGTTAAGCACAGATGCCCAGTGCTGTTGTGCCTATGCATAGGGTGCACGGGGACAGTGAAGACCAGCAAGAGCTTTCAGGGCTGGCCCCTTCCTTGTGGGAGAAGGAGCCGGACGTTTGCCTTTTCGGAAAGAGGCTCTGCCGACAGCGAACGCCGTGAGATATGCCGTCTGTGGTTAAGGACAGATGCCCAGTGCTGTTGTGCCTGTGGGTAGGGTGCACGGGGACAGTGAAGACCAGCAAGAGCTTTCAGGGCTGGCCCCTTCCTTGTGGGAGAAGGAGCCGGACGTTTGCCTTTTCGGAAAGAGGCTCTGCCGAGAACGAGCGCCGTGAGATGCTGAGCGTCCTAAAAAGGCACAGATGCCCAGTGCTGTTGTGCCTGTGGATAGGGTGCACGGGGACAGTGAAGACCAGCAAGAGCTTTCAGGGCTGGCCCCTTCCTTGTGGGAGAAGGAGCCGGACGTTTGCCTTTTCGGAAAGAGGCTCTGCCGAGAACGAGCGCCGTGAGATATGCCGTCTGTGGTTAAGCACAGATGCCCAGTGCTGTTTTGCCTATGCATAGGGTGCACGGGGACAGTGAAGACCAGCAAGAGCTTTCAGGGCTGGCCCCTTCCTTGTGGGAGAAGGAGCCGGACGTTTGCCTTTTCGGAAAGAGGCTCTGCCGAGAACGAGCGCCGTGAGATATGCCGTCTGTGGTTAAGCACAGATGCCCAGTGCTGTTGTGCCTATGCATAGGGTGCACGGGGACAGTGAAGACCAGCAAGAGCTTTCAGGGCTGGCCCCTTCCTTGTGGGAGAAGGAGCCGGACGTTTGCCTTTTCGGAAAGAGGCTCTGCCGAGAACGAGCGCCGTGAGATATGCCGTCTGTGGTTAAGCACAGATGCCCAGTGCTGTTGTGCCTATGCATAGGGTGCACGGGGCCAGTGAAGACCAGCAAGAGCTTTCAGGGCTGGCCCCTTCCTTGTGGGAGAAGGAGCCGGACGTTTGCCTTTTCGGAAAGAGGCTCTGCCGAGAACGAGCGCCGTGAGATGCTGAGTCTCTGGGAAAGCACAGATGCCCAGTGCTGTTGTGCCTGTGGGTAGGGTGCACGGGGCCAGTGAAGACCAGCAAGAGCTTTCAGGGCTGGCCCCTTCCTTGTGGGAGAAGGAGCCGGACGTTTGCCTTTTCGGAAAGAGGCTCTGCCGAGAACGAGCGCCGTGAGATATGCCGTCTGTGGTTAAGCACAGATGCTCATTGCTGTTGTGCCTATGCATAGGGTGCACGGGGACAGTGAAGACCAGCAAGAGCTTTCAGGGCTGGCCCCTTCCTTGTGGGAGAAGGAGCCGGACGTTTGCCTTTTCGGAAAGAGGCTCTGCCGAGAACGAGCGCCGTGAGATATGCCGTCTGTGGTTAAGCACAGATGCCCAGTGCTGTTGTGCCTGTGGGTAGGGTGCACGGGGCCAGTGAAGACCAGCAAGAGCTTTCAGGGCTGGCCCCTTCCTTGTGGGAGAAGGAGCCGGACGTTTGCCTTTTCGGAAAGAGGCTCTGCCGAGAGCGAACGCAGTGAGATGCTGAGTCTCTGGGAAAGCACAGATGCCCAGTGCTGTTGTGCCTATTCATAGGGTGCACGGGGCCAGTGAAGACCAGCAAGAGCTTTCAGGGCTGGCCCCTTCCTTGTGGGAGAAGGAGCCGGACGTTTGCCTTTTCGGAAAGAGGCTCTGCCGAGAACGAGCGCCGTGAGATATGCCGTCTGTGGTTAAGCACAGATGCCCAGTGCTGTTGTGCCTATGCATAGGGTGCACGGGGACAGTGAAGACCAGCAAGAGCTTTCAGGGCTGGCCCCTTCCTTGTGGGAGAAGGAGCCGGACGTTTGCCTTTTCGGAAAGAGGCTCTGCCGAGAACGAGCACCGTGAGATGCTGAGCGTCCTAAAAAGGCACAGATGCCCAGTGCTGTTGTGCCTGTGGATAGGGTGCACGGGGCCAGTGAAGACCAGCAAGAGCTTTCAGGGCTGGCCCCTTCCTTGTGGGAGAAGGAGCCGGACGTTTGCCTTTTCGGAAAGAGGCTCTGCCGAGAACGAGCGCCGTGAGATATGCCGTCTGTGGTTAAGCACAGATGCCCAGTGCTGTTGTGCCTGTGGGTAGGGTGCACGGGGCCAGTGAAGACCAGCAAGAGCTTTCAGGGCTGGCCCCTTCCTTGTGGGAGAAGGAGCCGGACGTTTGCCTTTTCGGAAAGAGGCTCTGCCGAGAACGAAAGCCGTGAGATATGCCGTCTGTGGTTAAGCACAGATGCCCAGTGCTGTTGTGCCTGTGGGTAGGGTGCACGGGGCCAGTGAAGACCAGCAAGAGCTTTCAGGGCTGGCCCCTTCCTTGTGGGAGAAGGAGCCGGACGTTTGCCTTTTCGGAAAGAGGCTCTGCCGAGAACGAGCGCCGTGAGATATGCCGTCTGTGATTAAGCACAGATGCCCAGTGCTGTTGTGCCTATTCATAGGGTGCACGGGGCCAGTGAAGACCAGCAAGAGCTTTCAGGGCTGGCCCCTTCCTTGTGGGAGAAGGAGCCGGACGTTTGCCTTTTCGGAAAGAGGCTCTGCCGAGAGCGAACGCAGTGAGATGCTGAGTCTCTGGGAAAGCACAGATGCCCAGTGCTGTTGTGCCTGTGGGTAGGGTGCACGGGGCCAGTGAAGACCAGCAAGAGCTTTCAGGGCTGGCCCCTTCCTTGTGGGAGAAGGAGCCGGACGTTTGCCTTTTCGGAAAGAGGCTCTGCCGAGAACGAACGCCGTGAGATATGCCGTCTGTGGTTAAGCACAGATGCCCAGTGCTGTTGTGCCTGTGGGTAGGGTGCACGGGGCCAGTGAAGACCAGCAAGAGCTTTCAGGGCTGGCCCCTTCCTTGTGGGAGAAGGAGCCGGACGTCTGCCTTTTCGGAAAGAGGCTCTGCCGAGAACGAGCGCCGTGAGATATGCCGTCTGTGGTTAAGCACAGATGCTCATTGCTGTTGTGCCTGTGGGTAGGGTGCACGGGGACAGTGAAGACCAGCAAGAGCTTTCAGGGCTGGCCCCTTCCTTGTGGGAGAAGGAGCCGGACGTTTGCCTTTTCGGAAAGAGGCTCTGCCGAGAACGAGCGCCGTGAGATATGCCGTCTGTGGTTAAGCACAGATGCCCAGTGCTGTTGTGCCTATGCATAGGGTGCACGGGGACAGTGAAGACCAGCAAGAGCTTTCAGGGCTGGCCCCTTCCTTGTGGGAGAAGGAGCCGGACGTTTGCCTTTTCGGAAAGAGGCTCTGCCGAGAACGAGCGCCGTGAGATATGCCGTCTGTGGTTAAGCACAGATGCCCAGTGCTGTTGTGCCTGTGGGTAGGGTGCACGGGGCCAGTGAAGACCAGCAAGAGCTTTCAGGGCTGGCCCCTTCCTTGTGGGAGAAGGAGCCGGACGTTTGCCTTTTCGGAAAGAGGCTCTGCCGAGAGCGAACGCAGTGAGATGCTGAGTCTCTGGGAAAGCACAGATGCCCAGTGCTGTTGTGCCTATTCATAGGGTGCACGGGGCCAGTGAAGACCAGCAAGAGCTTTCAGGGCTGGCCCCTTCCTTGTGGGAGAAGGAGCCGGACGTTTGCCTTTTCGGAAAGAGGCTCTGCCGAGAACGAGCGCCGTGAGATATGCCGTCTGCGGATAAGCACAGATGCCCAGTGCTGTTGTGCCTGTGGGCAGGGTGCACGGGGACAGTGAAGACCAGCAAGAGCTTTCAGGGCTGGCCCCTTCCTTGTGGGAGAAGGAGCCGGACGTTTGCCTTTTCGGAAAGTGGCTCTGCCGAGAACGAGCGCCGTGAGATATGCCGTCTGTGGTTAAGCACAGATGCCCAGTGCTGTTGTGCCTATGCATAGGGTGCACGGGGACAGTGAAGACCAGCAAGAGCTTTCAGGGCTGGCCCCTTCCTTGTGGGAGAAGGAGCCGGACGTTTGCCTTTTCGGAAAGAGGCTCTGCCGAGAACGAGCGCCGTGAGATATGCCGTCTGTGGTTAAGCACAGATGCCCAGTGCTGTTGTGCCTGTGGGTAGGGTGCACGGGGACAGTGAAGACCAGCAAGAGCTTTCAGGGCTGGCCCCTTCCTTGTGGGAGAAGGAGCCGGACGTTTGCCTTTTCGGAAAGAGGCTCTGCCGAGAGCGAACGCAGTGAGATGCTGAGTCTCTGGGAAAGCACAGATGCCCAGTGCTGTTGTGCCTATTCATAGGGTGCACGGGGACAGTGAAGACCAGCAAGAGCTTTCAGGGCTGGCCCCTTCCTTGTGGGAGAAGGAGCCGGACGTTTGCCTTTTCGGAAAGAGGCTCTGCCGAGAACGAGCGCCGTGAGATATGCCGTCTGTGGTTAAGCACAGATGCCCAGTGCTGTTGTGCCTATGCATAGGGTGCACGGGGACAGTGAAGACCAGCAAGAGCTTTCAGGGCTGGCCCCTTCCTTGTGGGAGAAGGAGCCGGACGTTTGCCTTTTCGGAAAGAGGCTCTGCCGAGAACGAACGCCGTGAGATATGCCGTCTGTGGTTAAGCACAGATGCCCAGTGCTGTTGTGCCTGTGGGTAGGGTGCACGGGGCCAGTGAAGACCAGCAAGAGCTTTCAGGGCTGGCCCCTTCCTTGTGGGAGAAGGAGCCGGACGTCTGCCTTTTCGGAAAGAGGCTCTGCCGAGAACGAACGCCGTGAGATGCTGATTCTCTGGGAAAGCACAGATGCCCAGTGCTGTTGTGCCTATGCATAGGGTGCACGGGGACAGTGAAGACCAGCAAGAGCTTTCAGGGCTGGCCCCTTCCTTGTGGGAGAAGGAGCCGGACGTTTGCCTTTTCGGAAAGAGGCTCTGCCGAGAACGAGCACCGTGAGATGCTGAGCGTCCTAAAAAGGCACAGATGCCCAGTGCTGTTGTGCCTGTGGATAGGGTGCACGGGGACAGTGAAGACCAGCAAGAGCTTTCAGGGCTGGCCCCTTCCTTGTGGGAGAAGGAGCCGGACGTTTGCCTTTTCGGAAAGAGGCTCTGCCGAGAACGAGCGCCGTGAGATATGCCGTCTGTGGTTAAGCACAGATGCCCAGTGCTGTTGTGCCTGTGGGTAGGGTGCACGGGGCCAGTGAAGACCAGCAAGAGCTTTCAGGGCTGGCCCCTTCCTTGTGGGAGAAGGAGCCGGACGTTTGCCTTTTCGGAAAGAGGCTCTGCCGAGAACGAAAGCCGTGAGATATGCCGTCTGTGGTTAAGCACAGATGCCCAGTGCTGTTGTGCCTGTGGATAGGGTGCACGGGGCCAGTGAAGACCAGCAAGAGCTTTCAGGGCTGGCCCCTTCCTTGTGGGAGAAGGAGCCGGACGTTTGCCTTTTCGGAAAGAGGCTCTGCCAAGAACGAGCGCCGTGAGATATGCCGTCTGTGATTAAGCACAGATGCCCAGTGCTGTTGTGCCTGTGGGTAGGGTGCACGGGGCCAGTGAAGACCAGCAAGAGCTTTCAGGGCTGGCCCCTTCCTTGTGGGAGAAGGAGCCGGACGTTTGCCTTTTCGGAAAGAGGCTCTGCCGAGAGCGAACGCAGTGAGATGCTGAGTCTCTGGGAAAGCACAGATGCCCAGTGCTGTTGTGCCTGTGGGTAGGGTGCACGGGGCCAGTGAAGACCAGCAAGAGCTTTCAGGGCTGGCCCCTTCCTTGTGGGAGAAGGAGCCGGACGTTTGCCTTTTCGGAAAGAGGCTCTGCCGAGAACGAACGCCGTGAGATATGCCGTCTGTGGTTAAGCACAGATGCCCAGTGCTGTTGTGCCTGTGGGTAGGGTGCACGGGGCCAGTGAAGACCAGCAAGAGCTTTCAGCGCTGGCCCCTTCCTTGTGGGAGAAGGAGCCGGACGTCTGCCTTTTCGGAAAGAGGCTCTGCCGAGAACGAGCGCCGTGAGATATGCCGTCTGTGGTTAAGCACAGATGCTCATTGCTGTTGTGCCTGTGGGTAGGGTGCACGGGGACAGTGAAGACCAGCAAGAGCTTTCAGGGCTGGCCCCTTCCTTGTGGGAGAAGGAGCCGGACGTTTGCCTTTTCGGAAAGAGGCTCTGCCGAGAACGAGCGCCGTGAGATATGCCGTCTGTGGTTAAGCACAGATGCCCAGTGCTGTTGTGCCTGTGGATAGGGTGCACGGGGACAGTGAAGACCAGCAAGAGCTTTCAGGGCTGGCCCCTTCCTTGTGGGAGAAGGAGCCGGACGTTTGCCTTTTCGGAAAGAGGCTCTGCCGAGAACGAGCGCCGTGAGATATGCCGTCTGTGGTTAAGCACAGATGCCCAGTGCTGTTGTGCCTGTGGGTAGGGTGCACGGGGCCAGTGAAGACCAGCAAGAGCTTTCAGGGCTGGCCCCTTCCTTGTGGGAGAAGGAGCCGGACGTTTGCCTTTTCGGAAAGAGGCTCTGCCGAGAGCGAACGCAGTGAGATGCTGTGTCTCTGGGAAAGCACAGATGCCCAGTGCTGTTGTGCCTATTCATAGGGTGCACGGGGCCAGTGAAGACCAGCAAGAGCTTTCAGGGCTGGCCCCTTCCTTGTGGGAGAAGGAGCCGGACGTTTGCCTTTTCGGAAAGTGGCTCTGCCGAGAACGAGCGCCGTGAGATATGCCGTCTGTGGTTAAGCACAGATGCCCAGTGCTGTTGTGCCTATGCATAGGGTGCACGGGGACAGTGAAGACCAGCAAGAGCTTTCAGGGCTGGCCCCTTCCTTGTGGGAGAAGGAGCCGGACGTTTGCCTTTTCGGAAAGAGGCTCTGCCGAGAACGAGCGCCGTGAGATATGCCGTCTGTGGTTAAGCACAGATGCCCAGTGCTGTTGTGCCTGTGGGTAGGGTGCACGGGGACAGTGAAGACCAGCAAGAGCTTTCAGGGCTGGCCCCTTCCTTGTGGGAGAAGGAGCCGGACGTTTGCCTTTTCGGAAAGAGGCTCTGCCGAGAGCGAACGCAGTGAGATGCTGAGTCTCTGGGAAAGCACAGATGCCCAGTGCTGTTGTGCCTATTCATAGGGTGCACGGGGCCAGTGAAGACCAGCAAGAGCTTTCAGGGCTGGCCCCTTCCTTGTGGGAGAAGGAGCCGGACGTTTGCCTTTTCGGAAAGAGGCTCTGCCGAGAACGAGCGCCGTGAGATATGCCGTCTGTGGTTAAGCACAGATGCCCAGTGCTGTTGTGCCTATGCATAGGGTGCACGGGGACAGTGAAGACCAGCAAGAGCTTTCAGGGCTGGCCCCTTCCTTGTGGGAGAAGGAGCCGGACGTTTGCCTTTTCGGAAAGTGGCTCTGCCGAGAACGAGCGCCGTGAGATATGCCGTCTGTGGTTAAGCACAGATGCCCAGTGCTGTTGTGCCTGTGGGTAGGGTGCACGGGGATAGTGAAGACCAGCAAGAGCTTTCAGGGCTGGCCCCTTCCTTGTGGGAGAAGGAGCCAGACGTTTGCCTTTTCGGAAAGAGGATCTGCCGAGAGCGAACGCCGTGAGATATGCCGTCTGTGGTTAAGCACAGATGCCCAGTGCTGTTGTGCCTGTGGATAGGGTGCACGGGGCCAGTGAAGACCAGCAAGAGCTTTCAGGGCTGGCCCCTTCCTTGTGGGAGAAGGAGCCGGACGTTTGCCTTTTCGGAAAGAGGCTCTGCCGAGAACGAGCGCCGTGAGATGCTGAGTCTCTGGGAAAGCACAGATGCCCAGTGCTGTTGTGCCTGTGGGTAGGGTGCACGGGGCCAGTGAAGACCAGCAAGAGCTTTCAGGGCTGGCCCCTTCCTTGTGGGAGAAGGAGCCGGACGTTTGCCTTTTCGGAAAGAGGCTCTGCCGAGAACGAGCGCCGTGAGATGCTGAGTCTCTCGGAAAGCACAGATGCCCAGTGCTGTTGTGCCTGTGGGTAGGGTGTACAGGGACAGTGAAGACCAGCAAGAGCTTTCAGGGCTGGCCCCTTCCTTGTGGGAGAAGGAGCCGGACGTTTGCCTTTTCGGAAAGAGGCTCTGCCGAGAACGAGCGCCGTGAGATATGCCGTCTGTGGTTAAGCACAGATGCCCAGTGCTGTTGTGCCTGTGGGTAGGGTGCACGGGGCCAGTGAAGACCAGCAAGAGCTTTCAGGGCTGGCCCCTTCCTTGTGGGAGAAGGAGCCGGACGTTTGCCTTTTCGGAAAGAGGCTCTGCCGAGAACGAGCGCCGTGAGATGCTGAGTCTCTGGGAAAGCACAGATGCCCAGTGCTGTTGTGCCTATGCATAGGGTGCACGGGGACAGTGAAGACCAGCAAGAGCTTTCAGGGCTGGCCCCTTCCTTGTGGGAGAAGGAGCCGGACGTTTGCCTTTTCGGAAAGAGGCTCTGCCGAGAACGAACGCCGTGAGATATGCCGTCTGTGGTTAAGCACAGATGCCCAGTGCTGTTGTGCCTGTGGGTAGGGTGCACGGGGCCAGTGAAGACCAGCAAGAGCTTTCAGGGCTGGCCCCTTCCTTGTGGGAGAAGGAGCCGGACGTCTGCCTTTTCGGAAAGAGGCTCTGCCGAGAACGAGCGCCGTGAGATATGCCGTCTGTGGTTAAGCACAGATGCTCATTGCTGTTGTGCCTGTGGGTAGGGTGCACGGGGACAGTGAAGACCAGCAAGAGCTTTCAGGGCTGGCCCCTTCCTTGTGGGAGAAGGAGCCGGACGTTTGCCTTTTCGGAAAGAGGCTCTGCCGAGAACGAGCGCCGTGAGATATGCCGTCTGTGGTTAAGCACAGATGCCCAGTGCTGTTGTGCCTATGCATAGGGTGCACGGGGACAGTGAAGACCAGCAAGAGCTTTCAGGGCTGGCCCCTTCCTTGTGGGAGAAGGAGCCGGACGTTTGCCTTTTCGGAAAGAGGCTCTGCCGAGAACGAGCGCCGTGAGATATGCCGTCTGTGGTTAAGCACAGATGCCCAGTGCTGTTGTGCCTGTGGGTAGGGTGCACGGGGACAGTGAAGACCAGCAAGAGCTTTCAGGGCTGGCCCCTTCCTTGTGGGAGAAGGAGCCGGACGTTTGCCTTTTCGGAAAGAGGCTCTGCCGAGAGCGAACGCAGTGAGATGCTGAGTCTCTGGGAAAGCACAGATGCCCAGTGCTGTTGTGCCTATTCATAGGGTGCACGGGGACAGTGAAGACCAGCAAGAGCTTTCAGGGCTGGCCCCTTCCTTGTGGGAGAAGGAGCCGGACGTTTGCCTTTTCGGAAAGAGGCTCTGCCGAGAACGAGCGCCGTGAGATATGCCGTCTGCGGATAAGCACAGATGCCCAGTGCTGTTGTGCCTGTGGGCAGGGTGCACGGGGACAGTGAAGACCAGCAAGAGCTTTCAGGGCTGGCCCCTTCCTTGTGGGAGAAGGAGCCGGACGTTTGCCTTTTCGGAAAGTGGCTCTGCCGAGAACGAGCGCCGTGAGATATGCCGTCTGTGGTTAAGCACAGATGCCCAGTGCTGTTGTGCCTGTGGGTAGGGTGCACGGGGATAGTGAAGACCAGCAAGAGCTTTCAGGGCTGGCCCCTTCCTTGTGGGAGAAGGAGCCGGACGTTTGCCTTTTCGGAAAGAGGCTCTGCCGAGAACGAGCGCCGTGAGATATGCCGTCTGTGGTTAAGCACAGATGCCCAGTGCTGTTGTGCCTATGCATAGGGTGCACGGGGCCAGTGAAGACCAGCAAGAGCTTTCAGGGCTGGCCCCTTCCTTGTGGGAGAAGGAGCCGGACGTTTGCCTTTTCGGAAAGAGGCTCTGCCGAGAACGAAAGCCGTGAGATGCTGATTCTCTGGGAAAGCACAGATGCCCAGTGCTGTTGTGCCTGTGGGTAGGGTGCACGGGGCCAGTGAAGACCAGCAAGAGCTTTCAGGGCTGGCCCCTTCCTTGTGGGAGAAGGAGCCGGACGTTTGCCTTTTCGGAAAGAGGCTCTGCCGAGAACGAGCGCCGTGAGATATGCCGTCTGTGGTTAAGCACAGATGCTCATTGCTGTTGTGCCTATGCATAGGGTGCACGGGGCCAGTGAAGACCAGCAAGAGCTTTCAGGGCTGGCCCCTTCCTTGTGGGAGAAGGAGCCGGACGTTTGCCTTTTCGGAAAGAGGCTCTGCCGAGAACGAGCGCCGTGAGATATGCCGTCTGTGGTTAAGCACAGATGCCCAGTGCTGTTGTGCCTGTGGGTAGGGTGCACGGGGACAGTGAAGACCAGCAAGAGCTTTCAGGGCTGGCCCCTTCCTTGTGGGAGAAGGAGCCGGACGTTTGCCTTTTCGGAAAGAGGCTCTGCCGAGAGCGAACGCCGTGAGATGCTGATTCTCTGGGAAAGCACAGATGCCCAGTGCTGTTGTGCCTATTCATAGGGTGCACGGGGACAGTGAAGACCAGCAAGAGCTTTCAGGGCTGGCCCCTTCCTTGTGGGAGAAGGAGCCGGACGTTTGCCTTTTCGGAAAGAGGCTCTGCCAATAGCGAACGCCGTGAGATGCTGAGTCTCTGGGAAAGCACAAATGCCCAGTGCTGTTGTGCCTGTGGTTAGGGTGCACGGGGCCAGTGAAGACCAGCAAGAGCTTTCAGGGCTGGCCCCTTCCATGTGGCAGAAGGAGCCGGACGTTTGCCTTTTCGGAAAGAGGCTCTGCCGAGAACGAGCGCCGTGAGATATGCCGTCTGTGGTTAAGCACAGATGCCCAGTGCTGTTGTGCCTGTGGATAGGGTGCACGGGGACAGTGAAGACCAGCAAGAGCTTTCAGGGCTGGCCCCTTCCTTGTGGGAGAAGGAGCCGGACGTTTGCCTTTTCGGAAAGAGGCTCTGCCGAGAACGAGCGCCGTGAGATGCTGATTCTCTGGGAAAGCACAGATGCCCAGTGCTGTTGTGCCTGTGGGTAGGGTGCACGGGGACAGTGAAGACCAGCAAGAGCTTTCAGGGCTGGCCCCTTCCTTGTGGGAGAAGGAGCCGGACGTTTGCCTTTTCGGAAAGAGGCTCTGCCGAGAACGAGCGCCGTGAGATATGCCGTCTGTGGTTAAGCACAGATGCCCAGTGCTGTTGTGCCTATGCATAGGGTGCACGGGGACAGTGAAGACCAGCAAGAGCTTTCAGGGCTGGCCCCTTCCTTGTGGGAGAAGGAGCCAGACGTTTGCCTTTTCGGAAAGAGGCTCTGCCGACAGCGAACGCCGTGAGATATGCCGTCTGTGGTTAAGGACAGATGCCCAGTGCTGTTGTGCCTGTGGGTAGGGTGCACGGGGACAGTGAAGACCAGCAAGAGCTTTCAGGGCTGGCCCCTTCCTTGTGGGAGAAGGAGCCGGACGTTTGCCTTTTCGGAAAGAGGCTCTGCCGAGAACGAGCGCCGTGAGATGCTGAGCGTCCTAAAAAGGCACAGATGCCCAGTGCTGTTGTGCCTGTGGATAGGGTGCACGGGGACAGTGAAGACCAGCAAGAGCTTTCAGGGCTGGCCCCTTCCTTGTGGGAGAAGGAGCCGGACGTTTGCCTTTTCGGAAAGAGGCTCTGCCGAGAACGAGCGCCGTGAGATGCTGATTCTCTGGGAAAGCACAGATGCCCAGTGCTGTTGTGCCTGTGGGTAGGGTGCACGGGGCCAGTGAAGACCAGCAAGAGCTTTCAGGGCTGGCCCCTTCCTTGTGGGAGAAGGAGCCGGACGTTTGCCTTTTCGGAAAGAGGCTCTGCCGAGAACGAGCGCCGTGAGATATGCCGTCTGTGGTTAAGCACAGATGCTCATTGCTGTTGTGCCTATGCATAGGGTGCACGGGGCCAGTGAAGACCAGCAAGAGCTTTCAGGGCTGGCCCCTTCCTTGTGGGAGAAGGAGCCGGACGTTTGCCTTTTCGGAAAGAGGCTCTGCCGAGAACGAGCGCCGTGAGATATGCCGTCTGTGGTTAAGCACAGATGCCCAGTGCTGTTGTGCCTATGCATAGGGTGCACGGGGCCAGTGAAGACCAGCAAGAGCTTTCAGGGCTGGCCCCTTCCTTGTGGGAGAAGGAGCCGGACGTTTGCCTTTTCGGAAAGAGGCTCTGCCGAGAGCGAACGCAGTGAGATGCTGAGTCTCTGGGAAAGCACAGATGCCCAGTGCTGTTGTGCCTATTCATAGGGTGCACGGGGACAGTGAAGACCAGCAAGAGCTTTCAGGGCTGGCCCCTTCCTTGTGGGAGAAGGAGCCGGACGTTTGCCTTTTCGGAAAGAGGCTCTGCCGAGAACGAGCGCCGTGAGATATGCCGTCTGCGGATAAGCACAGATGCCCAGTGCTGTTGTGCCTATGCATAGGGTGCACGGGGACAGTGAAGACCAGCAAGAGCTTTCAGGGCTGGCCCCTTCCTTGTGGGAGAAGGAGCCGGACGTTTGCCTTTTCGGAAAGTGGCTCTGCCGAGAACGAACGCCGTGAGATATGCCGTCTGTGGTTAAGCACAGATGCCCAGTGCTGTTGTGCCTGTGGGTAGGGTGCACGGGGCCAGTGAAGACCAGCAAGAGCTTTCAGGGCTGGCCCCTTCCTTGTGGGAGAAGGAGCCGGACGTTTGCCTTTTCGGAAAGAGGCTCTGCCGAGAACGAACGCCGTGAGATGCTGATTCTCTGGGAAAGCACAGATGCCCAGTGCTGTTGTGCCTATGCATAGGGTGCACGGGGACAGTGAAGACCAGCAAGAGCTTTCAGGGCTGGCCCCTTCCTTGTGGGAGAAGGAGCCGGACGTTTGCCTTTTCGGAAAGAGGCTCTGCCGAGAACGAGCACCGTGAGATGCTGAGCGTCCTAAAAAGGCACAGATGCCCAGTGCTGTTGTGCCTGTGGATAGGGTGCACGGGGCCAGTGAAGACCAGCAAGAGCTTTCAGGGCTGGCCCCTTCCTTGTGGGAGAAGGAGCCGGACGTTTGCCTTTTCGGAAAGAGGCTCTGCCGAGAACGAGCGCCGTGAGATATGCCGTCTGTGGTTAAGCACAGATGCCCAGTGCTGTTGTGCCTGTGGGTAGGGTGCACGGGGCCAGTGAAGACCAGCAAGAGCTTTCAGGGCTGGCCCCTTCCTTGTGGGAGAAGGTGCCGGACGTTTGCCTTTTCGGAAAGAGGCTCTGCCGAGAACGAGCGCCGTGAGATATGCCGTCTGTGGTTAAGCACAGATGCCCAGTGCTGTTGTGCCTGTGGGTAGGGTGCACGGGGCCAGTGAAGACCAGCAAGAGCTTTCAGGGCTGGCCCCTTCCTTGTGGGAGAAGGAGCCGGACGTTTGCCTTTTCGGAAAGAGGCTCTGCCGAGAACGAGCGCCGTGAGATATGCCGTCTGTGGTTAAGCACAGATGCCCAGTGCTGTTGTGCCTGTCGGTAGGGTGCACGGGGACAGTGAAGACCAGCAAGAGCTTTCAGGGCTGGCCCCTTCCTTGTGGGAGAAGGAGCCGGACGTTTGCCTTTTCGGAAAGAGGCTCTGCCGAGAACGAGCGCCGTGAGATATGCCGTCTGTGATTAAGCACAGATGCCCAGTGCTGTTGTGCCTATTCATAGGGTGCACGGGGACAGTGAAGACCAGCAAGAGCTTTCAGGGCTGGCCCCTTCCTTGTGGGAGAAGGAGCCGGACGTTTGCCTTTTCGGAAAGAGGCTCTGCCGAGAGCGAACGCAGTGAGATGCTGAGTCTCTGGGAAAGCACAGATGCCCAGTGCTGTTGTGCCTGTGGGTAGGGTGCACGGGGACAGTGAAGACCAGCAAGAGCTTTCAGGGCTGGCCCCTTCCTTGTGGGAGAAGGAGCCGGACGTTTGCCTTTTCGGAAAGAGGCTCTGCCGACAGCGAACGCCGTGAGATATGCCGTCTGTGGTTAAGCACAGATGCCCAGTGCTGTTGTGCCTGTGGGTAGGGTGCACGGGGCCAGTGAAGACCAGCAAGAGCTTTCAGGGCTGGCCCCTTCCTTGTGGGAGAAGGAGCCGGACGTTTGCCTTTTCGGAAAGAGGCTCTGCCGAGAACGAGCGCCGTGAGATGCTGAGCGTCCTAAAAAGGCACAGATGCCCAGTGCTGTTGTGCCTGTGGATAGGGTGCACGGGGACAGTGAAGACCAGCAAGAGCTTTCAGGGCTGGCCCCTTCCTTGTGGGAGAAGGAGCCGGACGTTTGCCTTTTCGGAAAGAGGCTCTGCCGAGAACGAGCGCCGTGAGATATGCCGTCTGTGGTTAAGCACAGATGCCCAGTGCTGTTGTGCCTGTGGGTAGGGTGCACGGGGCCAGTGAAGACCAGCAAGAGCTTTCAGGGCTGGCCCCTTCCATGTGGCAGAAGGAGCCGGACGTTTGCCTTTTCGGAAAGAGGCTCTGCCGAGAGCGAACGCAGTGAGATGCTGAGTCTCTGGGAAAGCACAGATGCCCAGTGCTGTTGTGCCTGTGGGTAGGGTGCACGGGGACAGTGAAGACCAGCAAGAGCTTTCAGGGCTGGCCCCTTCCTTGTGGGAGAAGGAGCCGGACGTTTGCCTTTTCGGAAAGAGGCTCTGCCGAGAACGAGCGCCGTGAGATATGCCGTCTGTGGTTAAGCACAGATGCCCAGTGCTGTTGTGCCTGTGGGTAGGGTGCACGGGGACAGTGAAGACCAGCAAGAGCTTTCAGGGCTGGCCCCTTCCTTGTGGGAGAAGGAGCCGGACGTTTGCCTTTTCGGAAAGAGGCTCTGCCGAGAGCGAACGCAGTGAGATGCTGAGTCTCTGGGAAAGCACAGATGCCCAGTGCTGTTGTGGCTATTCATAGGGTGCACGGGGCCAGTGAAGACCAGCAAGAGCTTTCAGGGCTGGCCCCTTCCTTGTGGGAGAAGGAGCCGGACGTTTGCCTTTTCGGAAAGAGGCTCTGCCGAGAACGAGCGCCGTGAGATATGCCGTCTGCGGATAAGCACAGATGCCCAGTGCTGTTGTGCCTGTGGGCAGGGTGCACGGGGACAGTGAAGACCAGCAAGAGCTTTCAGGGCTGGCCCCTTCCTTGTGGGAGAAGGAGCCGGACGTTTGCCTTTTCGGAAAGTGGCTCTGCCGAGAACGAGCGCCGTGAGATATGCCGTCTGTGGTTAAGCACAGATGCCCAGTGCTGTTGTGCCTGTGGGTAGGGTGCACGGGGATAGTGAAGACCAGCAAGAGCTTTCAGGGCTGGCCCCTTCCTTGTGGGAGAAGGAGCCGGACGTTTGCCTTTTCGGAAAGAGGCTCTGCCGAGAGCGAACGCCGTGAGATATGCCGTCTGTGGTTAAGCACAGATGCCCAGTGCTGTTGTGCCTGTGGGTAGGGTGCACGGGGCCAGTGAAGACCAGCAAGAGCTTTCAGGGCTGGCCCCTTCCTTGTGGGAGAAGGAGCCGGACGTTTGCCTTTTCGGAAAGAGGCTCTGCCGAGAACGAGCGCCGTGAGATGCTGAGTCTCTGGGAAAGCACAGATGCCCAGTGCTGTTGTGCCTGTGGGTAGGGTGCACGGGGCCAGTGAAGACCAGCAAGAGCTTTCAGGGCTGGCCCCTTCCTTGTGGGAGAAGGAGCCGGACGTTTGCCTTTTCGGAAAGAGGCTCTGCCGAGAACGAGCGCCGTGAGATGCTGAGTCTCTCGGAAAGCACAGATGCCCAGTGCTGTTGTGCCTGTGGGTAGGGTGCACAGGGACAGTGAAGACCAGCAAGAGCTTTCAGGGCTGGCCCCTTCCTTGTGGGAGAAGGAGCCGGACGTTTGCCTTTTCGGAAAGAGGCTCTGCCGAGAGCGAACGCCGTGAGATATGCCGTCTGTGGTTAAGCACAGATGCCCAGTGCTGTTGTGCCTGTGGGTAGGGTGCACGGGGCCAGTGAAGACCATCAAGAGCTTTCAGGGCTGGCCCCTTCCTTGTGGGAGAAGGAGCCGGACGTTTGCCTTTTCGGAAAGAGGCTCTGCCGAGAATGAGCGCCGTGAGATGCTGAGTCTCTGGGAAAGCACAGATGCCCAGTGCTGTTGTGCCTATTCATAGGGTGCACGGGGACAGTGAAGACCAGCAAGAGCTTTCAGGGCTGGCCCCTTCCTTGTGGGAGAAGGAGCCAGACGTTTGCCTTTTCGGAAAGAGGCTCTGCCGAGAACGAGCGCCGTGAGATATGCCGTCTAAGGTTAAGCACAGATGCCCAGTGCTGTTGTGCCTGTGGGTAGGGTGCACGGGGCCAGTGAAGACCAGCAAGAGCTTTCAGGGCTGGCCCCTTCCTTGTGGGAGAAGGAGCCGGACGTTTGCCTTTTCGGAAAGAGGCTCTGCCGAGAACGAGCACCGTGACATGCTGAGCGTCCTAAAAAGGCACAGATGCCCAGTGCTGTTGTGCCTGTGGGTAGGGTGCACGGGGCCAGTGAAGACCAGCAAGAGCTTTCAGGGCTGGCCCCTTCCTTGTGGGAGAAGGAGCCGGACGTTTGCCTTTTCGGAAAGAGGCTCTGCCGAGAACGAGCGCCGTGAGATATGCCGTCTGTGGTTAAGCACAGATGCCCAGTGCTGTTGTGCCTGTGGGTAGGGTGCACGGGGCCAGTGAAGACCAGCAAGAGCTTTCAGGGCTGGCCCCTTCCTTGTGGGAGAAGGAGCCGGACGTTTGCCTTTTCGGAAAGAGGCTCTGCCGAGAACGAGCGCCGTGAGATATGCCGTCTGTGGTTAAGCACAGATGCCCAGTGCTGTTGTGCCTATGCATAGGGTGCACGGGGACAGTGAAGACCAGCAAGAGCTTTCAGGGCTGGCCCCTTCCTTGTGGGAGAAGGAGCCGGACGTTTGCCTTTTCGGAAAGAGGCTCTGCCGAGAACGAGCGCCGTGAGATATGCCGTCTGTGATTAAGCACAGATGCCCAGTGCTGTTGTGCCTATTCATAGGGTGCACGGGGACAGTGAAGACCAGCAAGAGCTTTCAGGGCTGGCCCCTTCCTTGTGGGAGAAGGAGCCGGACGTTTGCCTTTTCGGAAAGAGGCTCTGCCGAGAGCGAACGCAGTGAGATGCTGAGTCTCTGGGAAAGCACAGATGCCCAGTGCTGTTGTGCCTGTGGGTAGGGTGCACGGGGACAGTGAAGACCAGCAAGAGCTTTCAGGGCTGGCCCCTTCCTTGTGGGAGAAGGAGCCGGACGTTTGCCTTTTCGAAAAGAGGCTCTGCCGACAGCGAACGCCGTGAGATATGCCGTCTGTGGTTAAGCACAGATGCCCAGTGCTGTTGTGCCTGTGGGTAGGGTGCACGGGGCCAGTGAAGACCAGCAAGAGCTTTCAGGGCTGGCCCCTTCCTTGTGGGAGAAGGAGCCGGACGTTTGCCTTTTCGGAAAGAGGCTCTGCCGAGAACGAGCGCCGTGAGATGCTGAGCGTCCTAAAAAGGCACAGATGCCCAGTGCTGTTGTGCCTGTGGATAGGGTGCACGGGGACAGTGAAGACCAGCAAGAGCTTTCAGGGCTGGCCCCTTCCTTGTGGGAGAAGGAGCCGGACGTTTGCCTTTTCGGAAAGAGGCTCTGCCGAGAACGAGCGCCGTGAGATATGCCGTCTGTGGTTAAGCACAGATGCCCAGTGCTGTTGTGCCTATGCATAGGGTGCACGGGGACAGTGAAGACCAGCAAGAGCTTTCAGGGCTGGCCCCTTCCTTGTGGGAGAAGGAGCCGGACGTTTGCCTTTTCGGAAAGAGGCTCTGCCGAGAACGAACGCCGTGAGATGCTGATTCTCTGGGAAAGCACAGATGCCCAGTGCTGTTGTGCCTGTGGGTAGGGTGCACGGGGCCAGTGAAGACCAGCAAGAGCTTTCAGGGCTGGCCCCTTCCTTGTGGGAGAAGGAGCCGGACGTTTGCCTTTTCGGAAAGAGGCTCTGCCGAGAACGAACGCCGTGAGATGCTGATTCTCTGGGAAAGCACAGATGCCCAGTGCTGTTGTGCCTGTGGGTAGGGTGCACGGGGACAGTGAAGACCAGCAAGAGCTTTCAGGGCTGGCCCCTTCCTTGTGGGAGAAGGAGCCGGACGTTTGCCTTTTCGGAAAGAGGCTCTGCCGAGAACGAGCACCGTGACATGCTGAGCGTCCTAAAAAGGCACAGATGCCCAGTGCTGTTGTGCCTGTGGGTAGGGTGCACGGGGCCAGTGAAGACCAGCAAGAGCTTTCAGGGCTGGCCCCTTCCTTGTGGGAGAAGGAGCCGGACGTTTGCCTTTTCGGAAAGAGGCTCTGCCGAGAACGAGCGCCGTGAGATATGCCGTCTGTGGTTAAGCACAGATGCCCAGTGCTGTTGTGCCTGTGGGTAGGGTGCACGGGGCCAGTGAAGACCAGCAAGAGCTTTCAGGGCTGGCCCCTTCCTTGTGGGAGAAGGAGCCGGACGTTTGCCTTTTCGGAAAGAGGCTCTGCCGAGAACGAGCGCCGTGAGATATGCCGTCTGTGGTTAAGCACAGATGCCCAGTGCTGTTGTGCCTATTCATAGGGTGCACGGGGACAGTGAAGACCAGCAAGAGCTTTCAGGGCTGGCCCCTTCCTTGTGGGAGAAGGAGCCGGACGTTTGCCTTTTCGGAAAGAGGCTCTGCCGAGAACGAGCGCCGTGAGATATGCCGTCTGTGATTAAGCACAGATGCCCAGTGCTGTTGTGCCTATTCATAGGGTGCACGGGGACAGTGAAGACCAGCAAGAGCTTTCAGGGCTGGCCCCTTCCTTGTGGGAGAAGGAGCCGGACGTTTGCCTTTTCGGAAAGAGGCTCTGCCGAGAGCGAACGCAGTGAGATGCTGAGTCTCTGGGAAAGCACAGATGCCCAGTGCTGTTGTGCCTGTGGGTAGGGTGCACGGGGACAGTGAAGACCAGCAAGAGCTTTCAGGGCTGGCCCCTTCCTTGTGGGAGAAGGAGCCGGACGTTTGCCTTTTCGAAAAGAGGCTCTGCCGACAGCGAACGCCGTGAGATATGCCGTCTGTGGTTAAGCACAGATGCCCAGTGCTGTTGTGCCTGTGGGTAGGGTGCACGGGGCCAGTGAAGACCAGCAAGAGCTTTCAGGGCTGGCCCCTTCCTTGTGGGAGAAGGAGCCGGACGTTTGCCTTTTTGGAAAGAGGCTCTGCCGAGAACGAGCGCCGTGAGATGCTGAGCGTCCTAAAAAGGCACAGATGCCCAGTGCTGTTGTGCCTGTGGATAGGGTGCACGGGGACAGTGAAGACCAGCAAGAGCTTTCAGGGCTGGCCCCTTCCTTGTGGGAGAAGGAGCCGGACGTTTGCCTTTTCGGAAAGAGGCTCTGCCGAGAACGAGCGCCGTGAGATATGCCGTCTGTGGTTAAGCACAGATGCCCAGTGCTGTTGTGCCTATGCATAGGGTGCACGGGGACAGTGAAGACCAGCAAGAGCTTTCAGGGCTGGCCCCTTCCTTGTGGGAGAAGGAGCCGGACGTTTGCCTTTTCGGAAAGAGGCTCTGCCGAGAACGAACGCCGTGAGATGCTGATTCTCTGGGAAAGCACAGATGCCCAGTGCTGTTGTGCCTGTGGGTAGGGTGCACGGGGACAGTGAAGACCAGCAAGAGCTTTCAGGGCTGGCCCCTTCCTTGTGGGAGAAGGAGCCGGACGTTTGCCTTTTCGGAAAGAGGCTCTGCCGAGAACGAGCGCCGTGAGATATGCCGTCTGTGGTTAAGCACAGATGCCCAGTGCTGTTGTGCCTATGCATAGGGTGCACGGGGACAGTGAAGACCAGCAAGAGCTTTCAGGGCTGGCCCCTTCCTTGTGGGAGAAGGAGCCGGACGTTTGCCTTTTCGGAAGGAGGCTCTGCCGAGAACGAGCGCCGTGAGATATGCCGTCTGTGGTTAAGCACAGATGCCCAGTGCTGTTGTGCCTGTGGGTAGGGTGCACGGGGATAGTGAAGACCAGCAAGAGCTTTCAGGGCTGGCCCCTTCCTTGTGGGAGAAGGAGCCGGACGTTTGCCTTTTCGGAAAGAGGCTCTGCCGAGAGCGAACGCCGTGAGATATGCCGTCTGTGGTTAAGCACAGATGCCCAGTGCTGTTGTGCCTGTGGGTAGGGTGCACGGGGCCAGTGAAGACCAGCAAGAGCTTTCAGGGCTGGCCCCTTCCTTGTGGGAGAAGGAGCCGGACGTTTGCCTTTTCGGAAAGAGGCTCTGCCGAGAGCGAACGCCGTGAGATATGCCGTCTGTGGTTAAGCACAGATGCCCAGTGCTGTTGTGCCTGTGGGTAGGGTGCACGGGGCCAGTGAAGACCAGCAAGAGCTTTCAGGGCTGGCCCCTTCCTTGTGGGAGAAGGAGCCGGACGTTTGCCTTTTCGGAAAGAGGCTCTGCCGAGAACGAGCGCCGTGAGATGCTGAGTCTCTGGGAAAGCAGAGATGCCCAGTGCTGTTGTGCCTGTGGGTAGGGTGCACGGGGACAGTGAAGACCAGCAAGAGCTTTCAGGGCTGGCCCCTTCCTTGTGGGAGAAGGAGCCGGACGTTTGCCTTTTCGGAAAGAGGCTCTGCCGAGAACGAGCGCCGTGAGATGCTGAGTCTCTCGGAAAGCACAGATGCCCAGTGCTGTTGTGCCTGTGGGTAGGGTGCACAGGGACAGTGAAGACCATCAAGAGCTTTCAGGGCTGGCCCCTTCCTTGTGGGAGAAGGAGCCGGACGTTTGCCTTTTCGGAAAGAGGCTCTGCCGAGAGCGAACGCCGTGAGATATGCCGTCTGTGGTTAAGCACAGATGCCCAGTGCTGTTGTGCCTGTGGGTAGGGTGCACGGGGCCAGTGAAGACCAGCAAGAGCTTTCAGGGCTGGCCCCTTCCTTGTGGGAGAAGGAGCCGGACGTTTGCCTTTTCGGAAAGAGGCTCTGCCGAGAACGAGCGCCGTGAGATGCTGAGTCTCTGGGAAAGCACAGATGCCCAGTGCTGTTGTGCCTATTCATAGGGTGCACGGGGCCAGTGAAGACCAGCAAGAGCTTTCAGGGCTGGCCCCTTCCTTGTGGGAGAAGGAGCCAGACGTTTGCCTTTTCGGAAAGAGGCTCTGCCGAGAACGAGCGCCGTGAGATATGCCGTCTGTGGTTAAGCACAGATGCCCAGTGCTGTTGTGCCTGTGGGTAGGGTGCACGGGGCCAGTGAAGACCAGCAAGAGCTTTCAGGGCTGGCCCCTTCCTTGTGGGAGAAGGAGCCGGACGTTTGCCTTTTCGGAAAGAGGCTCTGCCGAGAACGAGCACCGTGACATGCTGAGCGTCCTAAAAAGGCACAGATGCCCAGTGCTGTTGTGCCTGTGGGTAGGGTGCACGGGGCCAGTGAAGACCAGCAAGAGCTTTCAGGGCTGGCCCCTTCCTTGTGGGAGAAGGAGCCGGACGTTTGCCTTTTCGGAAAGAGGCTCTGCCGAGAACGAGCGCCGTGAGATATGCCGTCTGTGGTTAAGCACAGATGCCCAGTGCTGTTGTGCCTGTGGGTAGGGTGCACGGGGCCAGTGAAGACCAGCAAGAGCTTTCAGGGCTGGCCCCTTCCTTGTGGGAGAAGGAGCCGGACGTTTGCCTTTTCGGAAAGAGGCTCTGCCGAGAACGAGCGCCGTGAGATATGCCGTCTGTGGTTAAGCACAGATGCCCAGTGCTGTTGTGCCTATTCATAGGGTGCACGGGGACAGTGAAGACCATCAAGAGCTTTCAGGGCTGGCCCCTTCCTTGTGGGAGAAGGAGCCGGACGTTTGCCTTTTCGGAAAGAGGCTCTGCCGAGAACGAGCGCCGTGAGATATGCCGTCTGTGGTTAAGCACAGATGCCCAGTGCTGTTGTGCCTGTGGGTAGGGTGCACGGGGCCAGTGAAGACCAGCAAGAGCTTTCAGGGCTGGCCCCTTCCTTGTGGGAGAAGGAGCCGGACGTTTGCCTTTTCGGAAAGAGGCTCTGCCGAGAACGAGCGCCGTGAGATGCTGAGTCTCTGGGAAAGCAGAGATGCCCAGTGCTGTTGTGCCTGTGGGTAGGGTGCACGGGGACAGTGAAGACCAGCAAGAGCTTTCAGGGCTGGCCCCTTCCTTGTGGGAGAAGGAGCCGGACGTTTGCCTTTTCGGAAAGAGGCTCTGCCGAGAACGAGCGCCGTGAGATGCTGAGTCTCTCGGAAAGCACAGATGCCCAGTGCTGTTGTGCCTGTGGGTAGGGTGCACAGGGACAGTGAAGACCAGCAAGAGCTTTCAGGGCTGGCCCCTTCCTTGTGGGAGAAGGAGCCGGACGTTTGCCTTTTCGGAAAGAGGCTCTGCCGAGAGCGAACGCCGTGAGATATGCCGTCTGTGGTTAAGCACAGATGCCCAGTGCTGTTGTGCCTGTGGGTAGGGTGCACGGGGCCAGTGAAGACCAGCAAGAGCTTTCAGGGCTGGCCCCTTCCTTGTGGGAGAAGGAGCCGGACGTTTGCCTTTTCGGAAAGAGGCTCTGCCGAGAACGAGCGCCGTGAGATGCTGAGTCTCTGGGAAAGCACAGATGCCCAGTGCTGTTGTGCCTATTCATAGGGTGCACGGGGCCAGTGAAGACCAGCAAGAGCTTTCAGGGCTGGCCCCTTCCTTGTGGGAGAAGGAGCCAGACGTTTGCCTTTTCGGAAAGAGGCTCTGCCGAGAACGAGCGCCGTGAGATATGCCGTCTGTGGTTAAGCACAGATGCCCAGTGCTGTTGTGCCTGTGGGTAGGGTGCACGGGGCCAGTGAAGACCAGCAAGAGCTTTCAGGGCTGGCCCCTTCCTTGTGGGAGAAGGAGCCGGACGTTTGCCTTTTCGGAAAGAGGCTCTGCCGAGAACGAGCACCGTGACATGCTGAGCGTCCTAAAAAGGCACAGATGCCCAGTGCTGTTGTGCCTGTGGGTAGGGTGCACGGGGCCAGTGAAGACCAGCAAGAGCTTTCAGGGCTGGCCCCTTCCTTGTGGGAGAAGGAGCCGGACGTTTGCCTTTTCGGAAAGAGGCTCTGCCGAGAACGAGCGCCGTGAGATATGCCGTCTGTGGTTAAGCACAGATGCCCAGTGCTGTTGTGCCTGTGGGTAGGGTGCACGGGGCCAGTGAAGACCAGCAAGAGCTTTCAGGGCTGGCCCCTTCCTTGTGGGAGAAGGAGCCGGACGTTTGCCTTTTCGGAAAGAGGCTCTGCCGAGAACGAGCGCCGTGAGATATGCCGTCTGTGGTTAAGCACAGATGCCCAGTGCTGTTGTGCCTATTCATAGGGTGCACGGGGACAGTGAAGACCATCAAGAGCTTTCAGGGCTGGCCCCTTCCTTGTGGGAGAAGGAGCCGGACGTTTGCCTTTTCGGAAAGAGGCTCTGCCGAGAACGAGCGCCGTGAGATATGCCGTCTGTGATTAAGCACAGATGCCCAGTGCTGTTGTGCCTATTCATAGGGTGCACGGGGACAGTGAAGACCAGCAAGAGCTTTCAGGGCTGGCCCCTTCCTTGTGGGAGAAGGAGCCGGACGTTTGCCTTTTCGGAAAGAGGCTCTGCCGAGAGCGAACGCAGTGAGATGCTGAGTCTCTGGGAAAGCACAGATGCCCAGTGCTGTTGTGCCTGTGGGTAGGGTGCACGGGGCCAGTGAAGACCAGCAAGAGCTTTCAGGGCTGGCCCCTTCCTTGTGGGAGAAGGAGCCGGACGTTTGCCTTTTCGGAAAGAGGCTCTGCCGAGAGCGAACGCCGTGAGATATGCCGTCTGTGGTTAAGCACAGATGCCCAGTGCTGTTGTGCCTGTGGGTAGGGTGCACGGGGCCAGTGAAGACCAGCAAGAGCTTTCAGGGCTGGCCCCTTCCTTGTGGGAGAAGGAGCCGGACGTTTGCCTTTTCGGAAAGAGGCTCTGCCGAGAACGAGCGCCGTGAGATGCTGAGTCTCTGGGAAAGCACAGATGCCCAGTGCTGTTGTGCCTGTGGGTAGGGTGCACGGGGCCAGTGAAGACCAGCAAGAGCTTTCAGGGCTGGCCCCTTCCTTGTGGGAGAAGGAGCCGGACGTTTGCCTTTTCGGAAAGAGGCTCTGCCGAGAACGAGCGCCGTGAGATGCTGAGTCTCTGGGAAAGCACAGATGCCCAGTGCTGTTGTGCCTGTGGGTAGGGTGCACGGGGCCAGTGAAGACCAGCAAGAGCTTTCAGGGCTGGCCCCTTCCTTGTGGGAGAAGGAGCCGGACGTTTGCCTTTTCGGAAAGAGGCTCTGCCGAGAGCGAACGCCGTGAGATATGCCGTCTGTGGTTAAGCACAGATGCCCAGTGCTGTTGTGCCTGTGGGTAGGGTGCACGGGGCCAGTGAAGACCAGCAAGAGCTTTCAGGGCTGGCCCCTTCCTTGTGGGAGAAGGAGCCGGACGTTTGCCTTTTCGGAAAGAGGCTCTGCCGAGAACGAGCGCCGTGAGATGCTGAGTCTCTGGGAAAGCACAGATGCCCAGTGCTGTTGTGCCTATTCATAGGGTGCACGGGGACAGTGAAGACCAGCAAGAGCTTTCAGGGCTGGCCCCTTCCTTGTGGGAGAAGGAGCCAGACGTTTGCCTTTTCGGAAAGAGGCTCTGCCGAGAACGAGCGCCGTGAGATATGCCGTCTAAGGTTAAGCACAGATGCCCAGTGCTGTTGTGCCTGTGGGTAGAGTGCACGGGGCCAGTGAAGACCAGCAAGAGCTTTCAGGGCTGGCCCCTTCCTTGTGGGAGAAGGAGCCGGACGTTTGCCTTTTCGGAAAGAGGCTCTGCCGAGAACGAGCACCGTGACATGCTGAGCGTCCTAAAAAGGCACAGATGCCCAGTGCTGTTGTGCCTGTGGGTAGGGTGCACGGGGCCAGTGAAGACCAGCAAGAGCTTTCAGGGCTGGCCCCTTCCTTGTGGGAGAAGGAGCCGGACGTTTGCCTTTTCGGAAAGAGGCTCTGCCGAGAACGAGCGCCGTGAGATATGCCGTCTGTGGTTAAGCACAGATGCCCAGTGCTGTTGTGCCTATTCATAGGGTGCACGGGGCCAGTGAAGACCAGCAAGAGCTTTCAGGGCTGGCCCCTTCCTTGTGGGAGAAGGAGCCGGACGTTTGCCTTTTCGGAAAGAGGCTCTGCCGAGAACGAGCGCCGTGAGATATGCCGTCTGTGATTAAGCACAGATGCCCAGTGCTGTTGTGCCTATTCATAGGGTGCACGGGGCCAGTGAAGACCAGCAAGAGCTTTCAGGGCTGGCCCCTTCCTTGTGGGAGAAGGAGCCGGACGTTTGCCTTTTCGGAAAGAGGCTCTGCCGAGAACGAGCGCCGTGAGATATGCCGTCTGTGATTAAGCACAGATGCCCAGTGCTGTTGTGCCTATTCATAGGGTGCACGGGGACAGTGAAGACCAGCAAGAGCTTTCAGGGCTGGCCCCTTCCTTGTGGGAGAAGGAGCCGGACGTTTGCCTTTTCGGAAAGAGGCTCTGCCGAGAGCGAACGCAGTGAGATGCTGAGTCTCTGGGAAAGCACAGATGCCCAGTGCTGTTGTGGCTATTCATAGGGTGCACGGGGCCAGTGAAGACCAGCAAGAGCTTTCAGGGCTGGCCCCTTCCTTGTGGGAGAAGGAGCCGGACGTTTGCCTTTTCGGAAAGAGGCTCTGCCGAGAGCGAACGCCGTGAGATATGCCGTCTGTGGTTAAGCACAGATGCCCAGTGCTGTTGTGCCTGTGGGTAGGGTGCACGGGGCCAGTGAAGACCAGCAAGAGCTTTCAGGGCTGGCCCCTTCCTTGTGGGAGAAGGAGCCGGACGTTTGCCTTTTCGGAAAGAGGCTCTGCCGAGAACGAGCGCCGTGAGATGCTGAGTCTCTGGGAAAGCACAGATGCCCAGTGCTGTTGTGCCTATTCATAGGGTGCACGGGGACAGTGAAGACCAGCAAGAGCTTTCAGGGCTGGCCCCTTCCTTGTGGGAGAAGGAGCCAGACGTTTGCCTTTTCGGAAAGAGGCTCTGCCGAGAACGAGCGCCGTGAGATATGCCGTCTAAGGTTAAGCACAGATGCCCAGTGCTGTTGTGCCTGTGGGTAGGGTGCACGGGGCCAGTGAAGACCAGCAAGAGCTTTCAGGGCTGGCCCCTTCCTTGTGGGAGAAGGAGCCGGACGTTTGCCTTTTCGGAAAGAGGCTCTGCCGAGAACGAGCACCGTGACATGCTGAGCGTCCTAAAAAGGCACAGATGCCCAGTGCTGTTGTGCCTGTGGGTAGGGTGCACAGGGACAGTGAAGACCAGCAAGAGCTTTCAGGGCTGGCCCCTTCCTTGTGGGAGAAGGAGCCGGACGTTTGCCTTTTCGGAAAGAGGCTCTGCCGAGAACGAGCGCCGTGAGATATGCCGTCTGTGGTTAAGCACAGATGCCCAGTGCTGTTGTGCCTGTGGGTAGGGTGCACGGGGCCAGTGAAGACCAGCAAGAGCTTTCAGGGCTGGCCCCTTCCTTGTGGGAGAAGGAGCCGGACGTTTGCCTTTTCGGAAAGAGGCTCTGCCGAGAACGAGCGCCGTGAGATGCTGAGTCTCTGGGAAAGCAGAGATGCCCAGTGCTGTTGTGCCTGTGGGTAGGGTGCACGGGGACAGTGAAGACCAGCAAGAGCTTTCAGGGCTGGCCCCTTCCTTGTGGGAGAAGGAGCCGGACGTTTGCCTTTTCGGAAAGAGGCTCTGCCGAGAACGAGCGCCGTGAGATGCTGAGTCTCTCGGAAAGCACAGATGCCCAGTGCTGTTGTGCCTGTGGGTAGGGTGCACAGGGACAGTGAAGACCAGCAAGAGCTTTCAGGGCTGGCCCCTTCCTTGTGGGAGAAGGAGCCGGACGTTTGCCTTTTCGGAAAGAGGCTCTGCCGAGAGCGAACGCCGTGAGATATGCCGTCTGTGGTTAAGCACAGATGCCCAGTGCTGTTGTGCCTGTGGGTAGGGTGCACGGGGCCAGTGAAGACCAGCAAGAGCTTTCAGGGCTGGCCCCTTCCTTGTGGGAGAAGGAGCCGGACGTTTGCCTTTTCGGAAAGAGGCTCTGCCGAGAACGAGCGCCGTGAGATGCTGAGTCTCTGGGAAAGCACAGATGCCCAGTGCTGTTGTGCCTATTCATAGGGTGCACGGGGCCAGTGAAGACCAGCAAGAGCTTTCAGGGCTGGCCCCTTCCTTGTGGGAGAAGGAGCCAGACGTTTGCCTTTTCGGAAAGAGGCTCTGCCGAGAACGAGCGCCGTGAGATATGCCGTCTGTGGTTAAGCACAGATGCCCAGTGCTGTTGTGCCTGTGGGTAGGGTGCACGGGGCCAGTGAAGACCAGCAAGAGCTTTCAGGGCTGGCCCCTTCCTTGTGGGAGAAGGAGCCGGACGTTTGCCTTTTCGGAAAGAGGCTCTGCCGAGAACGAGCACCGTGACATGCTGAGCGTCCTAAAAAGGCACAGATGCCCAGTGCTGTTGTGCCTGTGGGTAGGGTGCACGGGGCCAGTGAAGACCAGCAAGAGCTTTCAGGGCTGGCCCCTTCCTTGTGGGAGAAGGAGCCGGACGTTTGCCTTTTCGGAAAGAGGCTCTGCCGAGAACGAGCGCCGTGAGATATGCCGTCTGTGGTTAAGCACAGATGCCCAGTGCTGTTGTGCCTGTGGGTAGGGTGCACGGGGCCAGTGAAGACCAGCAAGAGCTTTCAGGGCTGGCCCCTTCCTTGTGGGAGAAGGAGCCGGACGTTTGCCTTTTCGGAAAGAGGCTCTGCCGAGAACGAGCGCCGTGAGATATGCCGTCTGTGGTTAAGCACAGATGCCCAGTGCTGTTGTGCCTATTCATAGGGTGCACGGGGACAGTGAAGACCATCAAGAGCTTTCAGGGCTGGCCCCTTCCTTGTGGGAGAAGGAGCCGGACGTTTGCCTTTTCGGAAAGAGGCTCTGCCGAGAACGAGCGCCGTGAGATATGCCGTCTGTGATTAAGCACAGATGCCCAGTGCTGTTGTGCCTATTCATAGGGTGCACGGGGACAGTGAAGACCAGCAAGAGCTTTCAGGGCTGGCCCCTTCCTTGTGGGAGAAGGAGCCGGACGTTTGCCTTTTCGGAAAGAGGCTCTGCCGAGAGCGAACGCAGTGAGATGCTGAGTCTCTGGGAAAGCACAGATGCCCAGTGCTGTTGTGCCTGTGGGTAGGGTGCACGGGGCCAGTGAAGACCAGCAAGAGCTTTCAGGGCTGGCCCCTTCCTTGTGGGAGAAGGAGCCGGACGTTTGCCTTTTCGGAAAGAGGCTCTGCCGAGAGCGAACGCCGTGAGATATGCCGTCTGTGGTTAAGCACAGATGCCCAGTGCTGTTGTGCCTGTGGGTAGGGTGCACGGGGCCAGTGAAGACCAGCAAGAGCTTTCAGGGCTGGCCCCTTCCTTGTGGGAGAAGGAGCCGGACGTTTGCCTTTTCGGAAAGAGGCTCTGCCGAGAACGAGCGCCGTGAGATGCTGAGTCTCTGGGAAAGCACAGATGCCCAGTGCTGTTGTGCCTGTGGGTAGGGTGCACGGGGCCAGTGAAGACCAGCAAGAGCTTTCAGGGCTGGCCCCTTCCTTGTGGGAGAAGGAGCCGGACGTTTGCCTTTTCGGAAAGAGGCTCTGCCGAGAACGAGCGCCGTGAGATGCTGAGTCTCTGGGAAAGCACAGATGCCCAGTGCTGTTGTGCCTGTGGGTAGGGTGCACGGGGCCAGTGAAGACCAGCAAGAGCTTTCAGGGCTGGCCCCTTCCTTGTGGGAGAAGGAGCCGGACGTTTGCCTTTTCGGAAAGAGGCTCTGCCGAGAGCGAACGCCGTGAGATATGCCGTCTGTGGTTAAGCACAGATGCCCAGTGCTGTTGTGCCTGTGGGTAGGGTGCACGGGGCCAGTGAAGACCAGCAAGAGCTTTCAGGGCTGGCCCCTTCCTTGTGGGAGAAGGAGCCGGACGTTTGCCTTTTCGGAAAGAGGCTCTGCCGAGAACGAGCGCCGTGAGATGCTGAGTCTCTGGGAAAGCACAGATGCCCAGTGCTGTTGTGCCTATTCATAGGGTGCACGGGGACAGTGAAGACCAGCAAGAGCTTTCAGGGCTGGCCCCTTCCTTGTGGGAGAAGGAGCCAGACGTTTGCCTTTTCGGAAAGAGGCTCTGCCGAGAACGAGCGCCGTGAGATATGCCGTCTAAGGTTAAGCACAGATGCCCAGTGCTGTTGTGCCTGTGGGTAGAGTGCACGGGGCCAGTGAAGACCAGCAAGAGCTTTCAGGGCTGGCCCCTTCCTTGTGGGAGAAGGAGCCGGACGTTTGCCTTTTCGGAAAGAGGCTCTGCCGAGAACGAGCACCGTGACATGCTGAGCGTCCTAAAAAGGCACAGATGCCCAGTGCTGTTGTGCCTGTGGGTAGGGTGCACGGGGCCAGTGAAGACCAGCAAGAGCTTTCAGGGCTGGCCCCTTCCTTGTGGGAGAAGGAGCCGGACGTTTGCCTTTTCGGAAAGAGGCTCTGCCGAGAACGAGCGCCGTGAGATATGCCGTCTGTGGTTAAGCACAGATGCCCAGTGCTGTTGTGCCTATTCATAGGGTGCACGGGGCCAGTGAAGACCAGCAAGAGCTTTCAGGGCTGGCCCCTTCCTTGTGGGAGAAGGAGCCGGACGTTTGCCTTTTCGGAAAGAGGCTCTGCCGAGAACGAGCGCCGTGAGATATGCCGTCTGTGATTAAGCACAGATGCCCAGTGCTGTTGTGCCTATTCATAGGGTGCACGGGGCCAGTGAAGACCAGCAAGAGCTTTCAGGGCTGGCCCCTTCCTTGTGGGAGAAGGAGCCGGACGTTTGCCTTTTCGGAAAGAGGCTCTGCCGAGAACGAGCGCCGTGAGATATGCCGTCTGTGATTAAGCACAGATGCCCAGTGCTGTTGTGCCTATTCATAGGGTGCACGGGGACAGTGAAGACCAGCAAGAGCTTTCAGGGCTGGCCCCTTCCTTGTGGGAGAAGGAGCCGGACGTTTGCCTTTTCGGAAAGAGGCTCTGCCGAGAGCGAACGCAGTGAGATGCTGAGTCTCTGGGAAAGCACAGATGCCCAGTGCTGTTGTGCCTGTGGGTAGGGTGCACGGGGCCAGTGAAGACCAGCAAGAGCTTTCAGGGCTGGCCCCTTCCTTGTGGGAGAAGGAGCCGGACGTTTGCCTTTTCGGAAAGAGGCTCTGCCGAGAGCGAACGCCGTGAGATATGCCGTCTGTGGTTAAGCACAGATGCCAAGTGCTGTTGTGCCTGTGGGTAGGGTGCACGGGGCCAGTGAAGACCAGCAAGAGCTTTCAGGGCTGGCCCCTTCCTTGTGGGAGAAGGAGCCGGACGTTTGCCTTTTCGGAAAGAGGCTCTGCCGAGAACGAGCGCCGTGAGATGCTGAGTCTCTGGGAAAGCACAGATGCCCAGTGCTGTTGTGCCTGTGGGTAGGGTGCACGGGGACAGTGAAGACCAGCAAGAGCTTTCAGGGCTGGCCCCTTCCTTGTGGGAGAAGGAGCCGGACGTTTGCCTTTTCGGAAAGAGGCTCTGCCGAGAGCGAGCGCCGTGAGATGCTGAGTCTCTCGGAAAGCACAGATGCCCAGTGCTGTTGTGCCTGTGGGTAGGGTGCACAGGGACAGTGAAGACCAGCAAGAGCTTTCAGGGCTGGCCCCTTCCTTGTGGGAGAAGGAGCCGGACGTTTGCCTTTTCGGAAAGAGGCTCTGCCGAGAGCGAACGCCGTGAGATATGCCGTCTGTGGTTAAGCACAGATGCCCAGTGCTGTTGTGCCTGTGGGTAGGGTGCACGGGGCCAGTGAAGACCAGCAAGAGCTTTCAGGGCTGGCCCCTTCCTTGTGGGAGAAGGAGCCGGACGTTTGCCTTTTCGGAAAGAGGCTCTGCCGAGAAC
This sequence comes from Haliaeetus albicilla, assembly GCF_947461875.1. Classification (NCBI taxonomy): domain Eukaryota; kingdom Metazoa; phylum Chordata; class Aves; order Accipitriformes; family Accipitridae; genus Haliaeetus; species Haliaeetus albicilla. The sequence goes on from NC_091498.1 coordinate 9,258,072, forward strand.
GAGCGCCGTGAGATGCTGAGTCTCTGGGAAAGCACAGATGCCCAGTGCTGTTGTGCCTATTCATAGGGTGCACGGGGACAGTGAAGACCAGCAAGAGCTTTCAGGGCTGGCCCCTTCCTTGTGGGAGAAGGAGCCAGACGTTTGCCTTTTCGGAAAGAGGCTCTGCCGAGAACGAGCGCCGTGAGATATGCCGTCTAAGGTTAAGCACAGATGCCCAGTGCTGTTGTGCCTGTGGGTAGGGTGCACGGGGCCAGTGAAGACCAGCAAGAGCTTTCAGGGCTGGCCCCTTCCTTGTGGGAGAAGGAGCCGGACGTTTGCCTTTTCGGAAAGAGGCTCTGCCGAGAACGAGCACCGTGACATGCTGAGCGTCCTAAAAAGGCACAGATGCCCAGTGCTGTTGTGCCTGTGGGTAGGGTGCACAGGGACAGTGAAGACCAGCAAGAGCTTTCAGGGCTGGCCCCTTCCTTGTGGGAGAAGGAGCCGGACGTTTGCCTTTTCGGAAAGAGGCTCTGCCGAGAACGAGCGCCGTGAGATATGCCGTCTGTGGTTAAGCACAGATGCCCAGTGCTGTTGTGCCTGTGGGTAGGGTGCACGGGGCCAGTGAAGACCAGCAAGAGCTTTCAGGGCTGGCCCCTTCCTTGTGGGAGAAGGAGCCGGACGTTTGCCTTTTCGGAAAGAGGCTCTGCCGAGAACGAGCGCCGTGAGATATGCCGTCTGTGGTTAAGCACAGATGCCCAGTGCTGTTGTGCCTATTCATAGGGTGCACGGGGACAGTGAAGACCAGCAAGAGCTTTCAGGGCTGGCCCCTTCCTTGTGGGAGAAGGAGCCGGACGTTTGCCTTTTCGGAAAGAGGCTCTGCCGAGAACGAGCGCCGTGAGATATGCCGTCTGTGATTAAGCACAGATGCCCAGTGCTGTTGTGCCTATTCATAGGGTGCACGGGGACAGTGAAGACCAGCAAGAGCTTTCAGGGCTGGCCCCTTCCTTGTGGGAGAAGGAGCCGGACGTTTGCCTTTTCGGAAAGAGGCTCTGCCGAGAGCGAACGCAGTGAGATGCTGAGTCTCTGGGAAAGCACAGATGCCCAGTGCTGTTGTGCCTGTGGGTAGGGTGCACGGGGACAGTGAAGACCAGCAAGAGCTTTCAGGGCTGGCCCCTTCCTTGTGGGAGAAGGAGCCGGACGTTTGCCTTTTCGAAAAGAGGCTCTGCCGACAGCGAACGCCGTGAGATATGCCGTCTGTGGTTAAGCACAGATGCCCAGTGCTGTTGTGCCTGTGGGTAGGGTGCACGGGGCCAGTGAAGACCAGCAAGAGCTTTCAGGGCTGGCCCCTTCCTTGTGGGAGAAGGAGCCGGACGTTTGCCTTTTCGGAAAGAGGCTCTGCCGAGAACGAGCGCCGTGAGATGCTGAGCGTCCTAAAAAGGCACAGATGCCCAGTGCTGTTGTGCCTGTGGATAGGGTGCACGGGGACAGTGAAGACCAGCAAGAGCTTTCAGGGCTGGCCCCTTCCTTGTGGGAGAAGGAGCCGGACGTTTGCCTTTTCGGAAAGAGGCTCTGCCGAGAACGAGCGCCGTGAGATATGCCGTCTGTGGTTAAGCACAGATGCCCAGTGCTGTTGTGCCTATGCATAGGGTGCACGGGGACAGTGAAGACCAGCAAGAGCTTTCAGGGCTGGCCCCTTCCTTGTGGGAGAAGGAGCCGGACGTTTGCCTTTTCGGAAAGAGGCTCTGCCGAGAACGAACGCCGTGAGATGCTGATTCTCTGGGAAAGCACAGATGCCCAGTGCTGTTGTGCCTGTGGGTAGGGTGCACGGGGACAGTGAAGACCAGCAAGAGCTTTCAGGGCTGGCCCCTTCCTTGTGGGAGAAGGAGCCGGACGTTTGCCTTTTCGGAAAGAGGCTCTGCCGAGAACGAACGCCGTGAGATGCTGATTCTCTGGGAAAGCACAGATGCCCAGTGCTGTTGTGCCTGTGGGTAGGGTGCACGGGGACAGTGAAGACCAGCAAGAGCTTTCAGGGCTGGCCCCTTCCTTGTGGGAGAAGGAGCCGGACGTTTGCCTTTTCGGAAAGAGGCTCTGCCGAGAACGAGCGCCGTGAGATATGCCGTCTGTGGTTAAGCACAGATGCTCATTGCTGTTGTGCCTATGCATAGGGTGCACGGGGACAGTGAAGACCAGCAAGAGCTTTCAGGGCTGGCCCCTTCCTTGTGGGAGAAGGAGCCGGACGTTTGCCTTTTCGGAAGGAGGCTCTGCCGAGAACGAGCGCCGTGAGATATGCCGTCTGTGGTTAAGCACAGATGCCCAGTGCTGTTGTGCCTGTGGGTAGGGTGCACGGGGCCAGTGAAGACCAGCAAGAGCTTTCAGGGCTGGCCCCTTCCATGTGGCAGAAGGAGCCGGACGTTTGCCTTTTCGGAAAGAGGCTCTGCCGAGAACGAGCGCCGTGAGATATGCCGTCTGTGGTTAAGCACAGATGCCGAGTGCTGTTGTGCCTATGCATAGGGTGCACGGGGACAGTGAAGACCAGCAAGAGCTTTCAGGGCTGGCCCCTTCCTTGTGGGAGAAGGAGCCGGACGTTTGCCTTTTCGGAAAGAGGCTCTGCCGAGAACGAGCGCCGTGAGATGCTGATTCTCTGGGAAAGCACAGATGCCCAGTGCTGTTGTGCCTGTGGGTAGGGTGCACGGGGACAGTGAAGACCAGCAAGAGCTTTCAGGGCTGGCCCCTTCCTTGTGGGAGAAGGAGCCGGACGTTTGCCTTTTCGGAAAGAGGCTCTGCCGAGAACGAGCGCCGTGAGATATGCCGTCTGTGGTTAAGCACAGATGCCCAGTGCTGTTGTGCCTATTCATAGGGTGCACGGGGACAGTGAAGACCAGCAAGACCTTTCAGGGCTGGCCCCTTCCTTGTGGGAGAAGGAGCCGGACGTTTGCCTTTTCGGAAAGAGGCTCTGCCGAGAGCGAACGCAGTGAGATGCTGAGTCTCTGGGAAAGCACAGATGCCCAGTGCTGTTGTGCCTGTGGGTAGGGTGCACGGGGACAGTGAAGACCAGCAAGAGCTTTCAGGGCTGGCCCCTTCCTTGTGGGAGAAGGAGCCGGACGTTTGCCTTTTCGGAAAGAGGCTCTGCCGAGAGCGAACGCCGTGAGATATGCCGTCTGTGGTTAAGCACAGATGCCCAGTGCTGTTGTGCCTGTGGGTAGGGTGCACGGGGCCAGTGAAGACCAGCAAGAGCTTTCAGGGCTGGCCCCTTCCTTGTGGGAGAAGGAGCCGGACGTTTGCCTTTTTGGAAAGAGGCTCTGCCGAGAACGAGCGCCGTGAGATGCTGAGCGTCCTAAAAAGGCACAGATGCCCAGTGCTGTTGTGCCTGTGGATAGGGTGCACGGGGCCAGTGAAGACCAGCAAGAGCTTTCAGGGCTGGCCCCTTCCTTGTGGGAGAAGGAGCCGGACGTTTGCCTTTTCGGAAAGAGGCTCTGCCGAGAACGAGCGCCGTGAGATATGCCGTCTGTGGTTAAGCACAGATGCCCAGTGCTGTTGTGCCTGTGGGTAGGGTGCACGGGGCCAGTGAAGACCAGCAAGAGCTTTCAGGGCTGGCCCCTTCCTTGTGGGAGAAGGAGCCGGACGTTTGCCTTTTCGGAAAGAGGCTCTGCCGAGAACGAGCGCCGTGAGATATGCCGTCTGTGGTTAAGCACAGATGCCCAGTGCTGTTGTGCCTATGCATAGGGTGCACGGGGCCAGTGAAGACCAGCAAGAGCTTTCAGGGCTGGCCCCTTCCTTGTGGGAGAAGGAGCCGGACGTTTGCCTTTTCGGAAAGAGGCTCTGCCAATAGCGAACGCCGTGAGATGCTGAGTCTCTGGGAAAGCTCAGATGCCCAGTGCTGTTGTGCCTATTCATAGGGTGCACGGGGACAGTGAAGACCAGCAAGAGCTTTCAGGGCTGGCCCCTTCCTTGTGGGAGAAGGAGCCGGACGTTTGCCTTTTCGGAAAGAGGCTCTGCCGAGAACGAGCGCCGTGAGATATGCCGTCTGCGGATAAGCACAGATGCCCAGTGCTGTTGTGCCTGTGGGCAGGGTGCACGGGGACAGTGAAGACCAGCAAGAGCTTTCAGGGCTGGCCCCTTCCTTGTGGGAGAAGGAGCCGGACGTTTGCCTTTTCGGAAAGTGGCTCTGCCGAGAACGAGCGCCGTGAGATATGCCGTCTGTGGTTAAGCACAGATGCCCAGTGCTGTTGTGCCTGTGGGTAGGGTGCACGGGGACAGTGAAGACCAGCAAGAGCTTTCAGGGCTGGCCCCTTCCTTGTGGGAGAAGGAGCCGGACGTTTGCCTTTTCGGAAAGAGGCTCTGCCGAGAGCGAACGCCATGAGATATGCCGTCTGTGGTTAAGCACAGATGCCCAGTGCTGTTGTGCCTGTGGGTAGGGTGCACGGGGCCAGTGAAGACCAGCAAGAGCTTTCAGGGCTGGCCCCTTCCTTGTGGGAGAAGGAGCCGGACGTTTGCCTTTTCGGAAAGAGGCTCTGCCGAGAACGAGCGCCGTGAGATGCTGAGTCTCTGGGAAAGCACAGATGCCCAGTGCTGTTGTGCCTGTGGGTAGGGTGCACGGGTCCAGTGAAGACCAGCAAGAGCTTTCAGGGCTGGCCCCTTCCTTGTGGGAGAAGGAGCCGGACGTTTGCCTTTTCGGAAAGAGGCTCTGCCGAGAACGAGCACCGTGACATGCTGAGCGTCCTAAAAAGGCACAGATGCCCAGTGCTGTTGTGCCTGTGGATAGGGTGCACGGGGCCAGTGAAGACCAGCAAGAGCTTTCAGGGCTGGCCCCTTCCTTGTGGGAGAAGGAGCCGGACGTTTGCCTTTTCGGAAAGAGGCTCTGCCGAGAACGAGCGCCGTGAGATATGCCGTCTGTGGTTAAGCACAGATGCCCAGTGCTGTTGTGCCTGTGGGTAGGGTGCACGGGGCCAGTGAAGACCAGCAAGAGCTTTCAGGGCTGGCCCCTTCCTTGTGGGAGAAGGAGCCGGACGTTTGCCTTTTCGGAAAGAGGCTCTGCCGAGAACGAGCGCCGTGAGATATGCCGTCTGTGGTTAAGCACAGATGCCCAGTGCTGTTGTGCCTGTGGGTAGGGTGCACGGGGACAGTGAAGACCAGCAAGAGCTTTCAGGGCTGGCCCCTTCCTTGTGGGAGAAGGAGCCGGACGTTTGCCTTTTCGGAAAGAGGCTCTGCCGAGAGCGAACGCCGTGAGATATGCCGTCTGTGATTAAGCACAGATGCCCAGTGCTGTTTTGCCTATTCATAGGGTGCACGGGGACAGTGAAGACCAGCAAGAGCTTTCAGGGCTGGCCCCTTCCTTGTGGGAGAAGGAGCCGGACGTTTGCCTTTTCGGAAAGAGGCTCTGCCGAGAGCGAACGCAGTGAGATGCTGAGTCTCTGGGAAAGCACAGATGCCCAGTGCTGTTGTGCCTGTGGGTAGGGTGCACGGGGACAGTGAAGACCAGCAAGAGCTTTCAGGGCTGGCCCCTTCCTTGTGGGAGAAGGAGCCGGACGTTTGCCTTTTCGGAAAGAGGCTCTGCCGACAGCGAACGCCGTGAGATATGCCGTCTGTGGTTAAGCACAGATGCCCAGTGCTGTTGTGCCTGTGGGTAGGGTGCACGGGGCCAGTGAAGACCAGCAAGAGCTTTCAGGGCTGGCCCCTTCCTTGTGGGAGAAGGAGCCGGACGTTTGCCTTTTCGGAAAGAGGCTCTGCCGAGAACGAGCGCCGTGAGATGCTGAGCGTCCTAAAAATGCACAGATGCCCAGTGCTGTTGTGCCTGTGGATAGGGTGCACGGGGACAGTGAAGACCAGCAAGAGCTTTCAGGGCTGGCCCCTTCCTTGTGGGAGAAGGAGCCGGACGTTTGCCTTTTCGGAAAGAGGCTCTGCCGAGAACGAGCGCCGTGAGATATGCCGTCTGTGGTTAAGCACAGATGCCCAGTGCTGTTGTGCCTATGCATAGGGTGCACGGGGACAGTGAAGACCAGCAAGAGCTTTCAGGGCTGGCCCCTTCCTTGTGGGAGAAGGAGCCGGACGTTTGCCTTTTCGGAAAGAGGCTCTGCCAATAGCGAACGCCGTGAGATGCTGAGTCTCTGGGAAAGCACAGATGCCCAGTGCTGTTGTGCCTGTGGTTAGGGTGCACGGGGACAGTGAAGACCAGCAAGAGCTTTCAGGGCTGGCCTCTTCCTTGTGGGAGAAGGAGCCGGACGTTTGCCTTTTCGGAAAGAGGCTCTGCCGAGAACGAGCGCCGTGAGATATGCCGTCTGTGGTTAAGCACAGATGCCCAGTGCTGTTGTGCCTGTGGGTAGGGTGCACGGGGACAGTGAAGACCAGCAAGAGCTTTCAGGGCTGGCCCCTTCCTTGTGGGAGAAGGAGCCGGACGTTTGCCTTTTCGGAAGGAGGCTCTGCCGAGAACGAGCGCCGTGAGATATGGCGTCTGTGGTTAAGCACAGATGCCCAGTGCTGTTGTGCCTGTGGGTAGGGTGCACGGGGATAGTGAAGACCAGCAAGAGCTTTCAGGGCTGGCCCCTTCCATGTGGCAGAAGGAGCCGGACGTTTGCCTTTTCGGAAAGAGGCTCTGCCGAGAACGAGCGCCGTGAGATATGCCGTCTGTGGTTAAGCACAGATGCCCAGTGCTGTTGTGCCTATGCATAGGGTGCACGGGGACAGTGAAGACCAGCAAGAGCTTTCAGGGCTGGCCCCTTCCTTGTGGGAGAAGGAGCCGGACGTTTGCCTTTTCGGAAAGAGGCTCTGCCGAGAACGAGCGCCGTGAGATGCTGATTCTCTGGGAAAGCACAGATGCCCAGTGCTGTTGTGCCTGTGGGTAGGGTGCACGGGGACAGTGAAGACCAGCAAGAGCTTTCAGGGCTGGCCCCTTCCTTGTGGGAGAAGGAGCTGGACGTTTGCCTTTTCGGAAAGAGGCTCTGCCGAGAACGAGCGCCGTGAGATATGCCGTCTGTGGTTAAGCACAGATGCCCAGTGCTGTTGTGCCTATGCATAGGGAGCACGGGGACAGTGAAGACCAGCAAGAGCTTTCAGGGCTGGCCCCTTCCTTGTGGGAGAAGGAGCCGGACGTTTGCCTTTTCGGAAAGAGGCTCTGCCGACAGCGAACGCCGTGAGATATGCCGTCTGTGGTTAAGCACAGATGCCCAGTGCTGTTGTGCCTGTGGGTAGGGTGCACGGGGCCAGTGAAGACCAGCAAGAGCTTTCAGGGCTGGCCCCTTCCTTGTGGGAGAAGGAGCCGGACGTTTGCCTTTTCGGAAAGAGGCTCTGCCGAGAACGAGCGCCGTGAGATATGCCGTCTGTGGTTAAGCACAGATGCCCAGTGCTGTTGTGCCTATGCATAGGGTGCACGGGGACAGTGAAGACCAGCAAGAGCTTTCAGGGCTGGCCCCTTCCTTGTGGGAGAAGGAGCCGGACGTTTGCCTTTTCGGAAAGAGGCTCTGCCGACAGCGAACGCCGTGAGATATGCCGTCTGTGGTTAAGCACAGATGCCCAGTGCTGTTGTGCCTATGCATAGGGTGCACGGGGACAGTGAAGACCAGCAAGAGCTTTCAGGGCTGGCCCCTTCCTTGTGGGAGAAGGAGCCGGACGTTTGCCTTTTCGGAAAGAGGCTCTGCCGAGAACGAGCGCCGTGAGATGCTGAGCGTCCTAAAAAGGCACAGATGCCCAGTGCTGTTGTGCCTGTGGATAGGGTGCACAGGGACAGTGAAGACCAGCAAGAGCTTTCAGGGCTGGCCCCTTCCTTGTGGGAGAAGGAGCCGGACGTTTGCCTTTTCGGAAAGAGGCTCTGCCGAGAACGAGCGCCGTGAGATATGCCGTCTGTGGTTAAGCACAGATGCCCAGTGCTGTTGTGCCTATGCATAGGGTGCACGGGGACAGTGAAGACCAGCAAGAGCTTTCAGGGCTGGCCCCTTCCTTGTGGGAGAAGGAGCCGGACGTTTGCCTTTTCGGAAAGAGGCTCTGCCAATAGCGAACGCCGTGAGATGCTGAGTCTCTGGGAAAGCACAGATGCCCAGTGCTGTTGTGCCTGTGGATAGGGTGCACGGGGACAGTGAAGACCAGCAAGAGCTTTCAGGGCTGGCCTCTTCCTTGTGGGAGAAGGAGCCGGACGTTTGCCTTTTCGGAAAGAGGCTCTGCCGAGAACGAGCGCCGTGAGATATGCCGTCTGCGGTTAAGCACAGATGCCCAGTGCTGTTGTGCCTGTGGGTAGGGTGCACGGGGACAGTGAAGACCAGCAAGAGCTTTCAGGGCTGGCCCCTTCCTTGTGGGAGAAGGAGCCGGACGTTTGCCTTTTCGGAAGGAGGCTCTGCCGAGAACGAGCGCCGTGAGATATGCCGTCTGTGGTTAAGCACAGATGCCCAGTGCTGTTGTGCCTGTGGGTAGGGTGCACGGGGATAGTGAAGACCAGCAAGAGCTTTCAGGGCTGGCCCCTTCCATGTGGCAGAAGGAGCCGGACGTTTGCCTTTTCGGAAAGAGGCTCTGCCGAGAACGAGCGCCGTGAGATATGCCGTCTGTGGTTAAGCACAGATGCCCAGTGCTGTTGTGCCTATTCATAGGGTGCACGGGGACAGTGAAGACCAGCAAGAGCTTTCAGGGCTGGCCCCTTCCTTGTGGGAGAAGGAGCCGGACGTTTGCCTTTTCGGAAAGAGGCTCTGCCGAGAACGAGCGCCGTGAGATGCTGATTCTCTGGGAAAGCACAGATGCCCAGTGCTGTTGTGCCTGTGGGTAGGGTGCACGGGGCCAGTGAAGACCAGCAAGAGCTTTCAGGGCTGGCCCCTTCCTTGTGGGAGAAGGAGCCGGACGTTTGCCTTTTCGGAAAGAGGCTCTGCCGAGAACGAGCGCCGTGAGATATGCCGTCTGTGGTTAAGCACAAATGCTCATTGCTGTTGTGCCTGTGGGTAGGGTGCACGGGGCCAGTGAAGACCAGCAAGAGCTTTCAGGGCTGGCCCCTTCCTTGTGGGAGAAGGAGCCGGACGTTTGCCTTTTCGGAAAGAGGCTCTGCCGAGAACGAGCGCCGTGAGATATGCCGTCTGTGGTTAAGCACAGATGCCCAGTGCTGTTGTGCCTGTGGGTAGGGTGCACGGGGACAGTGAAGACCAGCAAGAGCTTTCAGGGCTGGCCCCTTCCTTGTGGGAGGAGCCGGACGTTTGCCTTTTCGGAAAGAGGCTCTGCCGAGAGCGAACGCAGTGAGATGCTGAGTCTCTGGGAAAGCACAGATGCCCAGTGCTGTTGTGCCTATTCATAGGGTGCACGGGGACAGTGAAGACCAGCAAGAGCTTTCAGGGCTGGCCCCTTCCTTGTGGGAGAAGGAGCCGGACGTTTGCCTTTTCGGAAAGAGGCTCTGCCGACAGCGAACGCCGTGAGATATGCCGTCTGTGGTTAAGCACAGATGCCCAGTGCTGTTGTGCCTGTGGGTAGGGTGCACGGGGCCAGTGAAGACCAGCAAGAGCTTTCAGGGCTGGCCCCTTCCTTGTGGGAGAAGGAGCCGGACGTTTGCCTTTTCGGAAAGAGGCTCTGCCGAGAACGAGCGCCGTGAGATGCTGATTCTCTGGGAAAGCACAGATGCCCAGTGCTGTTGTGCCTGTGGGTAGGGTGCACGGGGACAGTGAAGACCAGCAAGAGCTTTCAGGGCTGGCCCCTTCCTTGTGGGAGAAGGAGCTGGACGTTTGCCTTTTCGGAAAGAGGCTCTGCCGAGAACGAGCGCCGTGAGATATGCCGTCTGTGGTTAAGCACAGATGCCCAGTGCTGTTGTGCCTGTGGGTAGGGTGCACGGGGCCAGTGAAGACCAGCAAGAGCTTTCAGGGCTGGCCCCTTCCTTGTGGGAGAAGGAGCCGGACGTTTGCCTTTTCGGAAAGAGGCTCTGCCGACAGCGAACGCCGTGAGATATGCCGTCTGTGGTTATGCACAGATGCCCAGTGCTGTTGTGCCTGTGGGTAGGGTGCACGGGGCCAGTGAAGACCAGCAAGAGCTTTCAGGGCTGGCCCCTTCCTTGTGGGAGAAGGAGCCGGACGTTTGCCTTTTCGGAAAGAGGCTCTGCCGAGAACGAGCGCCGTGAGATATGCCGTCTGTGGTTAAGCACAGATGCCCAGTGCTGTTGTGCCTATGCATAGGGTGCACGGGGACAGTGAAGACCAGCAAGAGCTTTCAGGGCTGGCACCTTCCTTGTGGGAGAAGGAGCCGGACGTTTGCCTTTTCGGAAAGAGGCTCTGCCGACAGCGAACGCCGTGAGATATGCCGTCTGTGGTTAAGCACAGATGCCCAGTGCTGTTGTGCCTGTGGGTAGGGTGCACGGGGCCAGTGAAGACCAGCAAGAGCTTTCAGGGCTGGCCCCTTCCTTGTGGGAGAAGGAGCCGGACGTTTGCCTTTTCGGAAAGAGGCTCTGCCGAGAACGAGCGCCGTGAGATATGCCGTCTGTGGTTAAGCACAGATGCCCAGTGCTGTTGTGCCTGTGGGTAGGGTGCACGGGGCCAGTGAAGACCAGCAAGAGCTTTCAGGGCTGGCCCCTTCCTTGTGGGAGAAGGAGCCGGACGTTTGCCTTTTCGGAAAGAGGCTCTGCCGAGAACGAGCGCCGTGAGATATGCCGTCTGTGGTTAAGCACAGATGCCCAGTGCTGTTGTGCCTATGCATAGGGTGCACGGGGACAGTGAAGACCAGCAAGAGCTTTCAGGGCTGGCCCCTTCCTTGTGGGAGAAGGAGCCGGACGTTTGCCTTTTCGGAAAGAGGCTCTGCCGAGAACGAGCGCCGTGAGATATGCCGTCTGTGGTTAAGCACAGATGCCCAGTGCTGTTGTGCCTGTGGTTAGGGTGCACGGGGACAGTGAAGACCAGCAAGAGCTTTCAGGGCTGGCCCCTTCCTTGTGGGAGAAGGAGCCGGACGTTTGCCTTTTCGGAAAGAGGCTCTGCCAATAGCGAACGCCGTGAGATGCTGAGTCTCTGGGAAAGCACAGATGCCCAGTGCTGTTGTGCCTGTGGTTAGGGTGCACGGGGACAGTGAAGACCAGCAAGAGCTTTCAGGGCTGGCCTCTTCCTTGTGGGAGAAGGAGCCGGACGTTTGCCTTTTCGGAAAGAGGCTCTGCCGAGAACGAGCGCCGTGAGATATGCCGTCTGCGGTTAAGCACAGATGCCCAGTGCTGTTGTGCCTGTGGGTAGGGTGCACGGGGACAGTGAAGACCAGCAAGAGCTTTCAGGGCTGGCCCCTTCCTTGTGGGAGAAGGAGCCGGACGTTTGCCTTTTCGGAAGGAGGCTCTGCCGAGAACGAGCGCCGTGAGATATGGCGTCTGTGGTTAAGCACAGATGCCCAGTGCTGTTGTGCCTGTGGGTAGGGTGCACGGGGATAGTGAAGACCAGCAAGAGCTTTCAGGGCTGGCCCCTTCCATGTGGCAGAAGGAGCCGGACGTTTGCCTTTTCGGAAAGAGGCTCTGCCGAGAACGAGCGCCGTGAGATATGCCGTCTGTGGTTAAGCACAGATGCCCAGTGCTGTTGTGCCTATGCATAGGGTGCACGGGGACAGTGAAGACCAGCAAGAGCTTTCAGGGCTGGCCCCTTCCTTGTGGGAGAAGGAGCCGGACGTTTGCCTTTTCGGAAAGAGGCTCTGCCGAGAACGAGCGCCGTGAGATGCTGATTCTCTGGGAAAGCACAGATGCCCAGTGCTGTTGTGCCTGTGGGTAGGGTGCACGGGGCCAGTGAAGACCAGCAAGAGCTTTCAGGGCTGGCCCCTTCCTTGTGGGAGAAGGAGCCGGACGTTTGCCTTTTCGGAAAGAGGCTCTGCCGAGAACGAGCGCCGTGAGATATGCCGTCTGTGGTTAAGCACAAATGCTCATTGCTGTTGTGCCTGTGGGTAGGGTGCACGGGGACAGTGAAGACCAGCAAGAGCTTTCAGGGCTGGCCCCTTCCTTGTGGGAGAAGGAGCCGGACGTTTGCCTTTTCGGAAAGAGGCTCTGCCGAGAACGAGCGCCGTGAGATATGCCGTCTGTGGTTAAGCACAGATGCCCAGTGCTGTTGTGCCTGTGGGTAGGGTGCACGGGGCCAGTGAAGACCAGCAAGAGCTTTCAGGGCTGGCCCCTTCCTTGTGGGAGAAGGAGCCGGACGTTTGCCTTTTTGGAAAGAGGCTCTGCCGAGAACGAGCGCCGTGAGATGCTGAGCGTCCTAAAAAGGCACAGATGCCCAGTGCTGTTGTGCCTGTGGATAGGGTGCACGGGGCCAGTGAAGACCAGCAAGAGCTTTCAGGGCTGGCCCCTTCCTTGTGGGAGAAGGAGCCGGACGTTTGCCTTTTCGGAAAGAGGCTCTGCCGAGAACGAGCGCCGTGAGATATGCCGTCTGTGGTTAAGCACAGATGCCCAGTGCTGTTGTGCCTATGCATAGGGTGCACGGGGACAGTGAAGACCAGCAAGAGCTTTCAGCGCTGGCCCCTTCCTTGTGGGAGAAGGAGCCGGACGTTTGCCTTTTCGGAAAGAGGCTCTGCCAATAGCGAACGCCGTGAGATGCTGAGTCTCTGGGAAAGCACAGATGCCCAGTGCTGTTGTGCCTGTGGGTAGGGTGCACGGGGACAGTGAAGACCAGCAAGAGCTTTCAGGGCTGGCCTCTTCCTTGTGGGAGAAGGAGCCGGACGTTTGCCTTTTCGGAAAGAGGCTCTGCCGAGAACGAGCGCCGTGAGATATGCCGTCTGCGGTTAAGCACAGATGCCCAGTGCTGTTGTGCCTGTGGGTAGGGTGCACGGGGACAGTGAAGACCAGCAAGAGCTTTCAGGGCTGGCCCCTTCCTTGTGGGAGAAGGAGCCGGACGTTTGCCTTTTCGGAAGGAGGCTCTGCCGAGAACGAGCGCCGTGAGATATGCCGTCTGTGGTTAAGCACAGATGCCCAGTGCTGTTGTGCCTGTGGGTAGGGTGCACGGGGATAGTGAAGACCAGCAAGAGCTTTCAGGGCTGGCCCCTTCCATGTGGCAGAAGGAGCCGGACGTTTGCCTTTTCGGAAAGAGGCTCTGCCGAGAACAAGCGCCGTGAGATATGCCGTCTGTGGTTAAGCACAGATGCCCAGTGCTGTTGTGCCTGTGGGTAGGGTGCACGGGGCCAGTGAAGACCAGCAAGAGCTTTCAGGGCTGGCCCCTTCCTTGTGGGAGAAGGAGCCGGACGTTTGCCTTTTCGGAAAGAGGCTCTGCCGAGAACGAGCGCCGTGAGATGCTGATTCTCTGGGAAAGCACAGATGCCCAGTGCTGTTGTGCCTGTGGGTAGGGTGCACGGGGACAGTGAAGACCAGCAAGAGCTTTCAGGGCTGGCCCCTTCCTTGTGGGAGAAGGAGCCGGACGTTTGCCTTTTCGGAAAGAGGCTCTGCCGAGAACGAGCGCCGTGAGATATGCCGTCTGTGGTTAAGCACAGATGCTCATTGCTGTTGTGCCTGTGGGTAGGGTGCACGGGGACAGTGAAGACCAGCAAGAGCTTTCAGGGCTGGCCCCTTCCTTGTGGGAGAAGGAGCCGGACGTTTGCCTTTTCGGAAAGAGGCTCTGCCGAGAGCGAACGCAGTGAGATGCTGAGTCTCTGGGAAAGCACAGATGCCCAGTGCTGTTGTGCCTATTCATAGGGTGCACAGGGACAGTGAAGACCAGCAAGAGCTTTCAGGGCTGGCCCCTTCCTTGTGGGAGAAGGAGCCGGACGTTTGCCTTTTCGGAAAGAGGCTCTGCCGACAGCGAACGCCGTGAGATATGCCGTCTGTGGTTAAGCACAGATGCCCAGTGCTGTTGTGCCTGTGGGTAGGGTGCACGGGGACAGTGAAGACCAGCAAGAGCTTTCAGGGCTGGCCCCTTCCTTGTGGGAGAAGGAGCCGGACGTTTGCCTTTTCGGAAAGAGGCCCTGCCGAGAACGAGCGCCGTGAGATGCTGAGCGTCCTAAAAAGGCACAGATGCCCAGTGCTGTTGTGCCTGTGGATAGGGTGCACGGGGACAGTGAAGACCAGCAAGAGCTTTCAGGGCTGGCCCCTTCCTTGTGGGAGAAGGAGCCGGACGTTTGCCTTTTCGGAAAGAGGCTCTGCCGAGAACGAGCGCCGTGAGATATGCCGTCTGTGGTTAAGCACAGATGCCCAGTGCTGTTGTGCCTGTGGGTAGGGTGCACGGGGACAGTGAAGACCAGCAAGAGCTTTCAGGGCTGGCCCCTTCCTTGTGGGAGAAGGAGCCGGACGTTTGCCTTTTCGGAAAGAGGCTCTGCCGAGAACGAGCGCCGTGAGATATGCCGTCTGTGGTTAAGCACAGATGCCCAGTGCTGTTGTGCCTGTGGGTAGGGTGCACGGGGCCAGTGAAGACCAGCAACAGCTTTCAGGGCTGGCCCCTTCCTTGTGGGAGAAGGAGCCGGACGTTTGCCTTTTCGGAAAGAGGCTCTGCCAATAGCGAACACCGTGAGATGCTGAGTCTCTGGGAAAGCACAGATGCCCAGTGCTGTTGTGCCTGTGGTTAGGGTGCACGGGGACAGTGAAGACCAGCAAGAGCTTTCAGGGCTGGCCCCTTCCTTGTGGGAGAAGGAGCCGGACGTTTGCCTTTTCGGAAAGAGGCTCTGCCGAGAACGAGCGCCGTGAGATATGCCGTCTGCGGTTAAGCACAGATGCCCAGTGCTGTTGTGCCTGTGGGTAGGGTGCACGGGGCCAGTGAAGACCAGCAAGAGCTTTCAGGGCTGGCCCCTTCCTTGTGGGAGAAGGAGCCGGACGTTTGCCTTTTCGGAAGGAGGCTCTGCCGAGAACGAGCGCCGTGAGATATGGCGTCTGTGGTTAAGCACAGATGCCCAGTGCTGTTGTGCCTGTGGGTAGGGTGCACGGGGCCAGTGAAGACCAGCAAGAGCTTTCAGGGCTGGCCCCTTCCTTGTGGGAGAAGGAGCCGGACGTTTGCCTTTTCGGAAAGAGGCTCTGCCGAGAACGAGCGCCGTGAGATATGCCGTCTGTGGTTAAGCACAGATGCCCAGTGCTGTTGTGCCTATGCATAGGGTGCACGGGGACAGTGAAGACCAGCAAGAGCTTTCAGGGCTGGCCCCTTCCTTGTGGGAGAAGGAGCCGGACGTTTGCCTTTTCGGAAAGAGGCTCTGCCGAGAACGAGCGCCGTGAGATGCTGATTCTCTGGGAAAGCACAGATGCCCAGTGCTGTTGTGCCTGTGGGTAGGGTGCACGGGGACAGTGAAGACCAGCAAGAGCTTTCAGGGCTGGCCCCTTCCTTGTGGGAGAAGGAGCCGGACGTTTGCCTTTTCGGAAAGAGGCTCTGCCGAGAACGAGCGCCGTGAGATATGCCGTCTGTGGTTAAGCACAGATGCTCATTGCTGTTGTGCCTGTGGGTAGGGTGCACGGGGCCAGTGAAGACCAGCAAGAGCTTTCAGGGCTGGCCCCTTCCTTGTGGGAGAAGGAGCCGGACGTTTGCCTTTTCGGAAAGAGGCTCTGCCGAGAACGAGCGCCGTGAGATATGCCGTCTGTGGTTAAGCACAGATGCCCAGTGCTGTTGTGCCTGTGGGTAGGGTGCACGGGGACAGTGAAGACCAGCAAGAGCTTTCAGGGCTGGCCCCTTCCTTGTGGGAGAAGGAGCCGGACGTTTGCCTTTTCGGAAAGAGGCTCTGCCGAGAGCGAACGCAGTGAGATGCTGAGTCTCTGGGAAAGCACAGATGCCCAGTGCTGTTGTGCCTATTCATAGGGTGCACGGGGACAGTGAAGACCAGCAAGAGCTTTCAGGGCTGGCCCCTTCCTTGTGGGAGAAGGAGCCGGACGTTTGCCTTTTCGGAAAGAGGCTCTGCCGAGAACGAGCGCCGTGAGATATGCCGTCTGCGGATAAGCACAGATGCCCAGTGCTGTTGTGCCTGTGGGCAGGGTGCACGGGGATAGTGAAGACCAGCAAGAGCTTTCAGGGCTGGCCCCTTCCTTGTGGGAGAAGGAGCCGGACGTTTGCCTTTTCGGAAAGAGGCTCTGCCGAGAGCGAACGCCGTGAGATATGCCGTCTGTGGTTAAGCACAGATGCCCAGTGCTGTTGTGCCTGTGGGTAGGGTGCACGGGGACAGTGAAGACCAGCAAGAGCTTTCAGGGCTGGCCCCTTCCTTGTGGGAGAAGGAGCCGGACGTTTGCCTTTTCGGAAAGAGGCTCTGCCGAGAACGAGCGCCGTGAGATGCTGAGCGTCCTAAAAAGACACAGATGCCCAGTGCTGTTGTGCCTGTGGATAGGGTGCACGGGGCCAGTGAAGACCAGCAAGAGCTTTCAGGGCTGGCCCCTTCCTTGTGGGAGAAGGAGCCGGACATTTGCCTTTTCGGAAAGAGGCTCTGCCGAGAACGAGCGCCGTGAGATATGCCGTCTGTGGTTAAGCACAGATGCCCAGTGCTGTTGTGCCTGTGGGTAGGGTGCACGGGGACAGTGAAGACCAGCAAGAGCTTTCAGGGCTGGCCCCTTCCTTGTGGGAGAAGGAGCCGGACGTTTGCCTTTTCGGAAAGAGGCTCTGCCGAGAACGAGCGCCGTGAGATGCTGAGTCTCTGGGAAAGCACAGATGCCCAGTGCTGTTGTGCCTGTGGGTAGGGTGCACGGGGACAGTGAAGACCAGCAAGAGCTTTCAGGGCTGGCCCCTTCCTTGTGGGAGAAGGAGCCGGACGTTTGCCTTTTCGGAAAGAGGCTCTGCCGAGAGCGAACGCCGTGAGATATGCCGTCTGTGGTTAAACACAGATGCCCAGTGCTGTTGTGCCTGTGGGTAGGGTGCACGGGGACAGTGAAGACCAGCAAGAGCTTTCAGGGCTGGCCCCTTCCTTGTGGGAGAAGGAGCCGGACGTTTGCCTTTTCGGAAAGAGGCTCTGCCGAGAACGAGCGCCGTGAGATGCTGATTCTCTGGGAAAGCACAGATGCCCAGTGCTGTTGTGCCTGTGGGTAGGGTGCACGGGGACAGTAAAGACCAGCAAGAGCTTTCAGGGCTGGCCCCTTCCTTGTGGGAGAAGGAGCCGGACGTTTGCCTTTTCGGAAAGAGGCTCTGCCGAGAACGAGCGCCGTGAGATATGCCGTCTAAGGTTAAGCACAGATGCCCAGTGCTGTTGTGCCTGTGGGTAGGGTGCACGGGGACAGTGAAGACCAGCAAGAGCTTTCAGGGCTGGCCCCTTGCTTGTGGGAGAAGGAGCCGGACATTTGCCTTTTCGGAAAGAGGCTCTGCCGAGAACGAGCACCGTGACATGCTGAGCGTCCTAAAAAGGCACAGATGCCCAGTGCTGTTGTGCCTGTGGATAGGGTGCACGGGGACAGTGAAGACCAGCAAGAGCTTTCAGGGCTGGCCCCTTCCTTGTGGGAGAAGGAGCCGGACGTTTGCCTTTTCGGAAAGAGGCTCTGCCTAGAGCGAACGCCGTGAGATATGCCGTCTGTGGTTAAGCACAGATGCCCAGTGCTGTTGTGCCTGTGGGTAGGGTGCACGGGGCCAGTGAAGACCAGCAAGAGCTTTCAGGGCTGGCCCCTTCCTTGTGGGAGAAGGAGCCGGACGTTTGCCTTTTCGGAAAGAGGCTCTGCCGAGAACGAGCGCCGTGAGATGCTGATTCTCTGGGAAAGCACAGATGCCCAGTGCTGTTGTGCCTGTGGGTAGGGTGCACGGGGACAGTGAAGACCAGCAAGAGCTTTCAGGGCTGGCCCCTTCCTTGTGGGAGAAGGAGCCGGACGTTTGCCTTTTCGGAAAGAGGCTCTGCCGAGAACGAGCGCCGTGAGATATGCCGTCTGTGGTTAAGCACAGATGCCCAGTGCTGTTGTGCCTGTGGGTAGGGTGCACAGGGACAGTGAAGACCAGCAAGAGCTTTCAGGGCTGGCCCCTTCCTTGTGGGAGAAGGAGCCGGACGTTTGCCTTTTCGGAAAGAGGCTCTGCCGAGAACGAGCGCCGTGAGATGCTGAGCGTCCTAAAAAGACACAGATGCCCAGTGCTGTTGTGCCTGTGGATAGGGTGCACGGGGATAGTGAAGACCAGCAAGAGCTTTCAGGGCTGGCCCCTTCCTTGTGGGAGAAGGAGCCGGACGTTTGCCTTTTCGGAAAGAGGCTCTGCCGAGAACGAGCGCCGTGAGATATGCCGTCTGTGGTTAAGCACAGATGCCCAGTGCTGTTGTGCCTGTGGGTAGGGTGCACGGGGACAGTGAAGACCAGCAAGAGCTTTCAGGGCTGGCCCCTTCCTTGTGGGAGAAGGAGCCGGACGTTTGCCTTTTCGGAAAGAGGCTCTGCCGAGAACGAGCGCCGTGAGATGCTGAGTCTCTGGGAAAGCACAGATGCCCAGTGCTGTTGTGCCTGTGGGTAGGGTGCACGGGGACAGTGAAGACCAGCAAGAGCTTTCAGGGCTGGCCCCTTCCTTGTGGGAGAAGGAGCCGGACGTTTGCCTTTTCGGAAAGAGGCTCTGCCGAGAGCGAACGCCGTGAGATATGCCGTCTGTGGTTAAGCACAGATGCCCAGTGCTGTTGTGCCTGTGGGTAGGGTGCACGGGGCCAGTGAAGACCAGCAAGAGCTTTCAGGGCTGGCCCCTTCCTTGTGGGAGAAGGAGCCGGACGTTTGCCTTTTCGGAAAGAGGCTCTGCCGAGAACGAGCGCCGTGAGATGCTGAGTCTCTGGGAAAGCACAGATGCCCAGTGCTGTTGTGCCTGTGGGTAGGGTGCACGGGGACAGTAAAGACCAGCAAGAGCTTTCAGGGCTGGCCCCTTCCTTGTGGGAGAAGGAGCCAGACGTTTGCCTTTTCGGAAAGAGGCTCTGCCGAGAACGAGCGCCGTGAGATATGCCGTCTAAGGTTAAGCACAGATGCCCAGTGCTGTTGTGCCTGTGGGTAGGGTGCACGGGGACAGTGAAGAACAGCAAGAGCTTTCAGGGCTGGCCCCTTCCTTGTGGGAGAAGGAGCCGGACGTTTGCCTTTTCGGAAAGAGGCTCTGCCGAGAACGAGCGCCGTGAGGTATGCCGTCTGTGGTTAAGCACAGATGCCCAGTGCTGTTGTGCCTGTGGGTAGGGTGCACGGGGACAGTGAAGACCAGCAAGAGCTTTCAGGGCTGGCCCCTTCCTTGTGGGAGAAGGAGCCGGACGTTTGCCTTTTCGGAAAGAGGCTCTGCCGAGAACGAGCACCGTGACATGCTGAGCGTCCTAAAAAGGCACAGATGCCCAGTGCTGTTGTGCCTGTGGTTAGGGTGCACGGGGCCAGTGAAGACCAGCAAGAGCTTTCAGGGCTGGCCCCTTCCTTGTGGGAGAAGGAGCCGGACGTTTGCCTTTTCGGAAAGAGGCTCTGCCTAGAGCGAACGCCGTGAGATATGCCGTCTGTGGTTAAGCACAGATGCCCAGTGCTGTTGTGCCTGTGGGTAGGGTGCACGGGGCCAGTGAAGACCAGCAAGAGCTTTCAGGGCTGGCCCCTTCCTTGTGGGAGAAGGAGCCGGACGTTTGCCTTTTCGGAAAGAGGCTCTGCCGAGAACGAGCGCCGTGAGATATGCCGTCTGTGGT
The DNA here is from genome assembly GCF_947461875.1 of Haliaeetus albicilla. Taxonomy (NCBI): domain Eukaryota; kingdom Metazoa; phylum Chordata; class Aves; order Accipitriformes; family Accipitridae; genus Haliaeetus; species Haliaeetus albicilla. The sequence goes on from NC_091498.1 coordinate 9,277,485, forward strand.
TAAGCACAGATGCCCAGTGCTGTTGTGCCTATGCACAGGGTGCACGGGGCCAGTGAAGACCAGCAAGAGCTTTCAGGGCTGGCCCCTTCCTTGTGGGAGAAGGAGCCGGACGTTTGCCTTTTCGGAAAGAGGCTCTGCCTAGAGCGAACGCCGTGAGATATGCCGTCTGTGGTTAAGCACAGATGCCCAGTGCTGTTGTGCCTGTGGGTAGGGTGCACGGGGACAGTGAAGACCAGCAAGAGCTTTCAGGGCTGGCCCCTTCCTTGTGGGAGAAGGAGCCGGACGTTTGCCTTTTCGGAAAGAGGCTCTGCCGAGAGCGAACGCCGTGAGATATGCCGTCTGTGGTTAAGCACAGATGCCCAGTGCTGTTGTGCCTGTGGGTAGGGTGCACGGGGCCAGTGAAGACCAGCAAGAGCTTTCAGGGCTGGCCCCTTCCTTGTGGGAGAAGGAGCCGGACGTTTGCCTTTTCGGAAAGAGGCTCTGCCGAGAACGAGCGCCGTGAGATGCTGAGTCTCTGGGAAAGCACAGATGCCCAGTGCTGTTGTGCCTGTGGGTAGGGTGCACGGGGACAGTAAAGACCAGCAAGAGCTTTCAGGGCTGGCCCCTTCCTTGTGGGAGAAGGAGCCAGACGTTTGCCTTTTCGGAAAGAGGCTCTGCCGAGAACGAGCGCCGTGAGATATGCCGTCTAAGGTTAAGCACAGATGCCCAGTGCTGTTGTGCCTGTGGGTAGGGTGCACGGGGACAGTGAAGACCAGCAAGAGCTTTCAGGGCTGGCCCCTTCCTTGTGGGAGAAGGAGCCGGACATTTGCCTTTTCGGAAAGAGGCTCTGCCGAGAACGAGCGCCGTGAGATATGCCGTCTGTGGTTAAGCACAGATGCCCAGTGCTGTTGTGCCTGTGGGTAGGGTGCACAGGGACAGTGAAGACCAGCAAGAGCTTTCAGGGCTGGCCCCTTCCTTGTGGGAGAAGGAGCCGGACGTTTGCCTTTTCGGAAAGAGGCTCTGCCGAGAACGAGCGCCGTGAGATGCTGAGCGTCCTAAAAAGACACAGATGCCCAGTGCTGTTGTGCCTGTGGATAGGGTGCACGGGGACAGTGAAGACCAGCAAGAGCTTTCAGGGCTGGCCCCTTCCTTGTGGGAGAAGGAGCCGGACGTTTGCCTTTTCGGAAAGAGGCTCTGCCGAGAACGAGCGCCGTGAGATATGCCGTCTGTGGTTAAGCACAGATGCCCAGTGCTGTTGTGCCTGTGGGTAGGGTGCACGGGGACAGTGAAGACCAGCAAGAGCTTTCAGGGCTGGCCCCTTCCTTGTGGGAGAAGGAGCCGGACGTTTGCCTTTTCGGAAAGAGGCTCTGCCGAGAACGAGCGCCGTGAGATGCTGAGTCTCTGGGAAAGCACAGATGCCCAGTGCTGTTGTGCCTGTGGGTAGGGTGCACGGGGACAGTGAAGACCAGCAAGAGCTTTCAGGGCTGGCCCCTTCCTTGTGGGAGAAGGAGCCGGACGTTTGCCTTTTCGGAAAGAGGCTCTGCCGAGAACGAGCGCCGTGAGATGCTGAGTCTCTCGGAAAGCACAGATGCCCAGTGCTGTTGTGCCTGTGGGTAGGGTGTACAGGGACAGTGAAGACCAGCAAGAGCTTTCAGGGCTGGCCCCTTCCTTGTGGGAGAAGGAGCCGGACGTTTGCCTTTTCGGAAAGAGGCTCTGCCGAGAGCGAACGCCGTGAGATATGCCGTCTGTGGTTAAGCACAGATGCCCAGTGCTGTTGTGCCTGTGGGTAGGGTGCACGGGGCCAGTGAAGACCAGCAAGAGCTTTCAGGGCTGGCCCCTTCCTTGTGGGAGAAGGAGCCGGACGTTTGCCTTTTCGGAAAGAGGCTCTGCCGAGAACGAGCGCCGTGAGATGCTGAGTCTCTGGGAAAGCACAGATGCCCAGTGCTGTTGTGCCTGTGGGTAGGGTGCACGGGGCCAGTGAAGACCAGCAAGAGCTTTCAGGGCTGGCCCCTTCCTTGTGGGAGAAGGAGCCGGACGTTTGCCTTTTCGGAAAGAGGCTCTGCCGAGAACGAGCACCGTGACATGCTGAGCGTCCTAAAAAGGCACAGATGCCCAGTGCTGTTGTGCCTGTGGATAGGGTGCACGGGGCCAGTGAAGACCAGCAAGAGCTTTCAGGGCTGGCCCCTTCCTTGTGGGAGAAGGAGCCGGACGTTTGCCTTTTCGGAAAGAGGCTCTGCCTAGAGCGAACGCCGTGAAATATGCCGTCTGTGGTTAAGCACAGATGCCCAGTGCTGTTGTGCCTATGCATAGGGTGCACGGGGCCAGTGAAGACCAGCAAGAGCTTTCAGGGCTGGCCCCTTCCTTGTGGGAGAAGGAGCCGGACGTTTGCCTTTTCGGAAAGAGGCTCTGCCGAGAACGAGCGCCGTGAGATATGCCGTCTGTGGTTAAGCACAGATGCCCAGTGCTGTTGTGCCTATGCACAGGGTGCACGGGGCCAGTGAAGACCAGCAAGAGCTTTCAGGGCTGGCCCCTTCCTTGTGGGAGAAGGAGCCGGACGTTTGCCTTTTCGGAAAGAGGCTCTGCCGAGAGCGAACGCCGTGAGATATGCCGTCTGTGGTTAAGCACAGATGCCCAGTGCTGTTGTGCCTGTGGGTAGGGTGCACGGGGACAGTGAAGACCAGCAAGAGCTTTCAGGGCTGGCCCCTTCCTTGTGGGAGAAGGAGCCGGACGTTTGCCTTTTCGGAAAGAGGCTCTGCCGAGAACGAGCGCCGTGAGATATGCCGTCTGTGGTTAAGCACAGATGCCCAGTGCTGTTGTGCCTATGCACAGGGTGCACGGGGCCAGTGAAGACCAGCAAGAGCTTTCAGGGCTGGCCCCTTCCTTGTGGGAGAAGGAGCCGGACGTTTGCCTTTTCGGAAAGAGGCTCTGCCGAGAACGAGCGCCGTGAGATGCTGATTCTCTGGGAAAGCACAGATGCCCAGTGCTGTTGTGCCTGTGGGTAGGGTGCACGGGGCCAGTGAAGACCAGCAAGAGCTTTCAGGGCTGGCCCCTTCCTTGTGGGAGAAGGAGCCGGACGTTTGCCTTTTCGGAAAGAGGCTCTGCCGAGAACGAGCGCCGTGAGATGCTGAGCGTCCTAAAAAGACACAGATGCCCAGTGCTGTTGTGCCTGTGGATAGGGTGCACGGGGCCAGTGAAGACCAGCAAGAGCTTTCAGGGCTGGCCCCTTCCTTGTGGGAGAAGGAGCCGGACGTTTGCCTTTTCGGAAAGAGGCTCTGCCGAGAACGAGCGCCGTGAGATATGCCGTCTGTGGTTAAGCACAGATGCCCAGTGCTGTTGTGCCTGTGGTTAGGGTGCACGGGGACAGTGAAGACCAGCAAGAGCTTTCAGGGCTGGCCCCTTCCTTGTGGGAGAAGGAGCCGGACGTTTGCCTTTTCGGAAAGAGGCTCTGCCGAGAGCGAGCGCCGTGAGATGCTGAGTCTCTGGGAAAGCACAGATGCCCAGTGCTGTTGTGCCTGTGGGTAGGGTGCACGGGGCCAGTGAAGACCAGCAAGAGCTTTCAGGGCTGGCCCCTTCCTTGTGGGAGAAGGAGCCGGACGTTTGCCTTTTCGGAAAGAGGCTCTGCCGAGAACGAGCGCCGTGAGATGCTGAGTCTCTCGGAAAGCACAGATGCCCAGTGCTGTTGTGCCTGTGGGTAGGGTGCACAGGGACAGTGAAGACCAGCAAGAGCTTTCAGGGCTGGCCCCTTCCTTGTGGGAGAAGGAGCCGGACGTTTGCCTTTTCGGAAAGAGGCTCTGCCGAGAGCGAACGCCGTGAGATATGCCGTCTGTGGTTAAGCACAGATGCCCAGTGCTGTTGTGCCTGTGGGTAGGGTGCACGGGGCCAGTGAAGACCAGCAAGAGCTTTCAGGGCTGGCCCCTTCCTTGTGGGAGAAGGAGCCGGACGTTTGCCTTTTCGGAAAGAGGCTCTGCCGAGAACGAGCGCCGTGAGATGCTGAGTCTCTGGGAAAGCACAGATGCCCAGTGCTGTTGTGCCTGTGGGTAGGGTGCACGGGGACAGTAAAGACCAGCAAGAGCTTTCAGGGCTGGCCCCTTCCTTGTGGGAGAAGGAGCCAGACGTTTGCCTTTTCGGAAAGAGGCTCTGCCGAGAACGAGCGCCGTGAGATATGCCGTCTAAGGTTAAGCACAGATGCCCAGTGCTGTTGTGCCTGTGGGTAGGGTGCACGGGGACAGTGAAGACCAGCAAGAGCTTTCAGGGCTGGCCCCTTCCTTGTGGGAGAAGGAGCCGGACGTTTGCCTTTTCGGAAAGAGGCTCTGCCGAGAACGAGCACCGTGACATGCTGAGCGTCCTAAAAAGGCACAGATGCCCAGTGCTGTTGTGCCTATTCATAGGGTGCACGGGGCCAGTGAAGACCAGCAAGAGCTTTCAGGGCTGGCCCCTTCCTTGTGGGAGAAGGAGCCGGACGTTTGCCTTTTCGGAAAGAGGCTCTGCCTAGAGCGAACGCCGTGAGATATGCCGTCTGTGGTTAAGCACAGATGCCCAGTGCTGTTGTGCCTGTGGGTAGGGTGCACAGGGACAGTGAAGACCAGCAAGAGCTTTCAGGGCTGGCCCCTTCCTTGTGGGAGAAGGAGCCGGACGTTTGCCTTTTCGGAAAGAGGCTCTGCCGAGAACGAGCGCCGTGAGATATGCCGTCTGTGGTTAAGCACAGATGCCCAGTGCTGTTGTGCCTGTGGGTAGGGTGCACGGGGACAGTGAAGACCAGCAAGAGCTTTCAGGGCTGGCCCCTTCCTTGTGGGAGAAGGAGCCGGACGTTTGCCTTTTCGGAAAGAGGCTCTGCCGAGAACGAGCACCGTGACATGCTGAGCGTCCTAAAAAGGCACAGATGCCCAGTGCTGTTGTGCCTGTGGATAGGGTGCACGGGGCCAGTGAAGACCAGCAAGAGCTTTCAGGGCTGGCCCCTTCCTTGTGGGAGAAGGAGCCGGACGTTTGCCTTTTCGGAAAGAGGCTCTGCCGAGAACGAGCGCCGTGAGATGCTGAGCGTCCTAAAAAGACGCAGATGCCCAGTGCTGTTGTGCCTGTGGATAGGGTGCACGGGGCCAGTGAAGACCAGCAAGAGCTTTCAGGGCTGGCCCCTTCCTTGTGGGAGAAGGAGCCGGACGTTTGCCTTTTCGGAAAGAGGCTCTGCCTAGAGCGAACGCCGTGAGATATGCCGTCTGTGGTTAAGCACAGATGCCCAGTGCTGTTGTGCCTGTGGGTAGGGTGCACGGGGCCAGTGAAGACCAGCAAGAGCTTTCAGGGCTGGCCCCTTCCTTGTGGGAGAAGGAGCCGGACGTTTGCCTTTTCGGAAAGAGGCTCTGCCGAGAACGAGCGCCGTGAGATATGCCGTCTAAGGTTAAGCACAGATGCCCAGTGCTGTTGTGCCTGTGGGTAGGGTGCACGGGGACAGTGAAGACCAGCAAGAGCTTTCAGGGCTGGCCCCTTCCTTGTGGGAGAAGGAGCCGGACGTTTGCCTTTTCGGAAAGAGGCTCTGCCGAGAACGAGCACCGTGACATGCTGAGCGTCCTAAAAAGGCACAGATGCCCAGTGCTGTTGTGCCTGTGGATAGGGTGCACGGGGCCAGTGAAGACCAGCAAGAGCTTTCAGGGCTGGCCCCTTCCTTGTGGGAGAAGGAGCCGGACGTTTGCCTTTTCGGAAAGAGGCTCTGCCTAGAGCGAACGCCGTGAGATATGCCGTCTGTGGTTAAGCACAGATGCCCAGTGCTGTTGTGCCTGTGGGTAGGGTGCACAGGGACAGTGAAGACCAGCAAGAGCTTTCAGGGCTGGCCCCTTCCTTGTGGGAGAAGGAGCCGGACGTTTGCCTTTTCGGAAAGAGGCTCTGCCGAGAACGAGCGCCGTGAGATATGCCGTCTGTGTTTAAGTGTAGCGTTCGCCGCATATCAAGGTGCCACGATTAGATCACTGATCACCCCCCAGACCAGGGAAAGAGACAGATAACACACACAGTGTGAGCGCCAACTTCCGCCTTTTATTGCGCAGTCAATTCCTTTTATACTAACAAGGGTAGGTGGGATTACAGACACATCATAAGGCTGCGACTAACCCTCTAACTTTCCGTGACATCGCGAGATCTTCCGAACGCCGAACCCTACATCTCCCCCCTCTCTATGACGAGTTGGCCTCTATTATTATGAACAATTCCACACCAAGAAATAACTAAGTAAAGTACTATGAGTATAAACATATTTCTACAACTAAGTTGAAACACTCCATCTTAAACTCCCATAAATGTCCCATTTACCCTGAAGAGCAAAGAGCTCCCTTATAGAAATTCACACAGGAGGTAGATTGAAAGTTATACAGATACATCATGAGGCTTGGAAAGAAGTACTTCTATTATTCTATAAAGTTTATCATTGGTGCACTGATGTTAAGGCTTAATGTCTGAGGCACCTGGATTCCTGGCTGCGAGCTCTGACAGCCGGATCCCATAAAGGCATGTATTGATGGACTCTGAGAGGGACGTCATCCGGATACACATCAGGGTCCCCCAGTTGGCTTCGCATCCACTGCCAGAAGTTTGTAGCAGATACCCAAGGTGTCACAAGCCAGGAAAGGATGACAGCAACCTGTAGGAAAAACACTCAAACACTATGAGGTTAAGGCAGGACGAATCATACGACTAGGAACCCATTTCAGTAGCCCTTCAGGTGTCTGTACACAGGCATACCCTCGCCCAAGACAACGCAACTCAAACGGCCCATCCCATTGGCGTGTCTGAAAGTCACGTACGCGGACCAACGGGTAGGGACCTTTCTCTTCCGTGTTCGTAAAGTGTCGTTGCGCCGCCGTCTCTTCCAGATCCCCTCGAACTGTCTGATTTAGTGAAGTTAATGCAGTTAACAGAAGACGCTGTGTACGGAGAGCAGGTGTGTTTTCCTGTAACCAGGAGGGCTCCTCCTGCTCCCCCTCCCTAAGCCGATCGAGTAAGGCCTTTAAAGTTCGATGTGCCCGTTCTACAATGGCCTGGCCGGTGCTATTATGAGGGATGCCATGCTTAAGGGTAATACCCCAGATCGTACAAAACCGTTTCACCTTTTCCCCAGTATAAGCTGCACCATTATCTGTCTTAATCTGTTGCGGAATACCTAATTGAGCTATGCAAGCACGCCAATGTTGGATAACTGCCAAACTATTCTGTTTACTATGTGCTGTAGCAAGAATGTATCTACTATAAGTGTCTACGGTAACATGTAAATACTGCAAAGGCTTAAAAGGAGCATATTCTGTGATGTCCGTTTGCCAGATCTGATTTGGTCGCAAACCACGAGGGTTGACCCCTGCTTCCCAAAGGGGTCCTTTAGCACAATGAGGGCAGGCTGCGACAATTTCTTTGGCTTCAGCACGAGAAATGCCCGTTAGTGTCACCAAGCCTCGCGGACCGCAATGCAAAAGGCGATGTAACGTTATTGCGCGGGCCCTTGCTGGCGTGGTGTTATCGTCAGCGACAGCAGCCATCCACGCTTGTGCCGCCTGGTCGGCGCGGCTGTTCCCTTCAGCTAATGGTCCAGGGAGACCAGAATGACTGGTGACATGAATAGGGAAAACGGGTGCACTACATAACTGTAAAGCATTGAGCAACATACCAGCTATTTCCGTAGAGGAAGCTAATGCCCATTCCCCCGCAATCAAAAGCTTATATACGTACAGTGAATCCATGACCACATTTAAAGGCTCAGTCGGCCAACATAACAATGCCATGGCCACTGCTTTGGCCTCCAAAAACTGCACCGAGCGACTTGGCTCAGTATATGCTACCTGGTGCCATACCCCATCTTCTTTCCAAACACAAACTGCTTTGCTGGTCTTGGAGGACGCGTCAGTAAAGATTGTTCGTCCGTCATTAGGGTGCTTCGCTACCTGCTGTGCTGGAAGAATGGGTAAAGCATGCAAGATCTCCCCACAAGGATGGACCTCATGTCCCGCTACGGTCCCGGCAAATTCTGCTAATGCACCCTGCAAAACAGCCACCTGCTGATAAACCAAATTCCATTGTGTTAGTGAGCAAGGCAAAACAATGCGGTCTGGATCCCTGCCGGTAAAATGTTGACAAGCTTCCCGGCAACGCATGATCATGGTGGCTACTAACAGAGGCCAAGTGATGATAGCTGCGCGTACCTTACCCTGATGTAACCACACAAAGGGCCACTCTGGGCCTTCTGCATTCTGTATCAATACACCGTGGCAGCTCTGGCTGGCTACAAAGAGCCGCGCATCAACTGGTTGTGTGGGTTGGAACCTCTGTAGGCCCCACTGCTGGGCCCGTTGGGCTATGTTTTCTAGCAACTCACGTTGTGCTGGTTGCAATACACGCGGTGTTTTTAAGGGTTCGCCCCCCCGAAGTAGTTGGTACAAGAGATTCATTTCATCTTCAGCAATGGGAACGAAGTTCCGCAGCCACAATAGTTTGCCTACTAACTTTTGTGCATCATGTAAAGTACACACTTGGTCGGGGACCAGAAAACTTTGAGCAGTGACTGTACGAGGGGTTACTTGAGTGCCTAAATAACTAACAGAAGGTCCCATTTGTGTTTTGTTAGGGGATATGTGTAACCCGTATTCACGTAGTGTTTGTACCGTCTGATCATACAGGTGTTGCAATACAGACTCATCCTGATGGGACAGGAGAATGTCATCCATGTAGTGCATGATGGTGGCGTCCCGGTAGGTTGTTCGCAGAGAATGCAAGACCTTACCTACCGCGATCTGACAGAGAGTCGGCGAATTTTTCATGCCTTGAGGGAGCACTTTCCACTGATATCGTTGCATGGGTGCTTGATGATTCCGCTCCGGGACAGAGAAGGCGAACCGCTCCCGATCTTCTGGGTGTAAAGGAATACTGAAAAAACAATCTTTAATATCGATTACAATAACACCGTGTCCTTTTGGTACAATGGCTGGAGAAGGCAATCCTGGCTGCAAAGCCCCCATGTCCTGTAAGCAGGCGTTAAACGCTCGCAAATCATGGAGGAGTCGCCACGCACCCGATTTTTTCTTTATGACAAATATAGGAGTATTCCAAGGACTGGTGGAGGGTTCTAGATGGCCCATTTGTGCTTCCCTGTGCACCAATTCCACTACTGCCGCCCTCTTCTCTTCAGTCATTGGCCACTGCTCCACCCACACCGGCTTGTCTGTTAGCCAGGTGAGCTTCAAGGGACGGCAGACGGCAGTGGCCGTCATTAAAAATCCGTGGAAAGGCGACATCCCCAACGCTCGAGGCAGCAGCGCCCAAGGATGGCTGTCGGGACTGCTGCCACCATCGGGTTACACCACGCCACTCTCTCTGCATCTGCAGCAGTTGTGGGCTGGGCAAGAGTGATTTTTACCAGGGCTGTACTTCTCCTCGACTCTTGCGCCCCCCCTACCCCCAGTAATTGCCCTTGTGTCATGGTGGGCCACTCCAGGGGCCAAAGGTGAACTGGAATTACAGTAACGTCTGCGCCCGTATCTAATAGGGCCATCATACTGATACTTTGTGGATTAAGAGGTGATCCCACCTCTAACGTGATCGCTTGTTCTGGACGGGTGTTCATGCCCATGGTCAATGCTATTTGGGCAGCAGTAGGAACTGTTGTTACATTGCCCTGATCCTGCCCCTGCCTTCTTTCGGTCAATGCCACGGAAGTGTCATTTGATCCTGAGTTGTTGCCGTTGTTGTTGGGCCCTGTGCAAAAGTTGAAGGGGAGGGCGCGGCCCCCATCCCTCCCCCCGTACCGTTTACCGGCTTCGGTTGTTGTTGTCGTGGATGTTCCGGCGCCCCCTGCTGGACCTCGGGCACACGGCAGTCTCGGGCTCTGTGCCCGGACTTGCCACACCTCCAGCAACGAGTGTTGCCCGCCCCCGCCTCCTGGCCCGACCCGTTTGGTTTGGTGGCGCAACTCCTCGCCATATGGCCCCTCCGCCCGCATCGGTAACAAGCGCCTGCACCCGTGCGCAAAGCTTGTTGCAAGGCCGTCACCATCGGACGCGCTTCCTGTTGTTGTTCCCTTTCCAATACATGACGTATCATGTCGCCTAACGTGGATCGCGCCGGCAACTGAGTGAGAAGCGCCGCAGTCTGCGGGTTCGCTTGGGCCTTAGCACACTGAATTATAACCGCGTCTTTAGCTATCTCCGGAATATCTGCGGCTTGCATAGCAAGCTGAAGCCGATCTAAAAAGGCAGTAAACCTCTCGGCATGCCCCTGGCGGATCTTCACCCAAGGGGGATCTGCTCTATCCATAGCTGCGACACGTCTGAGTGCAGCCATGGCGGTAGACGCGACCGCCGCAAAGTCACGTCCGCGCATGCCCTGTGCCTGCGCCTGAGGCGTGGCAAACGGCCCTTCGCCCAAGAGTTGTTCTATGGTCACTCCCGCTAGGTGGTGATCGGGATACTGGGCGTCGGCCACTACCCTAACGCACTGAGCTCGCCATTCCTCCTTAAACAATAGCAGCAAAGATGGAGGCAACACCCCTCTCATCAGCTGCATCACATCATAGGGCGCAACAGGCGTTGAGAGCAGACATTCAAACAAAGTGAGCGCCTGCGAGGAATTCACTCCATGCGTCTGCACAGTGCTTGCGAGTTCCCGAACGGTTTTTACATCAAAAGGTGCCCAGGCATACCCGCCCTGCGTCGCCGCCCGAATAGGCAAAACGACCGGCTGAAACTGAACCCCTGAGAGGCAACATTCTTTGGCCACCAGTCGCCAATCTGTACCTTTCTGGGCGCCTCCTTCCTGGTTGTCCCCAGCCCCCTGTGTGGGGGGCATTAACGGCACCGCACGCTCCGCATTCTGTATGGCCCCTTCAAGCCTCCGTAACAGGTTCTGCAGCGTCTGTAAAGTTTTCTGCCCCTCCCTTCTCTGACTCTGTGGCGCAGATTCCGGTGGTCTCCGTACTACACTATCCATCCTCTCCTCATCAGAATTATCGGAATCTATCTGTGTTGGTACCGTGCGCCAGTTTCGGAAGGACCCAGCCGAGGGATTAACCCGTTCCGGCACAGGCGCCATAGGTGGCGCAGTTGGTGGCGCAGTTGATGGCGCAGTTGATGGCGCAGCAGGCAAAGGCTCAGCCAGCACAGGCTTATCAGGCTCAGGCGCAGCAGGCAAAGGCTCAGCCAGCACAGGCTTAGCAGGCTCAGGCGCCGCAGGCAGAGGCTCAGCCAGCACAGGCTTAGCAGGCTCAGGCAACGCAGGCAAAGGCTCAGCCAACAAAGGCTCAGCCTGCTCTCCCGGCAAGGGCGCCTGATTTCCCTCGCCAGGGGGTGGTTTGTTCTCTACCACAGTTCTTAACCCTCGCAACTTTCTGATTTCCCTCTCCGAGGGTGGACGCTCTTCCCACTCCTTCACCTGACGGTATAAATCTCCCTTAACATCCCTGCCTGGAACCCAGTCCAGGAGGCATTCGTCCAATTCCTTCAGAACCTCCTGCCGTAACTCCTCCCATATATGCCGCGGAGGGGGCTCATCCGTCCCCGCTGGTACCGTTTCTATCGGAAAAACCTCCATCTCTGTTGTACTCTCCGTATCCACACTTTCAGTCAGAGATGGATCGCTCTGTGAGCCCCGTTCCACAACCTCCCAATCCGTCTGAGTTTGACTCACTGTCCCTGGGGGCATTGCCCCCTTTTGTTTTTGAACCGGCGCTTCATCCGCAAACAAAATAGCTCGCGCCACCGACCAACACTCCCCAGCTTTCCGTCCTGCCTTTCCGTCCTCCACTCTCCCCCACGCTTGTAATCGTTCCGCAGCTCCGCGCTCACCCGCGAGTGCCGACTGGAGCAACAGTTCCCGAATCTCTCCCCAATTTGGGGGACTTAATACTTCTTTGGGAGAGCCCATCCCTCCCCGGCGCAGCACCCATTGGATGCATTCGCCTGTGGGGCCCCTCCTAATCGTTCCGTGAGCACCCACCTTATCAGCCAACACTTTCAACACCTGAATCACTTGCGCAAGTTCCATCGTCGCCTAGTGCGACCGATCACGTCGGGGTCACCATTATGTAGCGTTCGCCGCATATCAAGGTGCCACGATTAGATCACTGATCACCCCCCAGACCAGGGAAAGAGACAGATAACACACACAGTGTGAGCGCCAACTTCCGCCTTTTATTGCGCAGTCAATTCCTTTTATACTAACAAGGGTAGGTGGGATTACAGACACATCATAAGGCTGCGACTAACCCTCTAACTTTCCGTGACATCGCGAGATCTTCCGAACGCCGAACCCTACAGTTAAGCACAGATGCCCAGTGCTGTTGTGCCTGTGGGTAGGGTGCACGGGGCCAGTGAAGACCAGCAAGAGCTTTCAGGGCTGGCCCCTTCCTTGTGGGAGAAGGAGCCGGACGTTTGCCTTTTTGGAAAGAGGCTCTGCCGAGAGCGAGCGCCGTGAGATGCTGAGACTCTGGGAAAGCACAGATGCCCAGTGCTGTTGTGCCTGTGGGTAGGGTGCACGGGGCCAGTGAAGACCAGCAAGAGCTTTCAGGGCTGGCCCCTTCCTTGTGGGAGAAGGAGCCGGACGTTTGCCTTTTCGGAAAGAGGCTCTGCCGAGAACGAGCGCCGTGAGATATGCCGTCTGTGGTTAAGCACAGATGCCCAGTGCTGTTGTGCCTATTCATAGGGTGCACGGGGCCAGTGAAGACCAGCAAGAGCTTTCAGGGCTGGCCCCTTCCTTGTGGGAGAAGGAGCCGGACGTTTGCCTTTTCGGAAAGAGGCTCTGCCGAGAACGAGCGCCGTGAGATATGCCGTCTGCGGATAAGCACAGATGCCCAGTGCTGTTGTGCCTGTGGGCAGGGTGCACGGGGCCAGTGAAGACCAGCAAGAGCTTTCAGGGCTGGCCCCTTCCTTGTGGGAGAAGGAGCCGGACGTTTGCCTTTTCGGAAAGAGGCTCTGCCAAGAGCGAACGCCGTGAGATATGCCGTCTGTTGTTAAGCACAGATGCCCAGTGCTGTTGTGCCTGTGGGTAGGGTGCACGGGGCCAGTGAAGACCAGCAAGAGCTTTCAGGGCTGGCCCCTTCCTTGTGGGAGAAGGAGCCGGACGTTTGCCTTTTCGGAAAGAGGCTCTGCCGAGAGCGAACGCAGTGAGATGCTGAGTCTCTGGGAAAGCACAGATGCCCAGTGCTGTTGTGCCTATTCATAGGGTGCACGGGGACAGTGAAGACCAGCAAGAGCTTTCAGGGCTGGCCCCTTCCTTGTGGGAGAAGGAGCCGGACGTTTGCCTTTTCGGAAAGAGGCTCTGCCGAGAACGAGCGCCGTGAGATATGCCGTCTGCGGATAAGCACAGATGCCCAGTGCTGTTGTGCCTGTGGATAGGGTGCACAGGGACAGTGAAGACCAGCAAGAGCTTTCAGGGCTGGCCCCTTCCTTGTGGGAGAAGGAGCCGGACGTTTGCCTTTTCGGAAAGAGGCTCTGCCGAGAGCGAACGCCGTGAGATATGCCGTCTGTAGTTAAGCACAGATGCCCAGTGCTGTTGTGCCTGTGGGTAGGGTGCACGGGGACAGTGAAGACCAGCAAGAGCTTTCAGGGCTGGCCCCTTCCTTGTGGGAGAAGGAGCCGGACGTTTGCCTTTTCGGAAAGAGGCTCTGCCGAGAACGAGCGCCGTGAGATATGCCGTCTGTGGTTAAGCACAGATGCCCAGTGCTGTTGTGCCTATTCATAGGGTGCACGGGGACAGTGAAGACCAGCAAGAGCTTTCAGGGCTGGCCCCTTCCTTGTGGGAGAAGGAGCCGGACGTTTGCCTTTTCGGAAAGAGGCTCTGCCGAGAACGAGCGCCGTGAGATATGCCGTCTGCGGATAAGCACAGATGCCCAGTGCTGTTGTGCCTGTGGGCAGGGTGCACGGGGCCAGTGAAGACCAGCAAGAGCTTTCAGGGCTGGCCCCTTCCTTGTGGGAGAAGGAGCCGGACGTTTGCCTTTTCGGAAAGAGGCTCTGCCAAGAGCGAACGCCGTGAGATATGCCGTCTGTGGTTAAGCACAGATGCCCAGTGCTGTTGTGCCTGTGGGTAGGGTGCACGGGGCCAGTGAAGACCAGCAAGAGCTTTCAGGGCTGGCCCCTTCCTTGTGGGAGAAGGAGCCGGACGTTTGCCTTTTCGGAAAGAGGCTCTGTCGAGAACGAGCGCCGTGAGATGCTGAGTCTCTGGGAAAGCACAGATGCCCAGTGCTGTTGTGCCTATTCATAGGGTGCACGGGGACAGTGAAGACCAGCAAGAGCTTTCAGGGCTGGCCCCTTCCTTGTGGGAGAAGGAGCCGGACGTTTGCCTTTTCGGAAAGAGGCTCTGCCGAGAACGAGCGCCGTGAGATATGCCGTCTGTGGTTAAGCACAGATGCCCAGTGCTGTTGTGCCTGTGGGTAGGGTGCACGGGGCCAGTGAAGACCAGCAAGAGCTTTCAGGGCTGGCCCCTTCCTTGTGGGAGAAGGAGCCGGACGTTTGCCTTTTCGGAAAGAGGCTCTGCCGAGAGCGAACGCCGTGAGATATGCCGTCTGTAGTTAAGCACAGATGCCCAGTGCTGTTGTGCCTGTGGGTAGGGTGCACGGGGACAGTGAAGACCAGCAAGAGCTTTCAGGGCTGGCCCCTTCCTTGTGGGAGAAGGAGCCGGACGTTTGCCTTTTCGGAAAGAGGCTCTGCCGAGAACGAGCGCCGTGAGATGCTGAGAGTCCTAAAAAGGCACAGATGCCCAGTGCTGTTGTGCCTGTGGGTAGGGTGCACGGGGACAGTGAAGACCAGCAAGAGCTTTCAGGGCTGGCCCCTTCCTTGTGGGAGAAGGAGCCGGACGTTTGCCTTTTCGGAAAGAGGCTCTGCCGAGAACGAGCGCCGTGAGATATGCCGTCTGTGGTTAAGCACAGATGCCCAGTGCTGTTGTGCCTGTGGGTAGGGTGCACGGGGCCAGTGAAGACCAGCAAGAGCTTTCAGGGCTGGCCCCTTCCTTGTGGGAGAAGGAGCCGGACGTTTGCCTTTTCGGAAAGAGGCTCTGCCGAGAGCGAATGCAGTGAGATGCTGAGTCTCTGGGAAAGCACAGATGCCCAGTGCTGTTGTGCCTGTGGGTAGGGTGCACGGGGCCAGTGAAGACCAGCAAGAGCTTTCAGGGCTGGCCCCTTCCTTGTGGGAGAAGGAGCCGGACGTTTGCCTTTTCGGAAAGAGGCTCTGCCGAGAACGAGCGCCGTGAGATATGCCGTCTGTGGTTAAGGACAGATGCCCAGTGCTGTTGTGCCTGTGGGTAGGGTGCACGGGGCCAGTGAAGACCAGCAAGAGCTTTCAGGGCTGGCCCCTTCCTTGTGGGAGAAGGAGCCGGATGTTTGCCTTTTCGGAAAGAGGCACTACCGAGAACGAGCGCCGTGAGATATGCCGTCTGCGGTTAAGCACAGATGCCCAGTGCTGTTGTGCCTGTGGGTAGGGTGCACGGGGACAGTGAAGACCAGCAAGAGCTTTCAGGGCTGGCCCCTTCCTTGTGGGAGAAGGAGCCGGACGTTTGCCTTTTCGGAAAGAGGCTCTGCCGAGAACGAGCGCCGTGAGATATGCCGTCTGTGGTTAAGCACAGATGCCCAGTGCTGTTGTGCCTATTCATAGGGTGCACGGGGACAGTGAAGACCAGCAAGAGCTTTCAGGGCTGGCCCCTTCCTTGTGGGAGAAGGAGCCGGACGTTTGCCTTTTCGGAAAGAGGCTCTGCCGAGAACGAGCGCCGTGAGATATGCCGTCTGTGGTTAAGCACAGATGCCCAGTGCTGTTGTGCCTGTGGGTAGGGTGCACGGGGACAGTGAAGACCAGCAAGAGCTTTCAGGGCTGGCCCCTTCCTTGTGGGAGAAGGAGGCGGACGTTTGCCTTTTCGGAAAGAGGCTCTGCCGAGAACGAGCTCTGTGAGATATGCCGTCTGTGGTTAAGCACAGATGCCCCGTGCTGTTGATCCTGTGGATAGGGTGCACGGGGCCAGTGAAGACCAGCAAGAGCTTTCAGGGCTGGCCCCTTCCTTGTGGGAGAAGGAGCCGGACGTTTGCCTTTTCGGAAAGAGGGTCTGCCGAGAACGAGCGCCGTGAGATATGCCGTCTGTGGTTAAGGACAGATGCCCAGTGCTGTTGTGCCTGTGGGTAGGGTGCACGGGGACAGTGAAGACCAGCAAGAGCTTTCAGGGCTGGCCCCTTCCTTGTGGGAGAAGGAGCCGGACGTTTGCCTTTTCGGAAAGAGGCTCTGCCGAGAACGAGCGCCGTGAGATATGCCGTCTGTGGTTAAGCACAGATGCCCAGTGCTGTTGTGCCTGTGGATAGGGTGCACGGGGACAGTGAAGACCAGCAAGAGCTTTCAGGGCTGGCCCCTTCCTTGTGGGAGAAGGAGCCGGACGTTTGCCTTTTCGGAAAGAGGCTCTGCCGAGAGCGAATGCAGTGAGATGCTGAGTCTCTGGGAAAGCACAGATGCCCAGTGCTGTTGTGCCTGTGGGTAGGGTGCACGGGGACAGTGAAGACCAGCAAGAGCTTTCAGGGCTGGCCCCTTCCTTGTGGGAGAAGGAGCCGGACGTTTGCCTTTTCGGAAAGAGGCTCTGCCGAGAACGAGCGCCGTGAGATGCTGAGTCCCTGAGAAAGCACAGATGCCCAGTGCTATTGTGCCTGTGGGTAGGGTGTACGGGGACAGTGAAGACCAGCAAGAGCTTTCAGGGCTGGCCCCTTCCTTGTGGGAGAAGGAGCCGGACGTTTGCCTTTTCGGAAAGAGGCTCTGCCAAGAGCGATTGCCGTGAGATATGCCGTCTGTGGTTAAGCACAGATGCCCAGTGCTGTTGTGCCTGTGGGTAGGGTGCACGGGGACAGTGAAGACCAGCAAGAGCTTTCAGGGCTGGCCCCTTCCTTGTGGGAGAAGGAGCCGGACGTTTGCCTTTTCGGAAAGAGGCTCTGCCAAGAGCGAACGCCGTGAGATATGCCGTCTGTGGTTAAGCACAGATGCCCAGTGCTGTTGTGCCTGTGGGTAGGGTGCACGGGGACAGTGAAGACCAGCAAGAGCTTTCAGGGCTGGCCCCTTCCTTGTGGGAGAAGGAGCCGGACGTTTGCCTTTTCGGAAAGAGGCTCTGCCGAGAACGAGCGCCGTGAGATATGCCGTCTGTGGTTAAGCACAGATGCCCAGTGCTGTTGTGCCTGTGGATAGGGTGCACGGGGACAGTGAAGACCAGCAAGAGCTTTCAGGGCTGGCCCCTTCCTTGTGGGAGAAGGAGCCGGACGTTTGCCTTTTCGGAAAGAGGCTCTGCCGAGAGCGAATGCAGTGAGATGCTGAGTCTCTGGGAAAGCACAGATGCCCAGTGCTGTTGTGCCTGTGGGTAGGGTGCACGGGGCCAGTGAAGACCAGCAAGAGCTTTCAGGGCTGGCCCCTTCCTTGTGGGAGAAGGAGCCGGACGTTTGCCTTTTCGGAAAGAGGCTCTGCCGAGAACGAGCGCCGTGAGATGCTGAGTCCCTGAGAAAGCACAGATGCCCAGTGCTGTTGTGCCTGTGGGTAGGGTGTACGGGGACAGTGAAGACCAGCAAGAGCTTTCAGGGCTGGCCCCTTCCTTGTGGGAGAAGGAGCCGGACGTTTGCCTTTTCGGAAAGAGGCTCTGCCGAGAGCGAACGCCGTGAGATATGCCATCTGTGGTTAAGCACAGATGCCCAGTGCTGTTGTGCCTGTGGGTAGGGTGCACGGGGACAGTGAAGACCAGCAAGAGCTTTCAGGGCTGGCCCCTTCCTTGTGGGAGAAGGAGCCGGACGTTTGCCTTTTCGGAAAGAGGCTCTGCCGAGAACGAGCGCTGTGAGATGCTGAGTCTCTGGAAAAGCACAGATGCCCAGTGCTGTTGTGCCTGTGGGTAGGGTGCACGGGGATAGTGAAGACCAGCAAGAGCTTTCAGGGCTGGCCCCTTCCTTGTGGGAGAAGGAGCCAGATGTTTGCCTTTTCGGAAAGAGGCTCTGCCGAGAACGAGCGCCGTGTGATATGCCGTCTAAGGTTAAGCACAGATGCCCAGTGCTGTTGTGCCTGTGGGTAGGGTGCACGGGGCCAGTGAAGACCAGCAAGAGCTTTCAGGGCTGGCCCCTTCCTTGTGGGAGAAGGAGCCGGACGTTTGCCTTTTCGGAAAGAGGCTCTGCCGAGAACGAGCACCGTGAGATGCTGAGCGTCCTAAAAACGCACAGATGCCCAGTGCTGTTGTGCCTGTGGATAGGGTGCACGGGGCCAGTGAAGACCAGCAAGAGCTTTCAGGGCTGGCCCCTTCCTTGTGGGAGAAGGAGCCGGACGTTTGCCTTTTCGGAAAGAGGCTCTGCCAAGAACGAGCGCCGTGAGATATGCCGTCTGTGGTTAAGCACAGATGCCCAGTGCTGTTGTGCCTGTGGGTAGGGTGCACGGGGCCAGTGAAGACCAGCAAGAGCTTTCAGTGCTGGCCCCTTCCTTGTGGGAGAAGGAGCCGGACATTTGCCTTTTCGGAAAGAGGCTCTGCCGAGAACGAGCGCCGTGAGATGCTGAGTCTCTGGGAAAGCACAGATGCCCAGTGCTGTTGTGCCTGTGGGTAGGGTGCACGGGGACAGTGAAGACCAGCAAGAGCTTTCAGGGCTGGCCCCTTCCTTGTGGGAGAAGGAGCCGGACGTTTGCCTTTTCGGAAAGAGGCTCTGCCGAGAACGAGCGCCGTGAGATATGCCGTCTGTGGTTAAGCACAGATGCCCAGTGCTGTTGTGCCTATTCATAGGGTGCACGGGGCCAGTGAAGACCAGCAAGAGCTTTCAGGGCTGGCCCCTTCCTTGTGGGAGAAGGAGCCGGACGTTTGCCTTTTCGGAAAGAGGCTCTGCCGAGAACGAGCGCCGTGAGATATGCCGTCTGCGGTTAAGCACAGATGCCCAGTGCTGTTGTGCCTGTGGATAGGGTGCATGGGGCCAGTGAAGACCAGCAAGAGCTTTCAGGGCTGGCCCCTTCCTTGTGGGAGAAGGAGCCGGACGTTTGCCTTTTCGGAAAGAGGCTCTGCCGAGAGCGAACGCAGTGAGATGCTGAGTCTCTGGGAAAGCACAGATGCCCAGTGCTGCTGTGCCTGTGGGTAGGGTGCACGGGGCCAGTGAAGACCAGCAAGAGCTTTCAGGGCTGGCCCCTTCCTTGTGGGAGAAGGAGCCGGACGTTTGCCTTTTCGGAAAGAGGCTCTGCCGAGAGCGAACGCCGTGAGATATGCCGTCTGTGGTTAAGCACAGATGCCCAGTGCTGTTGTGCCTGTGGGTAGGGTGCACGGGGACAGTGAAGACCAGCAAGAGCTTTCAGGGCTGGCCCCTTCCTTGTGGGAGAAGGAGCCGGACGTTTGCCTTTTCGGAAAGAGGCTCTGCCGAGAACGAGCGCCGTGAGATATGCCGTCTGTGGTTAAGGACAGATGCCCAGTGCTGTTGTGCCTGTGGGTAGGGTGCACGGGGCCAGTGAAGACCAGCAAGAGCTTTCAGGGCTGGCCCCTTCCTTGTGGGAGAAGGAGCCGGACGTTTGCCTTTTCGGAAAGAGGCTCTGCCGAGAACGAGCGCCGTGAGATATGCCGTCTGTGGTTAAGGACAGATGCCCAGTGCTGTTGTGCCTGTGGGTAGGGTGCACGGGGCCAGTGAAGACCAGCAAGAGCTTTCAGGGCTGGCCCCTTCCTTGTGGGAGAAGGAGCCGGACGTTTGCCTTTTCGGAAAGAGGCTCTGCCGAGAACGAGCGCCGTGAGATATGCCGTCTGTGGTTAAGCACAGATGCCCAGTGCTGTTGTGCCTATTCATAGGGTGCACGGGGCCAGTGAAGACCAGCAAGAGCTTTCAGGGCTGGCCCCTTCCTTGTGGGAGAAGGAGACGGACGTTTGCCTTTTCGGAAAGAGGCTCTGCCAAGAACGAGCGCCGTGAGATATGCCGTCTGTGGTTAAGCACAGATGCCCAGTGCTGTTGTGCCTATTCATAGGGTGCACGGGGCCAGTGAAGACCAGCAAGAGCTTTCAGGGCTGGCCCCTTCCTTGTGGGAGAAGGAGCCGGACGTTTGCCTTTTCGGAAAGAGGCTCTGCCGAGAGCGAACGCAGTGAGATGCTGAGTCTCTGGGAAAGCACAGATGCCCAGTGCTGCTGTGCCTGTGGGTAGGGTGCACGGGGACAGTGAAGACCAGCAAGAGCTTTCAGGGCTGGCCCCTTCCTTGTGGGAGAAGGAGCCGGACGTTTGCCTTTTCGGAAAGAGGCTCTGCCGAGAACGAGCGCCGTGAGATGCTGAGTCTCTGGGAAAGCACAGATGCCCAGTGCTGTTGTGCCTCTGGGTAGAGTGCACGGGGACAGTGAAGACCAGCAAGAGCTTTCAGGGCTGGCCCCTTCCTTGTGGGAGAAGGAGCCGGACGTTTGCCTTTTCGGAAAGAGGCTCTGCCGAGAACGAGCGCCGTGATATGCTGAGTCCCTGAGAAAGCACAGATGCCCAGTGCTGTTGTGCCTGTGGGTAGGGTGTACGGGGACAGTGAAGACCAGCAAGAGCTTTCAGGGCTGGCCCCTTCCTTGTGGGAGAAGGAGCCGGACGTTTGCCTTTTCGGAAAGAGGCTCTGCCGAGAGCGAACGCCGTGAGATATGCCGTCTGTGGTTAAGCACAGATGCCCAGTGCTGTTGTGCCTGTGGGTAGGGTGCACGGGGCCAGTGAAGACCAGCAAGAGCTTTCAGGGCTGGCCCCTTCCTTGTGGGAGAAGGAGCCGGACGTTTGCCTTTTCGGAAAGAGGCTCTGCCGAGAACGAGCGCTGTGAGATGCTGAGTCTCTGGAAAAGCACAGATGCCCAGTGCTGTTGTGCCTGTGGGTAGGGTGCACGGGGCCAGTGAAGACCAGCAAGAGCTTTCAGGGCTGGCCCCTTCCTTGTGGGAGAAGGAGCCGGACGTTTGCCTTTTCGGAAAGAGGCTCTGCCGAGAACGAGCGCCGTGAGATATGCCGTCTGTGGTTAAGCACAGATGCCCATTGCTGTTGTGCCTATTCATAGGGTGCACGGGGCCAGTGAAGACCAGCAAGAGCTTTCAGGGCTGGCCCCTTCCTTGTGGGAGAAGGAGCCGGATGTTTGCCTTTTCGGAAAGGGGCTCTGCCGAGAACGAGCGCCGTGAGATATGCCGTCTGTGGTTAAGGACAGATGCCCAGTGCTGTTGTGCCTGTGGATAGGGTGCACGGGGACAATGAAGACCAGCAAGAGCTTTCAGGGCTGGCCCCTTCCTTGTGGGAGAAGGAGGCGGACGTTTGCCTTTTCGGAAAGAGGCTCTGCCGAGAACGAGCGCCGTGAGATGCTGAGTCTCTGGGAAAGCACAGATGCCCAGTGCTATTGTGCCTCTGGGTAGAGTGCACGGGGACAGTGAAGACCAGCAAGAGGTTTCAGGGCTGGCCCCTTCCTTGTGGGAGAAGGTGCCGGACGTTTGCCTTTTTGGAAAGAGGCACTGCCGAGAACGAGCGCCGTGAGATATGCCGTCTGCGGTTAAGCACAGATGCCCAGTGCTGTTGTGCCTGTGGATAGGGTGCACGGGGCCAGTGAAGACCAGCAAGAGCTTTCAGGGCTGGCCCCTTCCTTGTGGGAGAAGGAGCCGGACGTTTGCCTTTTCGGAAAGAGGCTCTGCCGAGAACGAGCGCCGTGAGATATGCCGTCTGTGGTTAAGCACAGATGCCCAGTGCTGTTGTGCCTATGCATAGGGTGCACGGGGCCAGTGAAGACCAGCAAGAGCTTTCAGGGCTGGCCCCTTCCTTGTGGGAGAAGGAGCCGGACGTTTGCCTTTTCGGAAAGAGGCTCTGCCGAGAACGAGCGCCGTGAGATGCTGATTCTCTGGGAAAGCACAGATGCCCAGTGCTGTTGTGCCTGTGGGTAGGGTGCACGGGGACAGTGAAGACCAGCAAGAGCTTTCAGGGCTGGCCCCTTCCTTGTGGGAGAAGGAGCCGGACGTTTGCCTTTTCGGAAAGAGGCTCTGCCAAGAACGAGCGCCGTGAGATATGCCGTCTGTGTTTAAGCACAGATGCCCAGTGCTGTTGTGCCTGTGGGTAGGGTGCACGGGGACAGTGAAGACCAGCAAGAGCTTTCAGGACTGGCCCCTTCCTTGTGGGAGAAGGAGCCGGACGTTTGCCTTTTCGGAAAGAGGCTCTGCCGAGAACGAGCGCCGTGAGATGCTGATTCTCTGGGAAAGCACAGATGCCCAGTGCTGTTGTGCCTGTGGGTAGGGTGCACGGGGACAGTGAAGACCAGCAAGAGCTTTCAGGGCTGGCCCCTTCCTTGTGGGAGAAGGAGCCGGACGTTTGCCTTTTCGGAAAGAGGCTCTGCCGAGAACGAGCGCCGTGAGATATGCCGTCTGTGGTTAAGCACAGATGCCCAGTGCTGTTGTGCCTGTGGGTAGGGTGCACGGGGATAGTGAAGACCAGCAAGAGCTTTCAGGGCTGGCCCCTTCCTTGTGGGAGAAGGAGCCGGACGTTTGCCTTTTCGGAAAGAGGCTCTGCCGAGAACGAGCGCCGTGAGATATGCCGTCTGTGGTTAAGCACAGACGCCCAGTGCTGTTGTGCCTGTGGTTAGGGTGCACGGGGACAGTGAAGACCAGCAAGAGCTTTCAGGGCTGGCCCCTTCCTTGTGGGAGAAGGAGCCGGACGTTTGCCTTTTCGGAAAGAGGCTCTGCCGAGAACGAGCGCCGTGAGATGCTGAGTCTCTGGGAAAGCACAGATGCCCAGTGCTGTTGTGCCTGTTCATAGGGTGCACGGGGCCAGTGAAGACCAGCAAGAGCTTTCAGGGCTGGCCCCTTCCTTGTGGGAGAAGGAGCCGGACGTTTGCCTTTTCGGAAAGAGGCTCTGCCGAGAACGAGCGCCGTGAGATTCTGATTCTCTGGGAAAGCACAGATGCCCAGTGCTGTTGTGCCTGTGGGTAGGGTGCACGGGGACAGTGAAGACCAGCAAGAGCTTTCAGGGCTGGCCCCTTCCTTGTGGGAGAAGGAGCCGGACGTTTGCCTTTTCGGAAAGAGGCTCTGCCGAGAATGAGCGCCGTGAGATATGCCGTCTGTGGTTAAGGACAGATGCCCAGTGCTGTTGTGCCTGTGGATAGGGTGCACGGGGCCAGTGAAGACCAGCAAGAGCTTTCAGGGCTGGCCCCTTCCTTGTGGGAGAAGGAGCCGGACGTTTGCCTTTTCGGAAAGAGGCTCTGCCGAGAACGAGCGCCGTGAGATATGCCGTCTGTGGTTAAGCACAGATGCCCAGTGCTGTTGTGCCTGTGGGTAGGGTGCACGGGGCCAGTGAAGACCAGCAAGAGCTTTCAGGGCTGGCCCCTTCCTTGTGGGAGAAGGAGCCGGACGTTTGCCTTTTCGGAAAGAGGCTCTGCCGAGAACGAGCGCCGTGAGATATGCCGTCTGTGGTTAAGCACAGATGCCCAGTGCTGTTGTGCCTGTGGGTAGGGTGCACGGGGACAGTGAAGACCAGCAAGAGCTTTCAGGGCTGGCCCCTTCCTTGTTGGAGAAGGAGCCGGACGTTTGCCTTTTCGGAAAGAGGCTCTGCCGAGAACGAGCGCCGTGAGATATGCCGTCTGTGGTTAAGCACAGATGCCCATTGCTGTTGTGCCTATTCATAGGGTGCACGGGGCCAGTGAAGACCAGCAAGAGCTTTCAGGGCTGGCCCCTTCCTTGTGGGAGAAGGAGCCGGACGTTTGCCTTTTCGGAAAGAGGCTCTGCCGAGAACGAGCGCCGTGAGATATGCCGTCTGTGGTTAAGCACAGATGCCCAGTGCTGTTGTGCCTGTGGGTAGGGTGCACGGGGACAATGAAGACCAGCAAGAGCTTTCAGGGCTGGCCCCTTCTTTGTGGGAGAAGGAGCCGGACGTTTGCCTTTTCGGAAAGAGGCTCTGCCGAGAACGAGCGCCGTGAGATGCTGAGTCTCTGGGAAAGCACAGATGCCCAGTGCTGTTGTGCCTGTGGGTAGAGTGCACGGGGACAGTGAAGACCAGCAAGAGCTTTCAGGGCTGGCCCCTTCCTTGTGGGAGAAGGAGCCGGACGTTTGCCTTTTCGGAAAGAGGCTCTGCCGAGAACGAGCGCCGTGAGATATGCCGTCTGTGGTTAAGCACAGATGCCCAGTGCTGTTGTGCCTGTGGGTAGGGTGCACGGGGACAGTGAAGACCAGCAAGAGCTTTCAGGGCTGGCCCCTTCCATGTGGCAGAAGGAGCCGGACGTTTGCCTTTTCGGAAAGAGGCTCTGCCTAGAGTGAACGCCGTGAAATATGCCGTCTGTGGTTAAGCACAGATGCCCAGTGCTGTTATGCCTGTGGTTAGGGTGCACGGGGCCAGTGAAGACCAGCAAGAGCTTTCAGGGCTGGCCCCTTCCTTGTGGGAGAAGGAGCCGGACGTTTGCCTTTTTGGAAGGATGCTCTGCCGAGAACGAGCGCCGTGAGATGCTGAGTCTCTGGGAAAGCACAGATGCCCAGTGCTGTTGTGCCTGTGGATAGGGTGCACGGGGACAGTGAAGACCAGCAAGAGCTTTCAGGGCTGGCCCCTTCCTTGTGGGAGAAGGAGCCGGACGTTTGCCTTTTCGGAAAGAGGCTCTGCCGAGAACGAGCGCCGTGAGATATGCCGTCTGTGGTTAAGGACAGATGCCCAGTGCTGTTGTGCCTGTTCATAGGGTGCACGGGGCCAGTGAAGACCAGCAAGAGCTTTCAGGGCTGGCCCCTTCCTTGTGGGAGAAGGAGCCGGACGTTTGCCTTTTCGGAAAGAGGCTCTGCCGAGAGCGAGCGCCGTGAGATATGCCGTCTGTGGTTAAGCACAGACGCCCAGTGCTGTTGTGCCTGTGGGTAGGGTGCACGGGGCCAGTGAAGACCAGCAAGAGCTTTCAGGGCTGGCCCCTTCCTTGTGGGAGAAGGAGCCGGACGTTTGCCTTTTCGGAAAGAGGCTCTGCCGAGAACGAGCGCCGTGAGATGCTGAGTCTCTGGGAAAGCACAGATGCCCAGTGCTGTTGTGCCTGTGGGTAGCGTGCACGGGGATAGTGAAGACCAGCAAGAGCTTTCAGGGCTGGCCCCTTCCTTGTGGGAGAAGGAGCCGGACGTTTGCCTTTTCGGAAAGAGGCTCTGCCGAGAGCGAGCGCCGTGAGATATGCCGTCTGTGGTTAAGCACAGATGCCCAGTGCTGTTGTGCCTGTGGGTAGGGTGCACGGGGCCAGTGAAGACCAGCAAGAGCTTTCAGGGCTGGCCCCTTCCTTGTGGGAGAAGGAGCCGGACGTTTGCCTTTTCGGAAAGAGGCTCTGCCGAGAACGAGCGCCGTGAGATATGCCGTCTGTGGTAAAGCACAGATGCCCAGTGCTGTTGTGCCTGTGGGTAGGGTGCACGGGGACAGTGAAGACCAGCAAGAGCTTTCAGGGCTGGCCCCTTCCTTGTGGGAGAAGGAGCCGGACGTTTGCCTTTTCGGAAAGAGGCTCTGCCGAGAACAAGCGCCGTGAGATATGCCGTCTGTGATTAAGCACAGATGCCCAGTGCTGTTGTGCCTATTCATAGGGTGCACGGGGACAGTGAAGACCATCAAGAGCTTTCAGGGCTGGCCCCTTCCTTGTGGGAGAAGGAGCCGGACGTTTGCCTTTTCGGAAAGAGGCTCTGCCGAGAGCGAACGCAGTGAGATGCTGAGTCTCTGGGAAAGCACAGATGCCCAGTGCTGTTGTGCCTGTGGGTAGGGTGCACGGGGACAGTGAAGACCAGCAAGAGCTTTCAGGGCTGGCCCCTTCTTTGTGGGAGAAGGAGCCGGACGTTTGCCTTTTCGGAAAGAGGCTCTGCCGAGAACGAGCGCCGTGTGATATGCCGTCTGTGGTTAAGCACAGATGCCCAGTGCTGTTGTGCCTGTGGATAGGGTGCACGGGGACAGTGAAGACCAGCAAGAGCTTTCAGGGCTGGCCCCTTCCTTGTGGGAGAAGGAGCCGGACGTTTGCCTTTTCGGAAAGAGGCTCTGCCGAGAACGAGCGCCGTGAGATATGCCGTCTGTGGTTAAGCACAGATGCCCAGTGCTGTTGTGCCTATTCATAGGGTGCACGGGGACAGTGAAGACCAGCAAGAGCTTTCAGGGCTGGCCCCTTCCTTGTGGGAGAAGGAGCCGGACGTTTGCCTTTTCGGAAAGAGGCTCTGCCGAGAGCGAACGCAGTGAGATGCTGATTCTCTGGGAAAGCACAGATGCCCAGTGCTGTTGTGCCTGTGGATAGGGTGCACGGGGACAGTGAAGACCAGCAAGAGCTTTCAGGGCTGGCCCCTTCCTTGTGGGAGAAGGAGCCGGACGTTTGCCTTTTCGGAAAGAGGCTCTGCCGAGAACGAGCGCCGTGAGATGCTGATTCTCTGGGAAAGCACAGATGCCCATTGCTGTTGTGCCTGTGGGTAGGGTGCACGGGGCCAGTGAAGACCAGCAAGAGCTTTCAGGGCTGGCCCCTTCCTTGTGGGAGAAGGAGCCGGACGTTTGCCTTTTCGGAAAGAGGCTCTGCCGAGAACGAGCGCCGTGAGATATGCCGTCTGTGGTTAAGCACAGATGCCCAGTGCTGTTGTGCCTGTGGGTAGGGTGCACGGGGCCAGTGAAGACCAGCAAGAGCTTTCAGGGCTGGCCCCTTCCTTGTGGGAGAAGGAGCCGGACGTTTGCCTTTTTGGAAGGATGATCTGCCGAGAACGAGCGCCGTGAGATGCTGAGTCTCTGGGAAAGCACAGATGCCCAGTGCTGTTGTGCCTGTGGGTAGGGTGCACGGGGACAGTGAAGACCAGCAAGAGCTTTCAGGGCTGGCCCCTTCCTTGTGGGAGAAGGAGCCGGACGTTTGCCTTTTCGGAAAGAGGCTCTGCCGAGAACGAGCGCCGTGAGATGCTGAGTCTCTGGGAAAGCACAGATGCCCAGTGCTGTTGTGCCTGTGGGTAGGGTGCACGGGGACAGTGAAGACCAGCAAGAGCTTTCAGGGCTGGCCCCTTCCTTGTGGGAGAAGGAGCCGGACGTTTGCCTTTTCGGAAAGAGGCTCTGCCGAGAACGAGCGCCGTGAGATATGCCGTCTGTGGTTAAGCACAGATGCCCAGTGCTGTTGTGCCTATTCATAGGGTGCACGGGGCCAGTGAAGACCAGCAAGAGCTTTCAGGGCTGGCCCCTTCCTTGTGGGAGAAGGAGCCGGACGTTTGCCTTTTCGGAAAGAGGCTCTGCCGAGAGCGAACGCAGTGAGATGCTGAGACTCTGGGAAAGCTCAGATGCCCAGTGCTGTTGTGCCTGTTGGTAGCGTGCACGGGGACAGTGAAGACCAGCAAGAGCTTTCAGGGCTGGCCCCTTCCTTGTGGGAGAAGGAGCCGGACGTTTGCCTTTTCGGAAAGAGGCTCTGCCGAGAACGAGTGCCGTGAGATGCTGAGTCTCTGGGAAAGCACAGATGCCCAGTGCTGTTGTGCCTGTGGGTAGGGTGCACGGGGCCAGTGAAGACCAGCAAGAGCTTTCAGGGCTGGCCCCTTCCTTGTGGGAGAAGGAGCCGGACGTTTGCCTTTTTGGAAGGATGCTCTGCCGAGAACGAGCGCCGTGAGATGCTGAGTCTCTGGGAAAGCACAGATGCCCAGTGCTGTTGTGCCTGTGGGTAGGGTGCACGGGGCCAGTGAAGACCAGCAAGAGCTTTCAGGGCTGGCCCCTTCCTTGTGGGAGAAGGAGCCGGACATTTGCCTTTTCGGAAAGAGGCTCTGCCGAGAACGAGCGCCGTGAGATATGCCGTCTGTGGTTAAGCACAGATGCCCAGTGCTGTTGTGCCTGTTCATAGGGTGCACGGGGCCAGTGAAGACCAGCAAGAGCTTTCAGGGCTGGCCCCTTCCTTGTGGGAGAAGGAGCCGGACGTTTGCCTTTTCGGAAAGAGGCTCTGCCGAGAGCGAGCGCCGTGAGATATGCCGTCTGTGGTTAAGCACAGACGCCCAGTGCTGTTGTGCCTGTGGGTAGGGTGCACGGGGCCAGTGAAGACCAGCAAGAGCTTTCAGGGCTGGCCCCTTCCTTGTGGGAGAAGGAGCCGGACGTTTGCCTTTTCGGAAAGAGGCTCTGCCGAGAACGAGCGCCGTGAGATATGCCGTCTGTGGTTAAGCACAGATGCCCAGTGCTGTTGTGCCTGTGGGTAGCGTGCACGGGGATAGTGAAGACCAGCAAGAGCTTTCAGGGCTGGCCCCTTCCTTGTGGGAGAAGGAGCCGGACGTTTGCCTTTTCGGAAAGAGGCTCTGCCGAGAACGAGCGCCGTGAGATATGCCGTCTGTGGTTAAGCACAGATGCCCAGTGCTGTTGTGCCTGTGGGTAGGGTGCACGGGGCCAGTGAAGACCAGCAAGAGCTTTCAGGGCTGGCCCCTTCCTTGTGGGAGAAGGAGCCGGACGTTTGCCTTTTCGGAAAGAGGCTCTGCCGAGAACGAGCGCCGTGAGATATGCCGTCTGTGGTTAAGCACAGATGCCCAGTGCTGTTGTGCCTGTGGGTAGGGTGCACGGGGACAGTGAAGACCAGCAAGAGCTTTCAGGGCTGGCCCCTTCCTTGTGGGAGAAGGAGCCGGACGTTTGCCTTTTCGGAAAGAGGCTCTGCCGAGAACGAGCGCCGTGAGATATGCCGTCTGTGATTAAGCACAGATGCCCAGTGCTGTTGTGCCTGTGGATAGGGTGCACGGGGACAGTGAAGACCATCAAGAGCTTTCAGGGCTGGCCCCTTCCTTGTGGGAGAAGGAGCCGGACGTTTGCCTTTTCGGAAAGAGGCTCTGCCGAGAGCGAACGCAGTGAGATGCTGAGTCTCTGGGAAAGCACAGATGCCCAGTGCTGTTGTGCCTGTGGGTAGGGTGCACGGGGCCAGTGAAGACCAGCAAGAGCTTTCAGGGCTGGCCCCTTCTTTGTGGGAGAAGGAGCCGGACGTTTGCCTTTTCGGAAAGAGGCTCTGCCGAGAACGAGCGCCGTGTGATATGCCGTCTGTGGTTAAGCACAGATGCCCAGTGCTGTTGTGCCTGTGGATAGGGTGCACGGGGACAGTGAAGACCAGCAAGAGCTTTCAGGGCTGGCCCCTTCCTTGTGGGAGAAGGAGCCGGACGTTTGCCTTTTCGGAAAGAGGCTCTGCCGAGAACGAGCGCCGTGAGATATGCCGTCTGTGGTTAAGCACAGATGCCCAGTGCTGTTGTGCCTATTCATAGGGTGCACGGGGACAGTGAAGACCATCAAGAGCTTTCAGGGCTGGCCCCTTCCTTGTGGGAGAAGGAGCCGGACGTTTGCCTTTTCGGAAAGAGGCTCTGCCGAGAGCGAACGCAGTGAGATGCTGAGTCTCTGGGAAAGCACAGATGCCCAGTGCTGTTGTGCCTGTGGATAGGGTGCACGGGGACAGTGAAGACCAGCAAGAGCTTTCAGGGCTGGCCCCTTCCTTGTGGGAGAAGGAGCCGGACGTTTGCCTTTTCGGAAAGAGGCTCTGCCGAGAACGAGCGCCGTGAGATGCTGATTCTCTGGGAAAGCACAGATGCCCAGTGCTGTTGTGCCTGTGGGTAGGGTGCACGGGGCCAGTGAAGACCAGCAAGAGCTTTCAGGGCTGGCCCCTTCCTTGTGGGAGAAGGAGCCGGACGTTTGCCTTTTCGGAAAGAGGCTCTGCCGACAGCGAACGCCGTGAGATATGCCGTCTGTGGTTAAGCACAGATGCCCAGTGCTGTTGTGCCTGTGGGTAGGGTGCACGGGGCCAGTGAAGACCAGCAAGAGCTTTCAGGGCTGGCCCCTTCCTTGTGGGAGAAGGAGCCGGACGTTTGCCTTTTTGGAAGGATGATCTGCCGAGAACGAGCGCCGTGAGATGCTGAGTCTCTGGGAAAGCACAGATGCCCAGTGCTGTTGTGCCTGTGGGTAGGGTGCACGGGGCCAGTGAAGACCAGCAAGAGCTTTCAGGGCTGGCCCCTTCCATGTGGCAGAAGGAGCCGGACGTTTGCCTTTTCGGAAAGAGGCTCTGCCGAGAACGAGCGCCGTGAGATGCTGAGTCTCTGGGAAAGCACAGATGCCCAGTGCTGCTGTGCCTGTGGGTAGGGTGCACGGGGCCAGTGAAGACCAGCAAGAGCTTTCAGGGCTGGCCCCTTCCTTGTGGGAGAAGGAGCCGGACGTTTGCCTTTTCGGAAAGAGGCTCTGCCGAGAACGAGCGCCGTGAGATGCTGATTCTCTGGGAAAGCACAGATGCCCATTGCTGTTGTGCCTGTGGGTAGGGTGCACGGGGCCAGTGAAGACCAGCAAGAGCTTTCAGGGCTGGCCCCTTCCTTGTGGGAGAAGGAGCCGGACGTTTGCCTTTTCGGAAAGAGGCTCTGCCGAGAACGAGCGCCGTGAGATATGCCGTCTGTGGTTAAGCACAGATGCCCAGTGCTGTTGTGCCTGTGGGTAGGGTGCACGGGGCCAGTGAAGACCAGCAAGAGCTTTCAGGGCTGGCCCCTTCCTTGTGGGAGAAGGAGCCGGACGTTTGCCTTTTTGGAAGGATGATCTGCCGAGAACGAGCGCCGTGAGATGCTGAGTCTCTGGGAAAGCACAGATGCCCAGTGCTGTTGTGCCTGTGGGTAGGGTGCACGGGGACAGTGAAGACCAGCAAGAGCTTTCAGGGCTGGCCCCTTCCTTGTGGGAGAAGGAGCCGGACGTTTGCCTTTTCGGAAAGAGGCTCTGCCGAGAACGAGCGCCGTGAGATGCTGAGTCTCTGGGAAAGCACAGATGCCCAGTGCTGTTGTGCCTGTGGGTAGGGTGCACGGGGACAGTGAAGACCAGCAAGAGCTTTCAGGGCTGGCCCCTTCCTTGTGGGAGAAGGAGCCGGACGTTTGCCTTTTCGGAAAGAGGCTCTGCCGAGAACGAGCGCCGTGAGATATGCCGTCTGTGGTTAAGCACAGATGCCCAGTGCTGTTGTGCTTATTCATAGGGTGCACGGGGACAGTGAAGACCATCAAGAGCTTTCAGGGCTGGCCCCTTCCTTGTGGGAGAAGGAGCCGGACGTTTGCCTTTTCGGAAAGAGGCTCTGCCGAGAGCGAGCGCCGTGAGATATGCCGTCTGTGGTTAAGCACAGACGCCCAGTGCTGTTGTGCCTGTGGGTAGGGTGCACGGGGCCAGTGAAGACCAGCAAGAGCTTTCAGGGCTGGCCCCTTCCTTGTGGGAGAAGGAGCCGGACGTTTGCCTTTTCGGAAAGAGGCTCTGCCGAGAACGAACGCAGTGAGATGCTGAGACTCTGGGAAAGCTCAGATGCCCAGTGCTGTTGTGCCTGTTGGTAGCGTGCACGGGGACAGTGAAGACCAGCAAGAGCTTTCAGGGCTGGCCCCTTCCTTGTGGGAGAAGGAGCCGGACGTTTGCCTTTTCGGAAAGAGGCTCTGCCGAGAACGAGTGCCGTGAGATGCTGAGTCTCTGGGAAAGCACAGATGCCCAGTGCTGTTGTGCCTGTGGGTAGGGTGCACGGGGCCAGTGAAGACCAGCAAGAGCTTTCAGGGCTGGCCCCTTCCTTGTGGGAGAAGGAGCCGGACGTTTGCCTTTTTGGAAGGATGCTCTGCCGAGAACGAGCGCCGTGAGATGCTGAGTCTCTGGGAAAGCACAGATGCCCAGTGCTGTTGTGCCTGTGGGTAGGGTGCACGGGGCCAGTGAAGACCAGCAAGAGCTTTCAGGGCTGGCCCCTTCCTTGTGGGAGAAGGAGCCGGACGTTTGCCTTTTCGGAAAGAGGCTCTGCCGAGAACGAGCGCCGTGAGATATGCCGTCTGTGGTTAAGCACAGATGCCCAGTGCTGTTGTGCCTGTTCATAGGGTGCACGGGGCCAGTGAAGACCAGCAAGAGCTTTCAGGGCTGGCCCCTTCCTTGTGGGAGAAGGAGCCGGACGTTTGCCTTTTCGGAAAGAGGCTCTGCCGAGAGCGAGCGCCGTGAGATATGCCGTCTGTGGTTAAGCACAGACGCCCAGTGCTGTTGTGCCTGTGGGTAGGGTGCACGGGGCCAGTGAAGACCAGCAAGAGCTTTCAGGGCTGGCCCCTTCCTTGTGGGAGAAGGAGCCGGACGTTTGCCTTTTCGGAAAGAGGCTCTGCCGAGAACGAGCGCCGTGAGATATGCCGTCTGTGGTTAAGCACAGATGCCCAGTGCTGTTGTGCCTGTGGGTAGCGTGCACGGGGATAGTGAAGACCAGCAAGAGCTTTCAGGGCTGGCCCCTTCCTTGTGGGAGAAGGAGCCGGACGTTTGCCTTTTCGGAAAGAGGCTCTGCCGAGAACGAGCGCCGTGAGATATGCCGTCTGTGGTTAAGCACAGATGCCCAGTGCTGTTGTGCCTGTGGGTAGGGTGCACGGGGCCAGTGAAGACCAGCAAGAGCTTTCAGGGCTGGCCCCTTCCTTGTGGGAGAAGGAGCCGGACGTTTGCCTTTTCGGAAAGAGGCTCTGCCGAGAACGAGCGCCGTGAGATATGCCGTCTGTGGTTAAGCACAGATGCCCAGTGCTGTTGTGCCTGTGGGTAGGGTGCACGGGGACAGTGAAGACCAGCAAGAGCTTTCAGGGCTGGCCCCTTCCTTGTGGGAGAAGGAGCCGGACGTTTGCCTTTTCGGAAAGAGGCTCTGCCGAGAACGAGCGCCGTGAGATATGCCGTCTGTGATTAAGCACAGATGCCCAGTGCTGTTGTGCCTGTGGATAGGGTGCACGGGGACAGTGAAGACCATCAAGAGCTTTCAGGGCTGGCCCCTTCCTTGTGGGAGAAGGAGCCGGACGTTTGCCTTTTCGGAAAGAGGCTCTGCCGAGAGCGAACGCAGTGAGATGCTGAGTCTCTGGGAAAGCACAGATGCCCAGTGCTGTTGTGCCTGTGGGTAGGGTGCACGGGGCCAGTGAAGACCAGCAAGAGCTTTCAGGGCTGGCCCCTTCTTTGTGGGAGAAGGAGCCGGACGTTTGCCTTTTCGGAAAGAGGCTCTGCCGAGAACGAGCGCCGTGTGATATGCCGTCTGTGGTTAAGCACAGATGCCCAGTGCTGTTGTGCCTGTGGATAGGGTGCACGGGGACAGTGAAGACCAGCAAGAGCTTTCAGGGCTGGCCCCTTCCTTGTGGGAGAAGGAGCCGGACGTTTGCCTTTTCGGAAAGAGGCTCTGCCGAGAACGAGCGCCGTGAGATATGCCGTCTGTGGTTAAGCACAGATGCCCAGTGCTGTTGTGCCTATTCATAGGGTGCACGGGGACAGTGAAGACCATCAAGAGCTTTCAGGGCTGGCCCCTTCCTTGTGGGAGAAGGAGCCGGACGTTTGCCTTTTCGGAAAGAGGCTCTGCCGAGAGCGAACGCAGTGAGATGCTGAGTCTCTGGGAAAGCACAGATGCCCAGTGCTGTTGTGCCTGTGGATAGGGTGCACGGGGACAGTGAAGACCAGCAAGAGCTTTCAGGGCTGGCCCCTTCCTTGTGGGAGAAGGAGCCGGACGTTTGCCTTTTCGGAAAGAGGCTCTGCCGAGAACGAGCGCCGTGAGATGCTGATTCTCTGGGAAAGCACAGATGCCCAGTGCTGTTGTGCCTGTGGGTAGGGTGCACGGGGCCAGTGAAGACCAGCAAGAGCTTTCAGGGCTGGCCCCTTCCTTGTGGGAGAAGGAGCCGGACGTTTGCCTTTTCGGAAAGAGGCTCTGCCGACAGCGAACGCCGTGAGATATGCCGTCTGTGGTTAAGCACAGATGCCCAGTGCTGTTGTGCCTGTGGGTAGGGTGCACGGGGCCAGTGAAGACCAGCAAGAGCTTTCAGGGCTGGCCCCTTCCTTGTGGGAGAAGGAGCCGGACGTTTGCCTTTTTGGAAGGATGATCTGCCAAGAACGAGCGCCGTGAGATGCTGAGTCTCTGGGAAAGCACAGATGCCCAGTGCTGTTGTGCCTGTGGGTAGGGTGCACGGGGACAGTGAAGACCAGCAAGAGCTTTCAGGGCTGGCCCCTTCCATGTGGCAGAAGGAGCCGGACGTTTGCCTTTTCGGAAAGAGGCTCTGCCGAGAACGAGCGCCGTGAGATGCTGAGTCTCTGGGAAAGCACAGATGCCCAGTGCTGCTGTGCCTGTGGGTAGGGTGCACGGGGCCAGTGAAGACCAGCAAGAGCTTTCAGGGCTGGCCCCTTCCTTGTGGGAGAAGGAGCCGGACGTTTGCCTTTTCGGAAAGAGGCTCTGCCGAGAACGAGCGCCGTGAGATATGCCGTCTAAGGTTAAGCACAGATGCCCAGTGCTGTTGTGCCTGTGGGTAGGGTGCACGGGGCCAGTGAAGACCAGCAAGAGCTTTCAGGGCTGGCCCCTTCCTTGTGGGAGAAGGAGCCGGACATTTGCCTTTTCGGAAAGAGGCTCTGCCGAGAACGAGCGCCGTGAGATATGCCGTCTGTGGTTAAGCACAGATGCCCAGTGCTGTTGTGCCTATTCATAGGGTGCACGGGGACAGTGAAGACCATCAAGAGCTTTCAGGGCTGGCCCCTTCCTTGTGGGAGAAGGAGCCGGACGTTTGCCTTTTCGGAAAGAGGCTCTGCCGAGAACGAGCGCCGTGAGATATGCCGTCTGTGGTTAAGGACAGATGCCCAGTGCTGTTGTGCCTGTGGGTTGGGTGCACGGGGCCAGTGAAGACCAGCAAGAGCTTTCAGGGCTGGCCCCTTCCTTGTGGGAGAAGGAGCCGGACGTTTGCCTTTTCGGAAAGAGGCTCTGCCGAGAACGAGCGCCGTGAGATATGCCGTCTGTGGTTAAGCACAGATGCCCAGTGCTGTTGTGCCTGTGGGTAGGATGCACAGGGACAGAGAAGACCAGCAAGAGCTTTCAGGGCTGGCCCCTTCTTTGTGGGAGAAGGAGCCGGACGTTTGCCTTTTCGGAAAGAGGCTCTGCCGAGAGCGAACGCAGTGAGATGCTGAGTCTCTGGGAAAGCACAGATGCCCAGTGCTGTTGTGCCTGTGGGTAGGGTGCACGGGGACAGTGAAGACCAGCAAGAGCTTTCAGGGCTGGCCCCTTCCATGTGGCAGAAGGAGCCGGACGTTTGCCTTTTCGGAAAGAGGCTCTGCCGAGAACGAGCGCCGTGAGATGCTGAGTCTCTGGGAAAGCACAGATGCCCAGTGCTGTTGTGCCTGTGGGTAGGGTGCACGGGGCCAGTGAAGACCAGCAAGAGCTTTCAGGGCTGGCCCCTTCCATGTGGCAGAAGGAGCCGGACGTTTGCCTTTTCGGAAAGAGGCTCTGCCGAGAACGAGCGCCGTGTGATATGCCGTCTGTGGTTAAGCACAGATGCCCAGTGCTGTTGTGCCTGTGGGTAGGGTGCACGGGGCCAGTGAAGACCAGCAAGAGCTTTCAGGGCTGGCCCCTTCCTTGTGGGAGAAGGAGCCGGACGTTTGCCTTTTCGGAAAGAGGCTCTGCCGAGAACGAGCGCCGTGAGATATGCCGTCTGTGGTTAAGCACAGATGCCCAGTGCTGTTGTGCCTATTCATAGGGTGCACGGGGACAGTGAAGACCAGCAAGAGCTTTCAGGGCTGGCCCCTTCCTTGTGGGAGAAGGAGCCGGACGTTTGCCTTTTCGGAAAGAGGCTCTGCCGAGAGCGAACGCAGTGAGATGCTGAGTCTCTGGGAAAGCACAGATGCCCAGTGCTGTTGTGCCTGTGGGTAGGGTGCACGGGGACAGTGAAGACCAGCAAGAGCTTTCAGTGCTGGCCCCTTCCTTGTGGGAGAAGGAGCCGGACGTTTGCCTTTTCGGAAAGAGGCTCTGCCGAGAACGAGCGCCGTGAGATGCTGATTCTCTGGGAAAGCACAGATGCCCAGTGCTGTTGTGCCTGTGGGTAGGGTGCACGGGGACAGTGAAGACCAGCAAGAGCTTTCAGGGCTGGCCCCTTCCTTGTGGGAGAAGGAGCCGGACGTTTGCCTTTTCGGAAAGAGGCTCTGCCGAGAACGAGCGCCGTGAGATATGCCGTCAGTGGTTAAGCACAGATGCCCAGTGCTGTTGTGCCTGTGGGTAGGGTGCACGGGGCCAGTGAAGACCAGCAAGAGCTTTCAGGGCTGGCCCCTTCCTTGTGGGAGAAGGAGCCGGACGTTTGACTTTTTGGAAGGATGCTCTGCCGAGAACGAGCGCCGTGAGATGCTGAGTCTCTGGGAAAGCACAGATGCCCAGTGCTGTTGTGCCTGTGGGTAGGGTGCACGGGGACAGTGAAGACCAGCAAGAGCTTTCAGGGCTGGCCCCTTCCTTGTGGGAGAAGGAGCCGGACGTTTGCCTTTTCGGAAAGAGGCTCTGCCGAGAACGAGCGCCGTGAGATATGCCGTCTGTGGTTAAGCACAGATGCCCAGTGCTGTTGTGCCTGTGGGTAGGGTGCACGGGGACAGTGAAGACCAGCAAGAGCTTTCAGGGCTGGCCCCTTCCATGTGGCAGAAGGAGCCGGACGTTTGCCTTTTCGGAAAGAGGCTCTGCCGAGAACGAGCGCCGTGAGATGCTGAGTCTCTTGGAAAGCACAGATGCCCAGTGCTGCTGTGCCTGTGGGCAGGGTGCACGGGGACAGTGAAGACCAGCAAGAGCTTTCAGGGCTGGCCCCTTCCTTGTGGGAGAAGGAGCCGGACGTTTGCCTTTTCGGAAAGAGGCTCTGCCGAGAGCGAACGCAGTGAGATGCTGAGTCTCTGGGAAAGCACAGATGCCCAGTGCTGTTGTGCCTGTGGGTAGGGTGCACGGGGCCAGTGAAGACCAGCAAGAGCTTTCAGGGCTGGCCCCTTCCTTGTGGGAGAAGGAGCCGGACGTTTGCCTTTTCGGAAAGAGGCTCTGCCGAGAACGAGCGCCGTGAGATGCTGATTCTCTGGGAAAGCACAGATGCCCAGTGCTGTTGTGCCTGTGGGTAGGGTGCACGGGGACAATGAAGACCAGCAAGAGCTTTCAGGGCTGGCCCCTTCCTTGTGGGAGAAGGAGCCGGACGTTTGCCTTTTCGGAAAGAGGCTCTGCCGAGAACGAGCGCCGTGAGATATGCCGTCTGTGGTTAAGCACAGATGCCCAGTGCTGTTGTGCCTGTGGATAGGGTGCACGGGGACAGTGAAGACCAGCAAGAGCTTTCAGGGCTGGCCCCTTCCTTGTGGGAGAAGGAGCCGGACGTTTGCCTTTTCGGAAAGAGGCTCTGCCGAGAACGAGCGCCGTGAGATATGCCGTCTGTGGTTAAGCACAGATGCCCAGTGCTGTTGTGCCTATTCATAGGGTGCACGGGGACAGTGAAGACCATCAAGAGCTTTCAGGGCTGGCCCCTTCCTTGTGGGAGAAGGAGCCGGACGTTTGCCTTTTCGGAAAGAGGCTCTGCCGAGAGCGAACGCAGTGAGATGCTGAGTCTCTGGGAAAGCACAGATGCCCAGTGCTGTTGTGCCTGTGGATAGGGTGCACGGGGACAGTGAAGACCAGCAAGAGCTTTCAGGGCTGGCCCCTTCCTTGTGGGAGAAGGAGCCGGACGTTTGCCTTTTCGGAAAGAGGCTCTGCCGAGAACGAGCGCCGTGAGATGCTGATTCTCTGGGAAAGCACAGATGCCCAGTGCTGTTGTGCCTGTGGGTAGGGTGCACGGGGCCAGTGAAGACCAGCAAGAGCTTTCAGGGCTGGCCCCTTCCTTGTGGGAGAAGGAGCCGGACGTTTGCCTTTTCGGAAAGAGGCTCTGCCGACAGCGAACGCCGTGAGATATGCCGTCTGTGGTTAAGCACAGATGCCCAGTGCTGTTGTGCCTGTGGGTAGGGTGCACGGGGCCAGTGAAGACCAGCAAGAGCTTTCAGGGCTGGCCCCTTCCTTGTGGGAGAAGGAGCCGGACGTTTGCCTTTTTGGAAGGATGATCTGCCGAGAACGAGCGCCGTGAGATGCTGAGTCTCTGGGAAAGCACAGATGCCCAGTGCTGTTGTGCCTGTGGGTAGGGTGCACGGGGCCAGTGAAGACCAGCAAGAGCTTTCAGGGCTGGCCCCTTCCATGTGGCAGAAGGAGCCGGACGTTTGCCTTTTCGGAAAGAGGCTCTGCCGAGAACGAGCGCCGTGAGATGCTGAGTCTCTGGGAAAGCACAGATGCCCAGTGCTGCTGTGCCTGTGGGTAGGGTGCACGGGGCCAGTGAAGACCAGCAAGAGCTTTCAGGGCTGGCCCCTTCCTTGTGGGAGAAGGAGCCGGACGTTTGCCTTTTCGGAAAGAGGCTCTGCCGAGAACGAGCGCCGTGAGATATGCCGTCTAAGGTTAAGCACAGATGCCCAGTGCTGTTGTGCCTGTGGGTAGGGTGCACGGGGCCAGTGAAGACCAGCAAGAGCTTTCAGGGCTGGCCCCTTCCTTGTGGGAGAAGGAGCCGGACATTTGCCTTTTCGGAAAGAGGCTCTGCCGAGAACGAGCGCCGTGAGATATGCCGTCTGTGGTTAAGCACAGATGCCCAGTGCTGTTGTGCCTATTCATAGGGTGCACGGGGACAGTGAAGACCATCAAGAGCTTTCAGGGCTGGCCCCTTCCTTGTGGGAGAAGGAGCCGGACGTTTGCCTTTTCGGAAAGAGGCTCTGCCGAGAACGAGCGCCGTGAGATATGCCGTCTGTGGTTAAGGACAGATGCCCAGTGCTGTTGTGCCTGTGGGTTGGGTGCACGGGGCCAGTGAAGACCAGCAAGAGCTTTCAGGGCTGGCCCCTTCCTTGTGGGAGAAGGAGCCGGACGTTTGCCTTTTCGGAAAGAGGCTCTGCCGAGAACGAGCGCCGTGAGATATGCCGTCTGTGGTTAAGCACAGATGCCCAGTGCTGTTGTGCCTGTGGGTAGGATGCACAGGGACAGAGAAGACCAGCAAGAGCTTTCAGGGCTGGCCCCTTCTTTGTGGGAGAAGGAGCCGGACGTTTGCCTTTTCGGAAAGAGGCTCTGCCGAGAGCGAACGCAGTGAGATGCTGAGTCTCTGGGAAAGCACAGATGCCCAGTGCTGTTGTGCCTGTGGGTAGGGTGCACGGGGACAGTGAAGACCAGCAAGAGCTTTCAGGGCTGGCCCCTTCCATGTGGCAGAAGGAGCCGGACGTTTGCCTTTTCGGAAAGAGGCTCTGCCGAGAACGAGCGCCGTGAGATGCTGAGTCTCTGGGAAAGCACAGATGCCCAGTGCTGTTGTGCCTGTGGGTAGGGTGCACGGGGCCAGTGAAGACCAGCAAGAGCTTTCAGGGCTGGCCCCTTCCTTGTGGGAGAAGGAGCCGGACGTTTGCCTTTTCGGAAAGAGGCTCTGCCGAGAACGAGCGCCGTGTGATATGCCGTCTGTGGTTAAGCACAGATGCCCAGTGCTGTTGTGCC
Source organism: Haliaeetus albicilla (assembly GCF_947461875.1). Taxonomy (NCBI): domain Eukaryota; kingdom Metazoa; phylum Chordata; class Aves; order Accipitriformes; family Accipitridae; genus Haliaeetus; species Haliaeetus albicilla. The sequence goes on from NC_091498.1 coordinate 9,316,586, forward strand.
TGTGGGTAGGGTGCACGGGGCCAGTGAAGACCAGCAAGAGCTTTCAGGGCTGGCCCCTTCCTTGTGGGAGAAGGAGCCGGACGTTTGCCTTTTCGGAAAGAGGCTCTGCCGAGAACGAGCGCCGTGAGATATGCCGTCTGTGGTTAAGCACAGATGCCCAGTGCTGTTGTGCCTATTCATAGGGTGCACGGGGACAGTGAAGACCAGCAAGAGCTTTCAGGGCTGGCCCCTTCCTTGTGGGAGAAGGAGCCGGACGTTTGCCTTTTCGGAAAGAGGCTCTGCCGAGAGCGAACGCAGTGAGATGCTGAGTCTCTGGGAAAGCACAGATGCCCAGTGCTGTTGTGCCTGTGGGTAGGGTGCACGGGGACAGTGAAGACCAGCAAGAGCTTTCAGTGCTGGCCCCTTCCTTGTGGGAGAAGGAGCCGGACGTTTGCCTTTTCGGAAAGAGGCTCTGCCGAGAACGAGCGCCGTGAGATGCTGATTCTCTGGGAAAGCACAGATGCCCAGTGCTGTTGTGCCTGTGGGTAGGGTGCACGGGGACAGTGAAGACCAGCAAGAGCTTTCAGGGCTGGCCCCTTCCTTGTGGGAGAAGGAGCCGGACGTTTGCCTTTTCGGAAAGAGGCTCTGCCGAGAACGAGCGCCGTGAGATATGCCGTCAGTGGTTAAGCACAGATGCCCAGTGCTGTTGTGCCTGTGGGTAGGGTGCACGGGGCCAGTGAAGACCAGCAAGAGCTTTCAGGGCTGGCCCCTTCCTTGTGGGAGAAGGAGCCGGACGTTTGACTTTTTGGAAGGATGCTCTGCCGAGAACGAGCGCCGTGAGATGCTGAGTCTCTGGGAAAGCACAGATGCCCAGTGCTGTTGTGCCTGTGGGTAGGGTGCACGGGGACAGTGAAGACCAGCAAGAGCTTTCAGGGCTGGCCCCTTCCTTGTGGGAGAAGGAGCCGGACGTTTGCCTTTTCGGAAAGAGGCTCTGCCGAGAACGAGCGCCGTGAGATATGCCGTCTGTGGTTAAGCACAGATGCCCAGTGCTGTTGTGCCTGTGGGTAGGGTGCACGGGGACAGTGAAGACCAGCAAGAGCTTTCAGGGCTGGCCCCTTCCATGTGGCAGAAGGAGCCGGACGTTTGCCTTTTCGGAAAGAGGCTCTGCCGAGAACGAGCGCCGTGAGATGCTGAGTCTCTTGGAAAGCACAGATGCCCAGTGCTGCTGTGCCTGTGGGCAGGGTGCACGGGGACAGTGAAGACCAGCAAGAGCTTTCAGGGCTGGCCCCTTCCTTGTGGGAGAAGGAGCCGGACGTTTGCCTTTTCGGAAAGAGGCTCTGCCGAGAGCGAACGCAGTGAGATGCTGAGTCTCTGGGAAAGCACAGATGCCCAGTGCTGTTGTGCCTGTGGGTAGGGTGCACGGGGCCAGTGAAGACCAGCAAGAGCTTTCAGGGCTGGCCCCTTCCTTGTGGGAGAAGGAGCCGGACGTTTGCCTTTTCGGAAAGAGGCTCTGCCGAGAACGAGCGCCGTGAGATGCTGATTCTCTGGGAAAGCACAGATGCCCAGTGCTGTTGTGCCTGTGGGTAGGGTGCACGGGGACAATGAAGACCAGCAAGAGCTTTCAGGGCTGGCCCCTTCCTTGTGGGAGAAGGAGCCGGACGTTTGCCTTTTCGGAAAGAGGCTCTGCCGAGAACGAGCGCCGTGAGATATGCCGTCTGTGGTTAAGCACAGATGCCCAGTGCTGTTGTGCCTGTGGGTAGGGTGCACGGGGCCAGTGAAGACCAGCAAGAGCTTTCAGGGCTGGCCCCTTCCTTGTGGGAGAAGGAGCCGGACGTTTGCCTTTTCGGAAAGAGGCTCTGCCGAGAACGAGCGCCGTGAGATATGCCGTCTGTGGTTAAGCACAGATGCCCAGTGCTGTTGTGCCTATGCATAGGGTGCACGGGGACAGTGAAGACCAGCAAGAGCTTTCAGGGCTGGCCCCTTCCTTGTGGGAGAAGGAGCCGGACGTTTGCCTTTTCGGAAAGAGGCTCTGCCGAGAACGAGCGCCGTGAGATGCTGAGTCTCTGGGAAAGCACAGATGCCCAGTGCTGTTGTGCCTGTGGGTAGGGTGCACGGGGACAGTGAAGACCAGCAAGAGCTTTCAGGGCTGGCCCCTTCCTTGTGGGAGAAGGAGCCGGACGTTTGCCTTTTCGGAAAGAGGCTCTGCCAAGAACGAGCGCCGTGAGATATGCCGTCTGTGGTTAAGCACAGATGCCCAGTGCTGTTGTGCCTGTGGGTAGGGTGCACGGGGACAGTGAAGACCAGCAAGAGCTTTCAGTGCTGGCCCCTTCCTTGTGGGAGAAGGAGCCGGACGTTTGCCTTTTCGGAAAGAGGCTCTGCCGAGAACGAGCGCCGTGAGATATGCCGTCTGTGGTTAAGCACAGATGCCCAGTGCTGTTGTGCCTGTGGGTAGGGTGCACGGGGCCAGTGAAGACCAGCAAGAGCTTTCAGGGCTGGCCCCTTCCTTGTGGGAGAAGGAGCCGGACGTTTGCCTTTTCGGAAAGAGGCTCTGCCGAGAACGAGCGCCGTGAGATATGCCGTCTGTGGTTAAGCACAGATGCCCAGTGCTGTTGTGCCTATGCATAGGGTGCACGGGGACAGTGAAGACCAGCAAGAGCTTTCAGGGCTGGCCCCTTCCTTGTGGGAGAAGGAGCCGGACGTTTGCCTTTTCGGAAAGAGGCTCTGCCGAGAGCGAACGCAGTGAGATGCTGAGTCTCTGGGAAAGCACAGATGCCCAGTGCTGTTGTGCCTGTGGGTAGGGTGCACGGGGACAGTGAAGACCAGCAAGAGCTTTCAGTGCTGGCCCCTTCCTTGTGGGAGAAGGAGCCGGACGTTTGCCTTTTCGGAAAGAGGCTCTGCCGAGAACGAGCGCCGTGAGATGCTGATTCTCTGGGAAAGCACAGATGCCCAGTGCTGTTGTGCCTGTGGGTAGGGTGCACGGGGACAGTGAAGACCAGCAAGAGCTTTCAGGGCTGGCCCCTTCCTTGTGGGAGAAGGAGCCGGACGTTTGCCTTTTCGGAAAGAGGCTCTGCCGAGAACGAGCGCCGTGAGATATGCCGTCTGTGGTTAAGCACAGATGCCCAGTGCTGTTGTGCCTGTGGGTAGGGTGCACGGGGCCAGTGAAGACCAGCAAGAGCTTTCAGGGCTGGCCCCTTCCTTGTGGGAGAAGGAGCCGGACGTTTGACTTTTTGGAAGGATGCTCTGCCGAGAACGAGCGCCGTGAGATGCTGAGTCTCTGGGAAAGCACAGATGCCCAGTGCTGTTGTGCCTGTGGGTAGGGTGCACGGGGACAGTGAAGACCAGCAAGAGCTTTCAGGGCTGGCCCCTTCCTTGTGGGAGAAGGAGCCGGACGTTTGCCTTTTCGGAAAGAGGCTCTGCCGAGAACGAGCGCCGTGAGATATGCCGTCTGTGGTTAAGCACAGATGCCCAGTGCTGTTGTGCCTGTGGGTAGGGTGCACGGGGACAGTGAAGACCAGCAAGAGCTTTCAGGGCTGGCCCCTTCCATGTGGCAGAAGGAGCCGGACGTTTGCCTTTTCGGAAAGAGGCTCTGCCGAGAACGAGCGCCGTGAGATGCTGAGTCTCTGGGAAAGCACAGATGACCAGTGCTGCTGTGCCTGTGGGCAGGGTGCACGGGGCCAGTGAAGACCAGCAAGAGCTTTCAGGGCTGGCCCCTTCCTTGTGGGAGAAGGAGCCGGACGTTTGCCTTTTCGGAAAGAGGCTCTGCCGAGAGCGAACGCAGTGAGATGCTGAGTCTCTGGGAAAGCACAGATGCCCAGTGCTGTTGTGCCTGTGGGTAGGGTGCACGGGGCCAGTGAAGACCAGCAAGAGCTTTCAGGGCTGGCCCCTTCCTTGTGGGAGAAGGAGCCGGACGTTTGCCTTTTCGGAAAGAGGCTCTGCCGAGAACGAGCGCCGTGAGATGCTGATTCTCTGGGAAAGCACAGATGCCCAGTGCTGTTGTGCCTGTGGGTAGGGTGCACGGGGACAATGAAGACCAGCAAGAGCTTTCAGGGCTGGCCCCTTCCTTGTGGGAGAAGGAGCCGGACGTTTGCCTTTTCGGAAAGAGGCTCTGCCGAGAACGAGCGCCGTGAGATATGCCGTCTGTGGTTAAGCACAGATGCCCAGTGCTGTTGTGCCTGTGGGTAGGGTGCACGGGGCCAGTGAAGACCAGCAAGAGCTTTCAGGGCTGGCCCCTTCCTTGTGGGAGAAGGAGCCGGACGTTTGCCTTTTCGGAAAGAGGCTCTGCCGAGAACGAGCGCCGTGAGATATGCCGTCTGTGGTTAAGCACAGATGCCCAGTGCTGTTGTGCCTATGCATAGGGTGCACGGGGCCAGTGAAGACCAGCAAGAGCTTTCAGGGCTGGCCCCTTCCTTGTGGGAGAAGGAGCCGGACGTTTGCCTTTTCGGAAAGAGGCTCTGCCGAGAACGAGCGCCGTGAGATGCTGAGTCTCTGGGAAAGCACAGATGCCCAGTGCTGTTGTGCCTGTGGGTAGGGTGCACGGGGACAATGAAGACCAGCAAGAGCTTTCAGGGCTGGCCCCTTCCTTGTGGGAGAAGGAGCCGGACGTTTGCCTTTTCGGAAAGAGGCTCTGCCGAGAACGAGCGCCGTGAGATATGCCGTCTGTGGTTAAGCACAGATGCCCAGTGCTGTTGTGCCTGTGGGTAGGGTGCACGGGGCCAGTGAAGACCAGCAAGAGCTTTCAGGGCTGGCCCCTTCCTTGTGGGAGAAGGAGCCGGACGTTTGCCTTTTCGGAAAGAGGCTCTGCCGAGAACGAGCGCCGTGAGATATGCCGTCTGTGGTTAAGCACAGATGCCCAGTGCTGTTGTGCCTATGCATAGGGTGCACGGGGACAGTGAAGACCAGCAAGAGCTTTCAGGGCTGGCCCCTTCCTTGTGGGAGAAGGAGCCGGACGTTTGCCTTTTCGGAAAGAGGCTCTGCCGAGAACGAGCGCCGTGAGATGCTGAGTCTCTGGGAAAGCACAGATGCCCAGTGCTGTTGTGCCTGTGGGTAGGGTGCACGGGGACAGTGAAGACCAGCAAGAGCTTTCAGGGCTGGCCCCTTCCTTGTGGGAGAAGGAGCCGGACGTTTGCCTTTTCGGAAAGAGGCTCTGCCAAGAACGAGCGCCGTGAGATATGCCGTCTGTGGTTAAGCACAGATGCCCAGTGCTGTTGTGCCTGTGGGTAGGGTGCACGGGGACAGTGAAGACCAGCAAGAGCTTTCAGTGCTGGCCCCTTCCTTGTGGGAGAAGGAGCCGGACGTTTGCCTTTTCGGAAAGAGGCTCTGCCGAGAACGAGCGCCGTGAGATATGCCGTCTGTGGTTAAGCACAGATGCCCAGTGCTGTTGTGCCTGTGGGTAGGGTGCACGGGGCCAGTGAAGACCAGCAAGAGCTTTCAGGGCTGGCCCCTTCCTTGTGGGAGAAGGAGCCGGACGTTTGCCTTTTCGGAAAGAGGCTCTGCCGAGAACGAGCGCCGTGAGATATGCCGTCTGTGGTTAAGCACAGATGCCCAGTGCTGTTGTGCCTGTGGATAGGGTGCACGGGGCCAGTGAAGACCAGCAAGAGCTTTCAGGGCTGGCCCCTTCCTTGTGGGAGAAGGAGCCGGACGTTTGCCTTTTCGGAAAGAGGCTCTGCCGAGAGCGAACGCAGTGAGATGCTGAGTCTCTGGGAAAGCGCAGATGCCCAGTGCTGTTGTGCCTGTGGGTAGCGTGCACGGGGATAGTGAAGACCAGCAAGAGCTTTCAGGGCTGGCCCCTTCCTTGTGGGAGAAGGAGCCGGACGTTTGCCTTTTCGGAAAGAGGCTCTGCCGAGAACGAGCGCCGTGAGATGCTGATTCTCTGGGAAAGCACAGATGCCCAGTGCTGTTGTGCCTGTGGATAGGGTGCACGGGGCCAGTGAAGACCAGCAAGAGCTTTCAGGGCTGGCCCCTTCCTTGTGGGAGAAGGAGCCGGACGTTTGCCTTTTCGGAAAGAGGCTCTGCCGAGAACGAGCGCCGTGAGATATGCCGTCTAAGGTTAAGCACAGATGCCCAGTGCTGTTGTGCCTGTGGATAGGGTGCACGGGGCCAGTGAAGACCAGCAAGAGCTTTCAGGGCTGGCCCCTTCCTTGTGGGAGAAGGAGCCGGACGTTTGCCTTTTCGGAAAGAGGCTCTGCCGAGAACGAGCGCCGTGAGATATGCCGTCTGTGGTTAAGCACAGATGCCCAGTGCTGTTGTGCCTATTCATAGGGTGCACGGGGACAGTGAAGACCATCAAGAGCTTTCAGGGCTGGCCCCTTCCTTGTGGGAGAAGGAGCCGGACGTTTGCCTTTTCGGAAAGAGGCTCTGCCGAGAGCGAACGCAGTGAGATGCTGATTCTCTGGGAAAGCACAGATGCCCAGTGCTGTTGTGCCTGTGGATAGGGTGCACGGGGACAGTGAAGACCAGCAAGAGCTTTCAGGGCTGGCCCCTTCCTTGTGGGAGAAGGAGCCGGACGTTTGCCTTTTCGGAAAGAGGCTCTGCCGAGAACGAGCGCCGTGAGATATGCCGTCTGTGGTTAAGCACAGATGCCCAGTGCTGTTGTGCCTGTGGGTAGGGTGCACGGGGACAGTGAAGACCAGCAAGAGCTTTCAGGGCTGGCCCCTTCCTTGTTGGAGAAGGAGCCGGACGTTTGCCTTTTCGGAAAGAGGCTCTGCCGAGAACGAGCGCCGTGAGATATGCCGTCTGTGGTTAAGCACAGATGCCCATTGCTGTTGTGCCTATTCATAGGGTGCACGGGGCCAGTGAAGACCAGCAAGAGCTTTCAGGGCTGGCCCCTTCCTTGTGGGAGAAGGAGCCGGACGTTTGCCTTTTCGGAAAGAGGCTCTGCCGAGAACGAGCGCCGTGAGATATGCCGTCTGTGGTTAAGCACAGATGCCCAGTGCTGTTGTGCCTGTGGGTAGGGTGCACGGGGACAATGAAGACCAGCAAGAGCTTTCAGGGCTGGCCCCTTCTTTGTGGGAGAAGGAGCCGGACGTTTGCCTTTTCGGAAAGAGGCTCTGCCGAGAACGAGCGCCGTGAGATGCTGAGTCTCTGGTTAAGCACAGATGCCCAGTGCTGTTGTGCCTGTGGGTAGAGTGCACGGGGACAGTGAAGACCAGCAAGAGCTTTCAGGGCTGGCCCCTTCCTTGTGGGAGAAGGAGCCGGACGTTTGCCTTTTCGGAAAGAGGCTCTGCCGAGAACGAGCGCCGTGAGATATGCCGTCTGTGGTTAAGCACAGATGCCCAGTGCTGTTGTGCCTGTGGGTAGGGTGCACGGGGACAGTGAAGACCAGCAAGAGCTTTCAGGGCTGGCCCCTTCCATGTGGCAGAAGGAGCCGGACGTTTGCCTTTTCGGAAAGAGGCTCTGCCGAGAGTGAACGCCGTGAGATATGCCGTCTGTGGTTAAGCACAGATGCCCAGTGCTGTTGTGCCTGTGGTTAGGGTGCACGGGGCCAGTGAAGACCAGCAAGAGCTTTCAGGGCTGGCCCCTTCCTTGTGGGAGAAGGAGCCGGACGTTTGCCTTTTTGGAAGGATGCTCTGCCGAGAACGAGCGCCGTGAGATGCTGAGTCTCTGGGAAAGCACAGATGCCCAGTGCTGTTGTGCCTGTGGGTAGGGTGCACGGGGACAGTGAAGACCAGCAAGAGCTTTCAGGGCTGGCCCCTTCCTTGTGGGAGAAGGAGCCGGACGTTTGCCTTTTCGGAAAGAGGCTCTGCCGAGAACGAGCGCCGTGAGATATGCCGTCTGTGGTTAAGGACAGATGCCCAGTGCTGTTGTGCCTGTGGATAGGGTGCACGGGGCCAGTGAAGACCAGCAAGAGCTTTCAGGGCTGGCCCCTTCCTTGTGGGAGAAGGAGCCGGACGTTTGCCTTTTCGGAAAGAGGCTCTGCCGAGAGCGAGCGCCGTGAGATATGCCGTCTGTGGTTAAGCACAGACGCCCAGTGCTGTTGTGCCTGTTCATAGGGTGCACGGGGCCAGTGAAGACCAGCAAGAGCCATCAGGGCTGGCCCCTTCCTTGTGGGAGAAGGAGCCGGACGTTTGCCTTTTCGGAAAGAGGCTCTGCCGAGAACGAGCGCCGTGAGATATGCCGTCTGTGGTTAAGCACAGATGCCCAGTGCTGTTGTGCCTGTGGGTAGGGTGCACGGGGACAGTGAAGACCAGCAAGAGCTTTCAGGGCTGGCCCCTTCCTTGTGGGAGAAGGAGCCGGACGTTTGCCTTTTCGGAAAGAGGCTCTGCCGAGAACGAGCGCCGTGAGATATGCCGTCTGTGGTTAAGCACAGATGCCCAGTGCTGTTGTGCCTATTCATAGGGTGCACGGGGCCAGTGAAGACCAGCAAGAGCTTTCAGGGCTGGCCCCTTCCTTGTGGGAGAAGGAGCCGGACGTTTGCCTTTTCGGAAAGAGGCTCTGCCGAGAACGAGCGCCGTGAGATATGCCGTCTGTGGTTAAGCACAGATGCCCAGTGCTGTTGTGCCTGTGGGTAGGGTGCACGGGGACAGTGAAGACCAGCAAGAGCTTTCAGGGCTGGCCCCTTCCTTGTGGGAGAAGGAGCCGGACGTTTGCCTTTTCGGAAAGAGGCTCTGCCGAGAACAAGCGCCGTGAGATATGCCGTCTGTGATTAAGCACAGATGCCCAGTGCTGTTGTGCCTATTCATAGGGTGCACGGGGACAGTGAAGACCATCAAGAGCTTTCAGGGCTGGCCCCTTCCTTGTGGGAGAAGGAGCCGGACGTTTGCCTTTTCGGAAAGAGGCTCTGCCGAGAGCGAACGCAGTGAGATGCTGAGTCTCTGGGAAAGCACAGATGCCCAGTGCTGTTGTGCCTGTGGGTAGGGTGCACGGGGACAGTGAAGACCAGCAAGAGCTTTCAGGGCTGGCCCCTTCCTTGTGGGAGAAGGAGCCGGACGTTTGCCTTTTCGGAAAGAGGCTCTGCCGAGAACGAGCGCCGTGTGATATGCCGTCTGTGGTTAAGCACAGATGCCCAGTGCTGTTGTGCCTGTGGATAGGGTGCACGGGGACAGTGAAGACCAGCAAGAGCTTTCAGGGCTGGCCCCTTCCTTGTGGGAGAAGGAGCCGGACGTTTGCCTTTTCGGAAAGAGGCTCTGCCGAGAACGAGCGCCGTGAGATATGCCGTCTGTGGTTAAGCACAGATGCCCAGTGCTGTTGTGCCTATTCATAGGGTGCACGGGGACAGTGAAGACCATCAAGAGCTTTCAGGGCTGGCCCCTTCCTTGTGGGAGAAGGAGCCGGACGTTTGCCTTTTCGGAAAGAGGCTCTGCCGAGAGCGAACGCAGTGAGATGCTGATTCTCTGGGAAAGCACAGATGCCCAGTGCTGTTGTGCCTGTGGGTAGGGTGCACGGGGCCAGTGAAGACCAGCAAGAGCTTTCAGGGCTGGCCCCTTCCTTGTGGGAGAAGGAGCCGGACGTTTGCCTTTTCGGAAAGAGGCTCTGCCGAGAACGAGCGCCGTGAGATGCTGATTCTCTGGGAAAGCACAGATGCCCAGTGCTGTTGTGCCTGTGGGTAGGGTGCACGGGGCCAGTGAAGACCAGCAAGAGCTTTCAGGGCTGGCCCCTTCCTTGTGGGAGAAGGAGCCGGACGTTTGCCTTTTCGGAAAGAGGCTCTGCCGAGAACGAGCGCCGTGAGATGCTGAGTCTCTGGGAAAGCACAGATGCCCAGTGCTGTTGTGCCTGTGGGTAGGGTGCACGGGGACAGTGAAGACCAGCAAGAGCTTTCAGGGCTGGCCCCTTCCTTGTGGGAGAAGGAGCCGGACGTTTGACTTTTTGGAAGGATGCTCTGCCGAGAACGAGCGCCGTGAGATGCTGAGTCTCTGGGAAAGCACAGATGCCCAGTGCTGTTGTGCCTGTGGGTAGGGTGCACGGGGACAGTGAAGACCAGCAAGAGCTTTCAGGGCTGGCCCCTTCCTTGTGGGAGAAGGAGCCGGACGTTTGCCTTTTCGGAAAGAGGCTCTGCCGAGAGCGAGCGCCGTGAGATATGCCGTCTGTGGTTAAGCACAGACGCCCAGTGCTGTTGTGCCTGTGGGTAGGGTGCACGGGGCCAGTGAAGACCAGCAAGAGCTTTCAGGGCTGGCCCCTTCCTTGTGGGAGAAGGAGCCGGACGTTTGCCTTTTCGGAAAGAGGCTCTGCCGAGAGCGAACGCAGTGAGATGCTGAGTCTCTGGGAAAGCTCAGATGCCCAGTGCTGTTGTGCCTGTGGGTAGGGTGCACGGGGCCAGTGAAGACCAGCAAGAGCTTTCAGGGCTGGCCCCTTCCTTGTGGGAGAAGGAGCCGGACGTTTGCCTTTTCGGAAAGAGGCTCTGCCGAGAACGAGCGCCGTGAGATATGCCGTCTGTGGTTAAGCACAGACGCCCAGTGCTGTTGTGCCTGTGGGTAGCGTGCACGGGGATAGTGAAGACCAGCAAGAGCTTTCAGGGCTGGCCCCTTCCTTGTGGGAGAAGGAGCCGGACGTTTGCCTTTTCGGAAAGAGGCTCTGCCGAGAACGAGCGCCGTGAGATGCTGAGTCTCTGGGAAAGCACAGATGCCCAGTGCTGTTGTGCCTGTGGGTAGCGTGCACGGGGATAGTGAAGACCAGCAAGAGCTTTCAGGGCTGGCCCCTTCCTTGTGGGAGAAGGAGCCGGACGTTTGCCTTTTCGGAAAGAGGCTCTGCCGAGAACGAGCGCCGTGAGATATGCCGTCTGTGGTTAAGCACAGATGCCCAGTGCTGTTGTGCCTGTGGGTAGGGTGCACGGGGACAGTGAAGACCAGCAAGAGCTTTCAGGGCTGGCCCCTTCCTTGTGGGAGAAGGAGCCGGACGTTTGCCTTTTCGGAAAGAGGCTCTGCCGAGAACGAGCGCCGTGAGATATGCCGTCTGTGGTTAAGCACAGATGCCCAGTGCTGTTGTGCCTGTGGGTAGGGTGCACGGGGACAGTGAAGACCAGCAAGAGCTTTCAGGGCTGGCCCCTTCCTTGTGGGAGAAGGAGCCGGACGTTTGCCTTTTCGGAAAGAGGCTCTGCCGAGAACGAGCGCCGTGAGATATGCCGTCTGTGATTAAGCACAGATGCCCAGTGCTGTTGTGCCTATTCATAGGGTGCACGGGGACAGTGAAGACCATCAAGAGCTTTCAGGGCTGGCCCCTTCCTTGTGGGAGAAGGAGCCGGACGTTTGCCTTTTCGGAAAGAGGCTCTGCCGAGAGCGAACGCAGTGAGATGCTGAGTCTCTGGGAAAGCACAGATGCCCAGTGCTGTTGTGCCTGTGGGTAGGGTGCACGGGGCCAGTGAAGACCAGCAAGAGCTTTCAGGGCTGGCCCCTTCCTTGTGGGAGAAGGAGCCGGACGTTTGCCTTTTCGGAAAGAGGCTCTGCCGAGAACGAGCGCCGTGTGATATGCCGTCTGTGGTTAAGCACAGATGCCCAGTGCTGTTGTGCCTGTGGGTAGGGTGCACGGGGACAGTGAAGACCAGCAAGAGCTTTCAGGGCTGGCCCCTTCCTTGTGGGAGAAGGAGCCGGACGTTTGCCTTTTCGGAAAGAGGCTCTGCCGAGAACGAGCGCCGTGAGATATGCCGTCTGTGGTTAAGCACAGATGCCCAGTGCTGTTGTGCCTGTGGGTAGGGTGCACGGGGACAGTGAAGACCAGCAAGAGCTTTCAGGGCTGGCCCCTTCCTTGTGGGAGAAGGAGCCGGACGTTTGCCTTTTCGGAAAGAGGCTCGGCCGAGAGCGAACGCAGTGAGATGCTGAGTCTCTGGGAAAGCACAGATGCCCAGTGCTGTTGTGCCTGTGGATAGGGTGCACGGGGACAGTGAAGACCAGCAAGAGCTTTCAGGGCTGGCCCCTTCCTTGTGGGAGAAGGAGCCGGACGTTTGCCTTTTTGGAAGGATGATCTGCCGAGAACGAGCGCCGTGAGATGCTGAGTCTCTGGGAAAGCACAGATGCCCAGTGCTGTTGTGCCTGTGGGTAGGGTGCACGGGGACAGTGAAGACCAGCAAGAGCTTTCAGGGCTGGCCCCTTCCTTGTGGGAGAAGGAGCCGGACGTTTGCCTTTTCGGAAAGAGGCTCTGCCGAGAGCGAGCGCCGTGAGATATGCCGTCTGTGGGTAAGGACAGATGCCCAGTGCTGTTGTGCCTGTGGGTAGGGTGCACGGGGATAGTGAAGACCAGCAAGAGCTTTCAGGGCTGGCCCCTTCCTTGTGGGAGAAGGAGCCGGACGTTTGCCTTTTCGGAAAGAGGCTCTGCCGAGAACGAGCGCCGTGAGATGCTGAGTCTCTGGGAAAGCACAGATGCCCAGTGCTGTTGTGCCTGTGGGTAGGGTGCACGGGGCCAGTGAAGACCAGCAAGAGCTTTCAGGGCTGGCCCCTTCCTTGTGGGAGAAGGAGCCGGACGTTTGCCTTTTCGGAAAGAGGCTCTGCCGAGAACGAGCGCCGTGAGATATGCCGTCTGTGGTTAAGCACAGATGCCCAGTGCTGTTGTGCCTATTCATAGGGTGCACGGGGACAGTGAAGACCATCAAGAGCTTTCAGTGCTGGCCCCTTCCTTGTGGGAGAAGGAGCCGGACGTTTGCCTTTTCGGAAAGAGGCTCTGCCGAGAACGAGCGCCGTGAGATATGCCGTCTGTGGTTAAGCACAGATGCCCAGTGCTGTTGTGCCTGTGGGTAGGGTGCACGGGGCCAGTGAAGACCAGCAAGAGCTTTCAGGGCTGGCCCCTTCCTTGTGGGAGAAGGAGCCGGACGTTTGCCTTTTCGGAAAGAGGCTCTGCCGAGAACGAGCGCCGTGAGATGCTGAGTCTCTGGGAAAGCACAGATGCCCAGTGCTGTTGTGCCTGTGGGTAGGGTGCACGGGGACAGTGAAGACCAGCAAGAGCTTTCAGGGCTGGCCCCTTCCTTGTGGGAGAAGGAGCCGGACGTTTGCCTTTTCGGAAAGAGGCTCTGCCGAGAACGAGCGCCGTGAGATATGCCGTCTGTGGTTAAGCACAGATGCCCAGTGCTGTTGTGCCTGTGGATAGGGTGCACGGGGACAGTGAAGACCAGCAAGAGCTTTCAGGGCTGGCCCCTTCCTTGTGGGAGAAGGAGCCGGACGTTTGCCTTTTCGGAAAGAGGCTCTGCCAAGAACGAGCGCCGTGAGATGCTGAGTCTCTGGGAAAGCACAGATGCCCAGTGCTGTTGTGCCTGTGGGTAGGGTGCACGGGGCCAGTGAAGACCAGCAAGAGCTTTCAGGGCTGGCCCCTTCCTTGTGGGAGAAGGAGCCGGACGTTTGCCTTTTCGGAAAGAGGCTCTGCCGAGAACGAGCGCCGTGAGATATGCCGTCTGTGGTTAAGCACAGACGCCCAGTGCTGTTGTGCCTGTGGGTAGGGTGCACGGGGACAGTGAAGACCAGCAAGAGCTTTCAGGGCTGGCCCCTTCCTTGTGGGAGAAGGAGCCGGACGTTTGCCTTTTCGGAAAGAGGCTCTGCCGAGAACGAGCGCCGTGAGATATGCCGTCTGTGGTTAAGCACAGATGCCCAGTGCTGTTGTGCCTGTGGGTAGGGTGCACGGGGACAGTGAAGACCAGCAAGAGCTTTCAGGGCTGGCCCCTTCTTTGTGGGAGAAGGAGCCGGACGTTTGCCTTTTCGGAAAGAGGCTCTGCCGAGAGCGAACGCAGTGAGATGCTGAGTCTCTGGGAAAGCACAGATGCCCAGTGCTGTTGTGCCTGTGGGTAGGGTGCACGGGGACAGTGAAGACCAGCAAGAGCTTTCAGGGCTGGCCCCTTCCATGTGGCAGAAGGAGCCGGACGTTTGCCTTTTCGGAAAGAGGCTCTGCCGAGAACGAGCGCCGTGAGATGCTGAGTCTCTGGGAAAGCACAGATGCCCAGTGCTGTTGTGCCTATTCATAGGGTGCACGGGGCCAGTGAAGACCAGCAAGAGCTTTCAGGGCTGGCCCCTTCCTTGTGGGAGAAGGAGCCGGACGTTTGCCTTTTCGGAAAGAGGCTCTGCCGAGAACGAGCGCCGTGTGATATGCCGTCTGTGGTTAAGCACAGATGCCCAGTGCTGTTGTGCCTATTCATAGGGTGCACGGGGCCAGTGAAGACCAGCAAGAGCTTTCAGGGCTGGCCCCTTCCTTGTGGGAGAAGGAGCCGGACGTTTGCCTTTTCGGAAAGAGGCTCTGCCGAGAACGAGCGCCGTGAGATATGCCGTCTGTGGTTAAGCACAGATGCCCAGTGCTGTTGTGCCTGTGGGTAGGGTGCACGGGGCCAGTGAAGACCAGCAAGAGCTTTCAGGGCTGGCCCCTTCCTTGTGGGAGAAGGAGCCGGACGTTTGCCTTTTCGGAAAGAGGCTCTGCCGAGAACGAGCGCCGTGTGATATGCCGTCTGTGGTTAAGCACAGATGCCCAGTGCTGTTGTGCCTATTCATAGGGTGCACGGGGCCAGTGAAGACCAGCAAGAGCTTTCAGGGCTGGCCCCTTCCTTGTGGGAGAAGGAGCCGGACGTTTGCCTTTTCGGAAAGAGGCTCTGCCGAGAACGAGCGCCGTGAGATATGCCGTCTGTGGTTAAGCACAGATGCCCAGTGCTGTTGTGCCTGTGGGTAGGGTGCACGGGGCCAGTGAAGACCAGCAAGAGCTTTCAGGGCTGGCCCCTTCCTTGTGGGAGAAGGAGCCGGACGTTTGCCTTTTCGGAAAGAGGCTCTGCCGAGAACGAGCGCCGTGAGATATGCCGTCTGTGGTTAAGCACAGATGCCCAGTGCTGTTGTGCCTATTCATAGGGTGCACGGGGACAGTGAAGACCAGCAAGAGCTTTCAGGGCTGGCCCCTTCCTTGTGGGAGAAGGAGCCGGACGTTTGCCTTTTCGGAAAGAGGCTCTGCCGAGAGCGAACGCAGTGAGATGCTGAGTCTCTGGGAAAGCACAGATGCCCAGTGCTGTTGTGCCTGTGGGTAGGGTGCACGGGGACAGTGAAGACCAGCAAGAGCTTTCAGTGCTGGCCCCTTCCTTGTGGGAGAAGGAGCCGGACGTTTGCCTTTTCGGAAAGAGGCTCTGCCGAGAACGAGCGCCGTGAGATGCTGATTCTCTGGGAAAGCACAGATGCCCAGTGCTGTTGTGCCTGTGGGTAGGGTGCACGGGGACAGTGAAGACCAGCAAGAGCTTTCAGGGCTGGCCCCTTCCTTGTGGGAGAAGGAGCCGGACGTTTGCCTTTTCGGAAAGAGGCTCTGCCGAGAACGAGCGCCGTGAGATATGCCGTCTGTGGTTAAGCACAGATGCCCAGTGCTGTTGTGCCTGTGGGTAGGGTGCACGGGGCCAGTGAAGACCAGCAAGAGCTTTCAGGGCTGGCCCCTTCCTTGTGGGAGAAGGAGCCGGACGTTTGCCTTTTTGGAAGGATGCTCTGCCGAGAACGAGCGCCGTGAGATGCTGAGTCTCTGGGAAAGCACAGATGCCCAGTGCTGTTGTGCCTGTGGGTAGGGTGCACGGGGACAGTGAAGACCAGCAAGAGCTTTCAGGGCTGGCCCCTTCCTTGTGGGAGAAGGAGCCGGACGTTTGCCTTTTCGGAAAGAGGCTCTGCCGAGAACGAGCGCCGTGAGATATGCCGTCTGTGGTTAAGGACAGATGCCCAGTGCTGTTGTGCCTGTGGATAGGGTGCACGGGGCCAGTGAAGACCAGCAAGAGCTTTCAGGGCTGGCCCCTTCCTTGTGGGAGAAGGAGCCGGACGTTTGCCTTTTCGGAAAGAGGCTCTGCCGAGAACGAGCGCCGTGAGATGCTGAGTCTCTGGGAAAGCACAGATGCCCAGTGCTGTTGTGCCTGTGGGTAGGGTGCATGGGGCCAGTGAAGACCAGCAAGAGCTTTCAGGGCTGGCCCCTTCCTTGTGGGAGAAGGAGCCGGACGTTTGCCTTTTCGGAAAGAGGCTCTGCCGAGAACGAGCGCCGTGAGATATGCCGTCTGTGGTTAAGCACAGATGCCCAGTGCTGTTGTGCCTGTGGGTAGGGTGCACGGGGCCAGTGAAGACCAGCAAGAGCTTTCAGGGCTGGCCCCTTCCTTGTGGGAGAAGGAGCCGGACGTTTGCCTTTTCGGAAAGAGGCTCTGCCGAGAGCGAACGCAGTGAGATGCTGAGTCTCTGGGAAAGCACAGATGCCCAGTGCTGTTGTGCCTGTGGGTAGGGTGCACGGGGACAGTGAAGACCAGCAAGAGCTTTCAGTGCTGGCCCCTTCCTTGTGGGAGAAGGAGCCGGACGTTTGCCTTTTCGGAAAGAGGCTCTGCCGAGAACGAGCGCCGTGAGATGCTGATTCTCTGGGAAAGCACAGATGCCCAGTGCTGTTGTGCCTGTGGGTAGGGTGCACGGGGACAGTGAAGACCAGCAAGAGCTTTCAGGGCTGGCCCCTTCCTTGTGGGAGAAGGAGCCGGACGTTTGCCTTTTCGGAAAGAGGCTCTGCCGAGAACGAGCGCCGTGAGATATGCCGTCTGTGGTTAAGCACAGATGCCCAGTGCTGTTGTGCCTGTGGGTAGGGTGCACGGGGCCAGTGAAGACCAGCAAGAGCTTTCAGGGCTGGCCCCTTCCTTGTGGGAGAAGGAGCCGGACGTTTGCCTTTTTGGAAGGATGCTCTGCCGAGAACGAGCGCCGTGAGATGCTGAGTCTCTGGGAAAGCACAGATGCCCAGTGCTGTTGTGCCTGTGGGTAGGGTGCACGGGGACAGTGAAGACCAGCAAGAGCTTTCAGGGCTGGCCCCTTCCTTGTGGGAGAAGGAGCCGGACGTTTGCCTTTTCGGAAAGAGGCTCTGCCGAGAACGAGCGCCGTGAGATATGCCGTCTGTGGTTAAGGACAGATGCCCAGTGCTGTTGTGCCTGTGGATAGGGTGCACGGGGCCAGTGAAGACCAGCAAGAGCTTTCAGGGCTGGCCCCTTCCTTGTGGGAGAAGGAGCCGGACGTTTGCCTTTTCGGAAAGAGGCTCTGCCGAGAACGAGCGCCGTGAGATGCTGAGTCTCTGGGAAAGCACAGATGCCCAGTGCTGTTGTGCCTGTGGGTAGGGTGCATGGGGCCAGTGAAGACCAGCAAGAGCTTTCAGGGCTGGCCCCTTCCTTGTGGGAGAAGGAGCCGGACGTTTGCCTTTTCGGAAAGAGGCTCTGCCGAGAACGAGCGCCGTGAGATATGCCGTCTGTGGTTAAGCACAGATGCCCAGTGCTGTTGTGCCTGTGGGTAGGGTGCACGGGGCCAGTGAAGACCAGCAAGAGCTTTCAGGGCTGGCCCCTTCCTTGTGGGAGAAGGAGCCGGACGTTTGCCTTTTCGGAAAGAGGCTCTGCCGAGAACGAGCGCCGTGAGATGCTGAGTCTCTGGGAAAGCACAGATGCCCAGTGCTGTTGTGCCTGTGGGTAGGGTGCACGGGGACAGTGAAGACCAGCAAGAGCTTTCAGGGCTGGCCCCTTCCTTGTGGGAGAAGGAGCCGGACGTTTGCCTTTTCGGAAAGAGGCTCTGCCGAGAGCGAACGCAGTGAGATGCTGAGTCTCTGGGAAAGCACAGATGCCCAGTGCTGTTGTGCCTGTGGGTAGGGTGCACGGGGCCAGTGAAGACCAGCAAGAGCTTTCAGGGCTGGCCCCTTCCTTGTGGGAGAAGGAGCCGGACGTTTGCCTTTTCGGAAAGAGGCTCTGCCGAGAACGAGCGCCGTGAGATGCTGATTCTCTGGGAAAGCACAGATGCCCAGTGCTGTTGTGCCTGTGGGTAGGGTGCACGGGGACAATGAAGACCAGCAAGAGCTTTCAGGGCTGGCCCCTTCCTTGTGGGAGAAGGAGCCGGACGTTTGCCTTTTCGGAAAGAGGCTCTGCCGAGAACGAGCGCCGTGAGATATGCCGTCTGTGGTTAAGCACAGATGCCCAGTGCTGTTGTGCCTGTGGGTAGGGTGCACGGGGACAGTGAAGACCAGCAAGAGCTTTCAGGGCTGGCCCCTTCCTTGTGGGAGAAGGAGCCGGACGTTTGCCTTTTCGGAAAGAGGCTCTGCCGAGAACGAGCGCCGTGAGATATGCCGTCTGCGGTTAAGCACAGATGCCCAGTGCTGTTGTGCCTGTGGATAGGGTGCACGGGGCCAGTGAAGACCAGCAAGAGCTTTCAGGGCTGGCCCCTTCCTTGTGGGAGAAGGAGCCGGACGTTTGCCTTTTCGGAAAGAGGCTCTGCCGAGAGCGAACGCAGTGAGATGCTGAGTCTCTGGGAAAGCACAGATGCCCAGTGCTGTTGTGCCTGTGGGTAGGGTGCACGGGGACAGTGAAGACCAGCAAGAGCTTTCAGGGCTGGCCCCTTCCTTGTGGGAGAAGGAGCCGGACGTTTGCCTTTTCGGAAAGAGGCTCTGCCAAGAACGAGCGCCGTGAGATATGCCGTCTGTGGTTAAGCACAGATGCCCAGTGCTGTTGTGCCTGTGGGTAGGGTGCACGGGGACAGTGAAGACCAGCAAGAGCTTTCAGTGCTGGCCCCTTCCTTGTGGGAGAAGGAGCCGGACGTTTGCCTTTTCGGAAAGAGGCTCTGCCGAGAAGGAGCGCCGTGAGATGCTGATTCTCTGGGAAAGCACAGATGCCCAGTGCTGTTGTGCCTGTGGGTAGGGTGCACGGGGACAGTGAAGACCAGCAAGAGCTTTCAGGGCTGGCCCCTTCCTTGTGGGAGAAGGAGCCGGACGTTTGCCTTTTCGGAAAGAGGCTCTGCCAAGAACGAGCGCCGTGAGATATGCCGTCTGTGGTTAAGCACAGATGCCCAGTGCTGTTGTGCCTATTCATAGGGTGCACGGGGACAGTGAAGACCATCAAGAGCTTTCAGGGCTGGCCCCTTCCTTGTGGGAGAAGGAGCCGGACGTTTGCCTTTTCGGAAAGAGGCTCTGCCGAGAGCGAACGCAGTGAGATGCTGAGTCTCTGGGAAAGAACAGATGCCCAGTGCTGTTGTGCCTGTGGGTAGGGTGCACGGGGCCAGTGAAGACCAGCAAGAGCTTTCAGGGCTGGCCCCTTCCATGTGGGAGAAGGAGCCGGACGTTTGCCTTTTCGGAAAGAGGCTCTGCCGAGAACGAGCGCAGTGAGATGCTGAGTCTCTGGGAAAGCACAGATGCCCAGTGCTGTTGTGCCTGTGGGTAGGGTGCACGGGGACAGTGAAGACCAGCAAGAGCTTTCAGGGCTGGCCCCTTCCTTGTGGGAGAAGGAGCCGGACGTTTGCCTTTTCGGAAAGAGGCTCTGCCAAGAACGAGCGCCGTGAGATATGCCGTCTGTGGTTAAGCACAGATGCCCAGTGCTGTTGTGCCTGTGGGTAGGGTGCACGGGGACAGTGAAGACCAGCAAGAGCTTTCAGTGCTGGCCCCTTCCTTGTGGGAGAAGGAGCCGGACGTTTGCCTTTTCGGAAAGAGGCTCTGCCGAGAACGAGCGCCGTGAGATGCTGATTCTCTGGGAAAGCACAGATGCCCAGTGCTGTTGTGCCTGTGGGTAGGGTGCACGGGGACAGTGAAGACCAGCAAGAGCTTTCAGGGCTGGCCCCTTCCTTGTGGGAGAAGGAGCCGGACGTTTGCCTTTTCGGAAAGAGGCTCTGCCAAGAACGAGCGCCGTGAGATATGCTGTCTGTGGTTAAGCACAGATGCCCAGTGCTGTTGTGCCTGTGGGTAGGGTGCACGGGGACAGTGAAGACCAGCAAGAGCTTTCAGTGCTGGCCCCTTCCTTGTGGGAGAAGGAGCCAGACGTTTGCCTTTTCGGAAAGAGGCTCTGCCGAGAACGAGCGCCGTGAGATGCTGATTCTCTGGGAAAGCACAGATGCCCAGTGCTGTTGTGCCTGTGGGTAGGGTGCACGGGCCCAGTGAAGACCAGCAAGAGCTTTCAGGGCTGGCCCCTTCCTTGTGGGAGAAGGAGCCGGACGTTTGCCTTTTCGGAAAGAGGCTCTGCCGAGAACGAGCGCCGTGAGATATGCCGTCTGTGGTTAAGCACAGATGCCCAGTGCTGTTGTGCCTATTCATAGGGTGCACGGGGACAGTGAAGACCATCAAGAGCTTTCAGGGCTGGCCCCTTCCTTGTGGGAGAAGGAGCCGGACGTTTGCCTTTTCGGAAAGAGGCTCTGCCGAGAGCGAACGCAGTGAGATGCTGAGTCTCTGGGAAAGAACAGATGCCCAGTGCTGTTGTGCCTGTGGGTAGGGTGCACGGGGACAGTGAAGACCAGCAAGAGCTTTCAGGGCTGGCCCCTTCCATGTGGCAGAAGGAGCCGGACGTTTGCCTTTTCGGAAAGAGGCTCTGCCGAGAACGAGCGCCGTGAGATGCTGAGTCTCTGGGAAAGCACAGATGCCCAGTGCTGTTGTGCCTATTCATAGGGTGCACGGGGCCAGTGAAGACCAGCAAGAGCTTTCAGGGCTGGCCCCTTCCTTGTGGGAGAAGGAGCCGGACGTTTGCCTTTTCGGAAAGAGGCTCTGCCGAGAACGAGCGCCGTGAGATGCTGAGTCCCTGAGAAAGCACAGATGCCCAGTGCTGTTGTGCCTGTGGGTAGGGTGCACGGGGCCAATGAAGACCAGCAAGAGCTTTCAGGGCTGGCCCCTTCCTTGTGGGAGAAGGAGCCGGACGTTTGCCTTTTCGGAAAGAGGCTCTGCCGAGAACGAGCGCCGTGAGATATGCCGTCTGTGGTTAAGCACAGATGCCCAGTGCTGTTGTGCCTGTGGGTAGGGTGCACGGGGACAGTGAAGACCAGCAAGAGCTTTCAGGGCTGGCCCCTTCCTTGTGGGAGAAGGAGCCGGACGTTTGCCTTTTCGGAAAGAGGCTCTGCCGAGAACGAGCGCCGTGAGATATGCCGTCTGTGGTTAAGCACAGATGCCCAGTGCTGTTGTGCCTGTGGGTAGGGTGCACGGGGACAGTGAAGACCAGCAAGAGCTTTCAGGGCTGGCCCCTTCCTTGTGGGAGAAGGAGCCGGACGTTTGCCTTTTCGGAAAGAGGCTCTGCCGAGAACGAGCGCTGTGAGATGCTGAGTCTCTGGAAAAGCACAGATGCCCAGTGCTGTTGTGCCTGTGGGTAGGGTGTACGGGGACAGTGAAGACCAGCAAGAGCTTTCAGGGCTGGCCCCTTCCTTGTGGGAGAAGGAGCCGGACGTTTGCCTTTTCGGAAAGAGGCTCTGCCGAGAACGAGCGCCGTGAGATGCTGAGTCTCTGGGAAAGCACAGATGCCCAGTGCTGTTGTGCCTGTGGATAGGGTGCACGGGGCCAGTGAAGACCAGCAAGAGCTTTCAGTGCTGGCCCCTTCCTTGTGGGAGAAGGAGCCGGACGTTTGCCTTTTCGGAAAGAGGCTCTGCCGAGAACGAGCGCCGTGAGATATGCCGTCTGCGGTTAAGCACAGATGCCCAGTGCTGTTGTGCCTGTGGAT
Source organism: Haliaeetus albicilla (assembly GCF_947461875.1). Classification (NCBI taxonomy): domain Eukaryota; kingdom Metazoa; phylum Chordata; class Aves; order Accipitriformes; family Accipitridae; genus Haliaeetus; species Haliaeetus albicilla. Next base: position 9,337,872 of record NC_091498.1, read on the forward strand.
AGGGTGCACGGGGCCAGTGAAGACCAGCAAGAGCTTTCAGTGCTGGCCCCTTCCTTGTGGGAGAAGGAGCCGGACGTTTGCCTTTTCGGAAAGAGGCTCTGCCGAGAGCGAACGCAGTGAGATGCTGAGTCTCTGGGAAAGCACAGATGCCCAGTGCTGTTGTGCCTGTGGGTAGGGTGCACGGGGACAGTGAAGACCAGCAAGAGCTTTCAGGGCTGGCCCCTTCCTTGTGGGAGAAGGAGCCGGACGTTTGCCTTTTCGGAAAGAGGCTCTGCCGAGAACGAGCGCCGTGAGATGCTGATTCTCTGGGAAAGCACAGATGCCCAGTGCTGTTGTGCCTGTGGGTAGGGTGCACGGGGACAGTGAAGACCAGCAAGAGCTTTCAGGGCTGGCCCCTTCCTTGTGGGAGAAGGAGCCGGACGTTTGCCTTTTCGGAAAGAGGCTCTGCCAAGAACGAGCGCCGTGAGATATGCTGTCTGTGGTTAAGCACAGATGCCCAGTGCTGTTGTGCCTGTGGGTAGGGTGCACGGGGACAGTGAAGACCAGCAAGAGCTTTCAGTGCTGGCCCCTTCCTTGTGGGAGAAGGAGCCGGACGTTTGCCTTTTCGGAAAGAGGCTCTGCTGAGAACGAGCGCCGTGAGATGCTGATTCTCTGGGAAAGCACAGATGCCCAGTGCTGTTGTGCCTGTGGATAGGGTGCACGGGGACAGTGAAGACCAGCAAGAGCTTTCAGGGCTGGCCCCTTCCTTGTGGGAGAAGGAGCCGGACGTTTGCCTTTTCGGAAAGAGGCTCTGCCGAGAACGAGCGCCGTGAGATATGCCGTCTGTGGTTAAGCACAGATGCCCAGTGCTGTTGTGCCTATTCATAGGGTGCACGGGGACAGTGAAGACCATCAAGAGCTTTCAGGGCTGGCCCCTTCCTTGTGGGAGAAGGAGCCGGACGTTTGCCTTTTCGGAAAGAGGCTCTGCCGAGAGCGAACGCAGTGAGATGCTGAGTCTCTGGGAAAGAACAGATGCCCAGTGCTGTTGTGCCTGTGGGTAGGGTGCACGGGGACAGTGAAGACCAGCAAGAGCTTTCAGGGCTGGCCCCTTCCATGTGGCAGAAGGAGCCGGACGTTTGCCTTTTCGGAAAGAGGCTCTGCCGAGAACGAGCGCCGTGAGATGCTGAGTCTCTGGGAAAGCACAGATGCCCAGTGCTGTTGTGCCTATTCATAGGGTGCACGGGGACAGTGAAGACCAGCAAGAGCTTTCAGGGCTGGCCCCTTCCTTGTGGGAGAAGGAGCCGGACGTTTGCCTTTTCGGAAAGAGGCTCTGCCGAGAACGAGCGCCGTGTGATATGCCGTCTGTGGTTAAGGACAGATGCCCAGTGCTGTTGTGCCTGTGGGTAGGGTGCACGGGGACAGTGAAGACCAGCAAGAGCTTTCAGGGCTGGCCCCTTCCTTGTGGGAGAAGGAGCCGGACGTTTGCCTTTTCGGAAAGAGGCTCTGCCGAGAACGAGCGCCGTGAGATATGCCGTCTGTGGTTAAGCACAGATGCCCAGTGCTGTTGTGCCTGTGGATAGGGTGCACGGGGACAGTGAAGACCAGCAAGAGCTTTCAGGGCTGGCCCCTTCCTTGTGGGAGAAGGAGCCGGACGTTTGCCTTTTCGGAAAGAGGCTCTGCCGAGAGCGAACGCAGTGAGATGCTGAGTCTCTGGGAAAGCACAGATGCCCAGTGCTGCTGTGCCTGTGGGTAGGGTGCACGGGGCCAGTGAAGACCAGCAAGAGCTTTCAGGGCTGGCCCCTTCCTTGTGGGAGAAGGAGCCGGACGTTTGCCTTTTCGGAAAGAGGCTCTGCCGAGAACGAGCGCCGTGAGATATGCCGTCTGTGGTTAAGCACAGATGCCCAGTGCTGTTGTGCCTGTGGATAGGGTGCACGGGGCCAGTGAAGACCAGCAAGAGCTTTCAGGGCTGGCCCCTTCCTTGTGGGAGAAGGAGCCGGACGTTTGCCTTTTCGGAAAGAGGCTCTGCCGAGAGCGAACGCAGTGAGATGCTGAGTCTCTGGGAAAGCGCAGATGCCCAGTGCTGTTGTGCCTGTGGGTAGCGTGCACGGGGATAGTGAAGACCAGCAAGAGCTTTCAGGGCTGGCCCCTTCCTTGTGGCAGAAGGAGCCGGACGTTTGCCTTTTCGGAAAGAGGCTCTGCCGAGAACGAGCGCCGTGAGATGCTGAGTCTCTGGGAAAGCACAGATGCCCAGTGCTGTTGTGCCTATTCATAGGGTGCACGGGGCCAGTGAAGACCAGCAAGAGCTTTCAGGGCTGGCCCCTTCCTTGTGGGAGAAGGAGCCGGACGTTTGCCTTTTCGGAAAGAGGCACTGCTGAGAACGAGCGCCGTGAGATATGCCGTCTGCGGTTAAGCACAGATGCCCAGTGCTGTTGTGCCTGTGGGCAGGGTGCACGGGGCCAGTGAAGACCAGCAAGAGCTTTCAGGGCTGGCCCCTTCCTTGTGGGAGAAGGAGCCGGACGTTTGCCTTTTCGGAAAGAGGCTCTGCCGAGAACGAGCGCCGTGAGATATGCCGTCTGTGGTTAAGCACAGATGCCCAGTGCTGTTGTGCCTGTGGGCACGGTGCACGGGGACAGTGAAGACCAGCAAGAGCTTTCAGGGCTGGCCCCTTCCTTGTGGGAGAAGGAGCCGGACGTTTGCCTTTTCGGAAAGAGGCTCTGCCGAGAACGAGCGCTGTGAGATGCTGAGTCTCTGGAAAAGCACAGATGCCCAGTGCTGTTGTGCCTGTGGGTAGGGTGCACGGGGACAGTGAAGACCAGCAAGAGCTTTCAGGGCTGGCCCCTTCCTTGTGGGAGAAGGAGCCAGACGTTTGCCTTTTCGGAAAGAGGCTCTGCCGAGAACGAGCGCCGTGAGATGCTGATTCTCTGGGAAAGCACAGATGCCCAGTGCTGTTGTGCCTGTGGATAGGGTGCACGGGGCCAGTGAAGACCAGCAAGAGCTTTCAGGGCTGGCCCCTTCCTTGTGGGAGAAGGAGCCGGACGTTTGCCTTTTCGGAAAGAGGCTCTGCCGAGAACGAGCGCCGTGAGATATGCCGTCTGCGGTTAAGCACAGATGCCCAGTGCTGTTGTGCCTGTGGATAGGGTGCACGGGGCCAGTGAAGACCAGCAAGAGCTTTCAGGGCTGGCCCCTTCCTTGTGGGAGAAGGAGCCGGACGTTTGCCTTTTCGGAAAGAGGCTCTGCCGAGAGCGAACGCAGTGAGATGCTGAGTCTCTGGGAAAGCACAGATGCCCAGTGCTGTTGTGCCTGTGGGTAGGGTGCACGGGGACAGTGAAGACCAGCAAGAGCTTTCAGGGCTGGCCCCTTCCTTGTGGGAGAAGGAGCCGGACGTTTGCCTTTTCGGAAAGAGGCTCTGCCAAGAACGAGCGCCGTGAGATATGCCGTCTGTGGTTAAGCACAGATGCCCAGTGCTGTTGTGCCTGTGGGTAGGGTGCACGGGGACAGTGAAGACCAGCAAGAGCTTTCAGTGCTGGCCCCTTCCTTGTGGGAGAAGGAGCCGGACGTTTGCCTTTTCGGAAAGAGGCTCTGCCGAGAACGAGCGCCGTGAGATGCTGATTCTCTGGGAAAGCACAGATGCCCAGTGCTGTTGTGCCTGTGGGTAGGGTGCACGGGGACAGTGAAGACCAGCAAGAGCTTTCAGGGCTGGCCCCTTCCTTGTGGGAGAAGGAGCCGGACGTTTGCCTTTTCGGAAAGAGGCTCTGCCAAGATCGAGCGCCGTGAGATATGCTGTCTGTGGTTAAGCACAGATGCCCAGTGCTGTTGTGCCTGTGGGTAGGGTGCACGGGGACAGTGAAGACCAGCAAGAGCTTTCAGTGCTGGCCCCTTCCTTGTGGGAGAAGGAGCCGGACGTTTGCCTTTTCGGAAAGAGGCTCTGCCGAGAACGAGCGCCGTGAGATGCTGATTCTCTGGGAAAGCACAGATGCCCAGTGCTGTTGTGCCTGTGGGTAGGGTGCACGGGGCCAGTGAAGACCAGCAAGAGCTTTCAGGGCTGGCCCCTTCCTTGTGGGAGAAGGAGCCGGACGTTTGCCTTTTCGGAAAGAGGCTCTGCCGAGAACGAGCGCCGTGAGATATGCCGTCTGTGGTTAAGCACAGATGCCCAGTGCTGTTGTGCCTATTCATAGGGTGCACGGGGACAGTGAAGACCATCAAGAGCTTTCAGGGCTGGCCCCTTCCTTGTGGGAGAAGGAGCCGGACGTTTGCCTTTTCGGAAAGAGGCTCTGCCGAGAGCGAACGCAGTGAGATGCTGAGTCTCTGGGAAAGAACAGATGCCCAGTGCTGTTGTGCCTGTGGGTAGGGTGCACGGGGACAGTGAAGACCAGCAAGAGCTTTCAGGGCTGGCCCCTTCCATGTGGCAGAAGGAGCCGGACGTTTGCCTTTTCGGAAAGAGGCTCTGCCGAGAACGAGCGCCGTGAGATGCTGAGTCTCTGGGAAAGCACAGATGCCCAGTGCTGTTGTGCCTATTCATAGGGTGCACGGGGCCAGTGAAGACCAGCAAGAGCTTTCAGGGCTGGCCCCTTCCTTGTGGGAGAAGGAGCCGGACGTTTGCCTTTTCGGAAAGAGGCTCTGCCAAGAACGAGCGCCGTGAGATATGCTGTCTGTGGTTAAGCACAGATGCCCAGTGCTGTTGTGCCTGTGGGTAGGGTGCACGGGGCCAGTGAAGACCAGCAAGAGCTTTCAGGGCTGGCCCCTTCCTTGTGGGAGAAGGAGCCGGACGTTTGCCTTTTCGGAAAGAGGCTCTGCCGAGAACGAGCGCCGTGAGATATGCCGTCTGTGGTTAAGCACAGATGCCCAGTGCTGTTGTGCCTATTCATAGGGTGCACGGGGACAGTGAAGACCATCAAGAGCTTTCAGGGCTGGCCCCTTCCTTGTGGGAGAAGGAGCCGGACGTTTGCCTTTTCGGAAAGAGGCTCTGCCGAGAGCGAACGCAGTGAGATGCTGAGTCTCTGGGAAAGCGCAGATGCCCAGTGCTGTTGAGCCTGTGGGTAGCGTGCACGGGGCCAGTGAAGACCAGCAAGAGCTTTCAGGGCTGGCCCCTTCCTTGTGGGAGAAGGAGCCAGACGTTTGCCTTTTCGGAAAGAGGCTCTGCCGAGAACGAGCGCCGTGAGATATGCCGTCTGTGGTTAAGCACAGATGCCCAGTGCTGTTGTGCCTGTGGGTAGGGTGCACGGGGACAGTGAAGACCAGCAAGAGCTTTCAGGGCTGGCCCCTTCCTTGTGGGAGAAGGAGCCGGATGTTTGCCTTTTCGGAAAGAGGCTCTGCCGAGAACGAGCGCCGTGAGATATGCCGTCTGTGGTTAAGCACAGATGCCCAGTGCTGTTGTGCCTGTGGGTAGGGTGCACGGGGACAGTGAAGACCAGCAAGAGCTTTCAGGGCTGGCCCCTTCCTTGTGGGAGAAGGAGCCGGACGTTTGCCTTTTCGGAAAGAGGCTCTGCCGAGAGCGAACGCAGTGAGATGCTGAGTCTCTGGGAAAGCACAGATGCCCAGTGCTGTTGTGCCTGTGGGTAGGGTGCACGGGGCCAGTGAAGACCAGCAAGAGCTTTCAGGGCTGGCCCCTTCCTTGTGGGAGAAGGAGCCGGACGTTTGCCTTTTCGGAAAGAGGCTCTGCCGAGAACGAGCGCCGTGAGATGCTGAGTCTCTGGGAAAGCACAGATGCCCAGTGCTGTTGTGCCTATTCATAGGGTGCACGGGGCCAGTGAAGACCAGCAAGAGCTTTCAGGGCTGGCCCCTTCCTTGTGGGAGAAGGAGCCGGACGTTTGCCTTTTCGGAAAGAGTCACTGCTGAGAACGAGCGCCGTGAGATATGCCGTCTGCGGTTAAGCACAGATGCCCAGTGCTGTTGTGCCTGTGGTTAGGGTGCACGGGGCCAGTGAAGACCAGCAAGAGCTTTCAGGGCTGGCCCCTTCCTTGTGGGAGAAGGAGCCGGACGTTTGCCTTTTCGGAAAGAGGCTCTGCCGAGAGCGAACGCAGTGAGATGCTGAGTCTCTGGGAAAGCACAGATGCCCAGTGCTGTTGTGCCTGTGGGTAGGGTGCACGGGGACAGTGAAGACCAGCAAGAGCTTTCAGGGCTGGCCCCTTCCTTGTGGGAGAAGGAGCCGGACGTTTGCCTTTTCGGAAAGAGGCTCTGCCGAGAACGAGCGCCGTGAGATATGCCGTCTGTGGTTAAGCACAGATGCCCAGTGCTGTTGTGCCTGTGGATAGGGTGCACGGGGACAGTGAAGACCAGCAAGAGCTTTCAGTGCTGGCCCCTTCCTTGTGGGAGAAGGAGCCGGACGTTTGCCTTTTCGGAAAGAGGCTCTGCCGAGAACGAGCGCCGTGAGATGCTCATTCTCTGGGAAAGCACAGATGCCCAGTGCTGTTGTGCCTGTGGGTAGGGTGCACGGGGACAATGAAGACCAGCAAGAGCTTTCAGGGCTGGCCCCTTCCTTGTGGGAGAAGGAGCCGGACGTTTGCCTTTTCGGAAAGAGGCTCTGCCGAGAGCGAACGCAGTGAGATGCTGAGTCTCTGGGAAAGAACAGATGCCCAGTGCTGTTGTGCCTGTGGGTAGGGTGCACGGGGACAGTGAAGACCAGCAAGAGCTTTCAGGGCTGGCCCCTTCCATGTGGCAGAAGGAGCCGGACGTTTGCCTTTTCGGAAAGAGGCTCTGCCGAGAACGAGCGCCGTGAGATGCTGAGTCTCTGGGAAAGCACAGATGCCCAGTGCTGTTGTGCCTATTCATAGGGTGCACGGGGACAGTGAAGACCAGCAAGAGCTTTCAGGGCTGGCCCCTTCCTTGTGGGAGAAGGAGCCGGACGTTTGCCTTTTCGGAAAGAGGCTCTGCCGAGAACGAGCGCCGTGTGATATGCCGTCTGTGGTTAAGGACAGATGCCCAGTGCTGTTGTGCCTGTGGGTAGGGTGCACGGGGACAGTGAAGACCAGCAAGAGCTTTCAGGGCTGGCCCCTTACTTGTGGGAGAAGGAGCCGGACGTTTGCCTTTTCGGAAAGAGGCTCTGCCGAGAACGAGCGCCGTGAGATATGCCGTCTGTGGTTAAGCACAGATGCCCAGTGCTGTTGTGCCTGTGGATAGGGTGCACGGGGACAGTGAAGACCAGCAAGAGCTTTCAGGGCTGGCCCCTTCCTTGTGGGAGAAGGAGCCGGACGTTTGCCTTTTCGGAAAGAGGCTCTGCCGAGAACGAGCGCCGTGAGATATGCCGTCTGTGGTTAAGCACAGATGCCCAGTGCTGTTGTGCCTATTCATAGGGTGCACGGGGCCAGTGAAGACCAGCAAGAGCTTTCAGGGCTGGCCCCTTCCTTGTGGGAGAAGGAGCCGGACGTTTGCCTTTTCGGAAAGAGGCTCTGCCGAGAACGAGCGCCGTGAGATATGCCGTCTGTGGTTAAGCACAGATGCCCAGTGCTGTTGTGCCTGTGGGTAGGGTGCACGGGGCCAGTGAAGACCAGCAAGAGCTTTCAGGGCTGGCCCCTTCCTTGTGGGAGAAGGAGCCGGACGTTTGCCTTTTCGGAAAGAGGCTCTGCTGAGAACGAGCGCCGTGAGATATGCCGTCTGTGGTTAAGGACAGATGCCCAGTGCTGTTGTGCCTGTGGATAGGGTGCACGGGGACAATGAAGACCAGCAAGAGCTTTCAGGGCTGGCCCCTTCCTTGTGGGAGAAGGAGCCGGACGTTTGCCTTTTCGGAAAGAGGCTCTGCCGAGAACGAGCGCCGTGAGATGCTGAGTCTCTGGGAAAGCACAGATGCCCAGTGCTGTTGTGCCTGTGGGTAGCGTGCACGGGGATAGTGAAGACCAGCAAGAGCTTTCAGGGCTGGCCCCTTCCTTGTGGGAGAAGGAGCCAGACGTTTGCCTTTTCGGAAAGAGGCTCTGCCGAGAACGAGCGCCGTGAGATATGCCGTCTGTGGTTAAGCACAGATGCCCATTGCTGTTGTGCCTGTGGGTAGGGTGCACGGGGCCAGTGAAGACCAGCAAGAGCTTTCAGGGCTGGCCCCTTCCTTGTGGGAGAAGGAGCCGGACGTTTGCCTTTTCGGAAAGAGGCTCTGCCGAGAACGAGCGCCGTGAGATATGCCGTCTGTGGTTAAGCACAGATGCCCAGTGCTGTTGTGCCTGTGGGTAGGGTGCACGGGGACAGTGAAGACCAGCAAGAGCTTTCAGGGCTGGCCCCTTCCTTGTGGGAGAAGGAGCCGGACGTTTGCCTTTTCAGAAAGAGGCTCTGCCGAGAGCGAACGCAGTGAGTTGCTGAGTCTCTGGGAAAGCACAGATGCCCAGTGCTGTTGTGCCTATTCATAGGGTGCACGGGGACAGTGAAGACCAGCAAGAGCTTTCAGGGCTGGCCCCTTCCTTGTGGGAGAAGGAGCCGGACGTTTGCCTTTTCGGAAAGAGGCTCTGCCAAGAACGAGCGCCGTGAGATATGCTGTCTGTGGTTAAGCACAGATGCCCAGTGCTGTTGTGCCTGTGGGTAGGGTGCACGGGGATAGTGAAGACCAGCAAGAGCTTTCAGGGCTGGCCCCTTCCTTGTGGGAGAAGGAGCCGGACGTTTGCCTTTTCGGAAAGAGGCTCTGCCAAGAACGAGCGCCGTGAGATATGCCGTCTGTGGTTAAGCACAGATGCCCAGTGCTGTTGTGCCTGTGGATAGGGTGCACGGGGACAGTGAAGACCAGCAAGAGCTTTCAGGGCTGGCCCCTTCCTTGTGGGAGAAGGAGCCGGACGTTTGCCTTTTCGGAAAGAGGCTCTGCCGAGAGCGAACGCAGTGAGATGCTGAGTCTCTGGGAAAGCACAGATGCCCAGTGCTGTTGTGCCTGTGGGTAGGGTGCACGGGGACAATGAAGACCAGCAAGAGCTTTCAGGGCTGGCCCCTTCCTTGTGGGAGAAGGAGCCGGACGTTTGCCTTTTCGGAAAGAGGCTCTGCCGAGAGCGAACGCAGTGAGATGCTGAGTCTCTGGGAAAGAACAGATGCCCAGTGCTGTTGTGCCTGTGGGTAGGGTGCACGGGGACAGTGAAGACCAGCAAGAGCTTTCAGGGCTGGCCCCTTCCATGTGGCAGAAGGAGCCGGACGTTTGCCTTTTCGGAAAGAGGCTCTGCCGAGAACGAGCGCCGTGAGATGCTGAGTCTCTGGGAAAGCACAGATGCCCAGTGCTGTTGTGCCTATTCATAGGGTGCACGGGGCCAGTGAAGACCAGCAAGAGCTTTCAGGGCTGGCCCCTTCCTTGTGGGAGAAGGAGCCGGACGTTTGCCTTTTCGGAAAGAGGCTCTGCCGAGAACGAGCGCCGTGTGATATGCCGTCTGTGGTTAAGGACAGATGCCCAGTGCTGTTGTGCCTGTGGGTAGGGTGCACGGGGACAGTGAAGACCAGCAAGAGCTTTCAGGGCTGGCCCCTTCCTTGTGGGAGAAGGAGCCGGACGTTTGCCTTTTCGGAAAGAGGCTCTGCCAAGAACGAGCGCCGTGAGATATGCCGTCTGTGGTTAAGCACAGATGCCCAGTGCTGTTGTGCCTGTGGATAGGGTGCACGGGGACAGTGAAGACCAGCAAGAGCTTTCAGGGCTGGCCCCTTCCTTGTGGGAGAAGGAGCCGGACGTTTGCCTTTTCGGAAAGAGGCTCTGCCGAGAACGAGCGCCGTGAGATATGCCGTCTGTGGTTAAGCACAGATGCCCAGTGCTGTTGTGCCTATTCATAGGTTGCACGGGGCCAGTGAAGACCAGCAAGAGCTTTCAGGGCTGGCCCCTTCCTTGTGGGAGAAGGAGCCGGACGTTTGCCTTTTCGGAAAGAGGCTCTGCCGAGAACGAGCGCCGTGAGATATGCCGTCTGTGGTTAAGCACAGATGCCCAGTGCTGTTGTGCCTGTGGGTAGGGTGCACGGGGCCAGTGAAGACCAGCAAGAGCTTTCAGGGCTGGCCCCTTCCTTGTGGGAGAAGGAGCCGGACGTTTGCCTTTTCGGAAAGAGGCTCTGCTGAGAACGAGCGCCGTGAGATATGCCGTCTGTGGTTAAGGACAGATGCCCAGTGCTGTTGTGCCTGTGGATAGGGTGCACGGGGACAATGAAGACCAGCAAGAGCTTTCAGGGCTGGCCCCTTCCTTGTGGGAGAAGGAGCCGGACGTTTGCCTTTTCGGAAAGAGGCTCTGCCGAGAACGAGCGCCGTGAGATGCTGAGTCTCTGGGAAAGCACAGATGCCCAGTGCTGTTGTGCCTGTGGGTAGCGTGCACGGGGATAGTGAAGACCAGCAAGAGCTTTCAGGGCTGGCCCCTTCCTTGTGGGAGAAGGAGCCAGACGTTTGCCTTTTCGGAAAGAGGCTCTGCCGAGAACGAGCGCCGTGAGATATGCCGTCTGTGGTTAAGCACAGATGCCCAGTGCTGTTGTGCCTGTGGGTAGGGTGCACGGGGCCAGTGAAGACCAGCAAGAGCTTTCAGGGCCGGCCCCTTCCTTGTGGGAGAAGGAGCTGGACGTTTGCCTTTTCGGAAAGAGGCTCTGCCGAGAACGAGCGCCGTGAGATATGCCGTCTGTGGTTAAGCACAGATGCCCAGTGCTGTTGTGCCTGTGGGTAGGGTGCACGGGGACAGTGAAGACCAGCAAGAGCTTTCAGGGCTGGCCCCTTCCTTGTGGGAGAAGGAGCCGGACGTTTGCCTTTTCAGAAAGAGGCTCTGCCGAGAGCGAACGCAGTGAGTTGCTGAGTCTCTGGGAAAGCACAGATGCCCAGTGCTGTTGTGCCTATTCATAGGGTGCACGGGGACAGTGAAGACCAGCAAGAGCTTTCAGGGCTGGCCCCTTCCTTGTGGGAGAAGGAGCCGGACGTTTGCCTTTTCGGAAAGAGGCTCTGCCAAGAACGAGCGCCGTGAGATATGCTGTCTGTGGTTAAGCACAGATGCCCAGTGCTGTTGTGCCTGTGGGTAGGGTGCACGGGGATAGTGAAGACCAGCAAGAGCTTTCAGGGCTGGCCCCTTCCTTGTGGGAGAAGGAGCCGGACGTTTGCCTTTTCGGAAAGAGGCTCTGCCAAGAACGAGCGCCGTGAGATATGCCGTCTGTGGTTAAGCACAGATGCCCAGTGCTGTTGTGCCTGTGGATAGGGTGCACGGGGACAGTGAAGACCAGCAAGAGCTTTCAGGGCTGGCCCCTTCCTTGTGGGAGAAGGAGCCGGACGTTTGCCTTTTCGGAAAGAGGCTCTGCCGAGAGCGAACGCAGTGAGATGCTGAGTCTCTGGGAAAGCACAGATGCCCAGTGCTGTTGTGCCTGTGGGTAGGGTGCACGGGGACAATGAAGACCAGCAAGAGCTTTCAGGGCTGGCCCCTTCCTTGTGGGAGAAGGAGCCGGACGTTTGCCTTTTCGGAAAGAGGCTCTGCCGAGAGCGAACGCAGTGAGATGCTGAGTCTCTGGGAAAGAACAGATGCCCAGTGCTGTTGTGCCTGTGGGTAGGGTGCACGGGGACAGTGAAGACCAGCAAGAGCTTTCAGGGCTGGCCCCTTCCATGTGGCAGAAGGAGCCGGACGTTTGCCTTTTCGGAAAGAGGCTCTGCCGAGAACGAGCGCCGTGAGATGCTGAGTCTCTGGGAAAGCACAGATGCCCAGTGCTGTTATGCCTATTCATAGGGTGCACGGGGACAGTGAAGACCAGCAAGAGCTTTCAGGGCTGGCCCCTTCCTTGTGGGAGAAGGAGCCGGACGTTTGCCTTTTCGGAAAGAGGCTCTGCCGAGAACGAGCGCCGTGTGATATGCCGTCTGTGGTTAAGGACAGATGCCCAGTGCTGTTGTGCCTGTGGGTAGGGTGCACGGGGACAGTGAAGACCAGCAAGAGCTTTCAGGGCTGGCCCCTTCCTTGTGGGAGAAGGAGCCGGACGTTTGCCTTTTCGGAAAGAGGCTCTGCCGAGAACGAGCGCCGTGAGATATGCCGTCTGTGGTTAAGCACAGATGCCCAGTGCTGTTGTGCCTGTGGATAGGGTGCACGGGGACAGTGAAGACCAGCAAGAGCTTTCAGGGCTGGCCCCTTCCTTGTGGGAGAAGGAGCCGGACGTTTGCCTTTTCGGAAAGAGGCTCTGCCGAGAACGAGCGCCGTGAGATGCTGAGTCTCTGGGAAAGCACAGATGCCCAGTGCTGTTGTGCCTGTGGGTAGCGTGCACGGGGATAGTGAAGACCAGCAAGAGCTTTCAGGGCTGGCCCCTTCCTTGTGGGAGAAGGAGCCAGACGTTTGCCTTTTCGGAAAGAGGCTCTGCCGAGAACGAGCGCCGTGAGATATGCCGTCTGTGGTTAAGCACAGATGCCCAGTGCTGTTGTGCCTGTGGGTAGGGTGCACGGGGCCAGTGAAGACCAGCAAGAGCTTTCAGGGCTGGCCCCTTCCTTGTGGGAGAAGGAGCCGGACGTTTGCCTTTTCGGAAAGAGGCTCTGCCGAGAACGAGCGCCGTGAGATATGCCGTCTGTGGTTAAGCACAGATGCCCAGTGCTGTTGTGCCTGTGGGTAGGGTGCACGGGGACAGTGAAGACCAGCAAGAGCTTTCAGGGCTGGCCCCTTCCTTGTGGGAGAAGGAGCCGGACGTTTGCCTTTTCAGAAAGAGGCTCTGCCGAGAGCGAACGCAGTGAGTTGCTGAGTCTCTGGGAAAGCACAGATGCCCAGTGCTGTTGTGCCTATTCATAGGGTGCACGGGGACAGTGAAGACCAGCAAGAGCTTTCAGGGCTGGCCCCTTCCTTGTGGGAGAAGGAGCCGGACGTTTGCCTTTTCGGAAAGAGGCTCTGCCAAGAACGAGCGCCGTGAGATATGCTGTCTGTGGTTAAGCACAGATGCCCAGTGCTGTTGTGCCTGTGGGTAGGGTGCACGGGGATAGTGAAGACCAGCAAGAGCTTTCAGGGCTGGCCCCTTCCTTGTGGGAGAAGGAGCCGGACGTTTGCCTTTTCGGAAAGAGGCTCTGCCAAGAACGAGCGCCGTGAGATATGCCGTCTGTGGTTAAGCACAGATGCCCAGTGCTGTTGTGCCTGTGGATAGGGTGCACGGGGACAGTGAAGACCAGCAAGAGCTTTCAGGGCTGGCCCCTTCCTTGTGGGAGAAGGAGCCGGACGTTTGCCTTTTCGGAAAGAGGCTCTGCCGAGAGCGAACGCAGTGAGATGCTGAGTCTCTGGGAAAGCACAGATGCCCAGTGCTGCTGTGCCTGTGGGTAGGGTGCACGGGGCCAGTGAAGACCAGCAAGAGCTTTCAGGGCTGGCCCCTTCCTTGTGGGAGAAGGAGCCGGACGTTTGCCTTTTCGGAAAGAGGCTCTGCCGAGAACGAGCGCCGTGAGATATGCCGTCTGTGGTTAAGCACAGATGCCCAGTGCTGTTGTGCCTATTCATAGGTTGCACGGGGCCAGTGAAGACCAGCAAGAGCTTTCAGGGCTGGCCCCTTCCTTGTGGGAGAAGGAGCCGGACGTTTGCCTTTTCGGAAAGAGGCTCTGCCGAGAACGAGCGCCGTGAGATATGCCGTCTGTGGTTAAGCACAGATGCCCAGTGCTGTTGTGCCTGTGGGTAGGGTGCACGGGGCCAGTGAAGACCAGCAAGAGCTTTCAGGGCTGGCCCCTTCCTTGTGGGAGAAGGAGCCGGACGTTTGCCTTTTCGGAAAGAGGCTCTGCTGAGAACGAGCGCCGTGAGATATGCCGTCTGTGGTTAAGGACAGATGCCCAGTGCTGTTGTGCCTGTGGATAGGGTGCACGGGGACAATGAAGACCAGCAAGAGCTTTCAGGGCTGGCCCCTTCCTTGTGGGAGAAGGAGCCGGACGTTTGCCTTTTCGGAAAGAGGCTCTGCCGAGAACGAGCGCCGTGAGATGCTGAGTCTCTGGGAAAGCACAGATGCCCAGTGCTGTTGTGCCTGTGGGTAGCGTGCACGGGGATAGTGAAGACCAGCAAGAGCTTTCAGGGCTGGCCCCTTCCTTGTGGGAGAAGGAGCCAGACGTTTGCCTTTTCGGAAAGAGGCTCTGCCGAGAACGAGCGCCGTGAGATATGCCGTCTGTGGTTAAGCACAGATGCCCATTGCTGTTGTGCCTGTGGGTAGGGTGCACGGGGCCAGTGAAGACCAGCAAGAGCTTTCAGGGCTGGCCCCTTCCTTGTGGGAGAAGGAGCCGGACGTTTGCCTTTTCGGAAAGAGGCTCTGCCGAGAACGAGCGCCGTGAGATATGCCGTCTGTGGTTAAGCACAGATGCCCAGTGCTGTTGTGCCTGTGGGTAGGGTGCACGGGGCCAGTGAAGACCAGCAAGAGCTTTCAGGGCTGGCCCCTTCCTTGTGGGAGAAGGAGCCGGACGTTTGCCTTTTCAGAAAGAGGCTCTGCCGAGAACGAGCGCCGTGAGATGCTGAGTCTCTGGGAAAGCACAGATGCCCAGTGCTGTTGTGCCTATTCATAGGGTGCACGGGGACAGTGAAGACCAGCAAGAGCTTTCAGGGCTGGCCCCTTCCTTGTGGGAGAAGGAGGCGGACGTTTGCCTTTTCGGAAAGAGGCTCTGCCAAGAACGAGCGCCGTGAGATATGCTGTCTGTGGTTAAGCACAGATGCCCAGTGCTGTTGTGCCTGTGGGTAGGGTGCACGGGGATAGTGAAGACCAGCAAGAGCTTTCAGGGCTGGCCCCTTCCTTGTGGGAGAAGGAGCCGGACGTTTGCCTTTTCGGAAAGAGGCTCTGCCGAGAACGAGCGCCGTGAGATGCTGATTCTCTGGGAAAGCACAGATGCCCAGTGCTGTTGTGCCTGTGGGTAGGGTGCACGGGGCCAGTGAAGACCAGCAAGAGCTTTCAGGGCTGGCCCCTTCCTTGTGGGAGAAGGAGCCGGACGTTTGCCTTTTCGGAAAGAGGCTCTGCCGAGAACGAGCGCCGTGAGATATGCCGTCTGTGGTTAAGCACAGATGCCCAGTGCTGTTGTGCCTGTGGGTAGGGTGCACGGGGACAGTGAAGACCAGCAAGAGCTTTCAGGGCTGGCCCCTTCCTTGTGGGAGAAGGAGCCGGACGTTTGCCTTTTCGGAAAGAGGCTCTGCCGAGAACGAGCGCCGTGAGATATGCCGTCTGTGGTTAAGCACAGATGCCCAGTGCTGTTGTGCCTGTGGATAGGGTGCACGGGGCCAGTGAAGACCAGCAAGAGCTTTCAGGGCTGGCCCCTTCCTTGTGGGAGAAGGAGCCGGACGTTTGCCTTTTCGGAAAGAGGCTCTGCCGAGAGCGAACGCAGTGAGATGCTGAGTCTCTGGGAAAGCGCAGATGCCCAGTGCTGTTGAGCCTGTGGGTAGCGTGCACGGGGCCAGTGAAGACCAGCAAGAGCTTTCAGGGCTGGCCCCTTCCTTGTGGGAGAAGGAGCCAGACGTTTGCCTTTTCGGAAAGAGGCTCTGCCGAGAACGAGCGCCGTGAGATATGCCGTCTGTGGTTAAGCACAGATGCCCAGTGCTGTTGTGCCTGTGGGTAGGGTGCACGGGGCCAGTGAAGACCAGCAAGAGCTTTCAGGGCTGGCCCCTTCCTTGTGGGAGAAGGAGCCGGACGTTTGCCTTTTCGGAAAGAGGCTCTGCCGAGAACGAGCGCCGTGAGATATGCCGTCTGTGGTTAAGCACAGATGCCCAGTGCTGTTGTGCCTGTGGGTAGGGTGCACGGGGAAAATGAAGACCAGCAAGAGCTTTCAGGGCTGGCCCCTTCCTTGTGGGAGAAGGAGCCGGACGTTTGCCTTTTCGGAAAGAGGCTCTGCCGAGAGCGAACGCAGTGAGATGCTGAGTCTCTGGGAAAGCACAGATGCCCAGTGCTGTTGTGCCTGTGGGTAGGGTGCACGGGGACAGTGAAGACCAGCAAGAGCTTTCAGGGCTGGCCCCTTCCTTGTGGGAGAAGGAGCCGGACGTTTGCCTTTTCGGAAAGAGGCTCTGCCGAGAACGAGCGCCGTGAGATGCTGAGTCTCTGGGAAAGCACAGATGCCCAGTGCTGTTGTGCCTATTCATAGGGTGCACGGGGCCAGTGAAGACCAGCAAGAGCTTTCAGGGCTGGCCCCTTCCTTGTGGGAGAAGGAGCCGGACGTTTGCCTTTTCGGAAAGAGGCACTGCTGAGAACGAGCGCCGTGAGATATGCCGTCTGCGGTTAAGCACAGATGCCCAGTGCTGTTGTGCCTGTGGGCAGGGTGCACGGGGACAGTGAAGACCAGCAAGAGCTTTCAGGGCTGGCCCCTTCCTTGTGGGAGAAGGAGCCGGACGTTTGCCTTTTCGGAAAGAGGCTCTGCTGAGAGCGAACGCAGTGAGATGCTGAGTCTCTGGGAAAGCACAGATGCCCAGTGCTGTTGTGCCTGTGGGTAGGGTGCACGGGGCCAGTGAAGACCAGCAAGAGCTTTCAGGGCTGGCCCCTTCCTTGTGGGAGAAGGAGCCGGACGTTTGCCTTTTCGGAAAGAGGCTCTGCCGAGAACGAGCGCCGTGAGATATGCCGTCTGTGGTTAAGCACAGATGCCCAGTGCTGTTGTGCCTGTGGGTAGGGTGCACGGGGACAGTGAAGACCAGCAAGAGCTTTCAGGGCTGGCCCCTTCCTTGTGGGAGAAGGAGCCGGACGTTTGCCTTTTCGGAAAGAGGCTCTGCCGAGAACGAGCGCCGTGAGATGCTGATTCTCTGGGAAAGCACAGATGCCCAGTGCTGTTGTGCCTGTGGGTAGGGTGCACGGGGACAGTGAAGACCAGCAAGAGCTTTCAGGGCTGGCCCCTTCCTTGTGGGAGAAGGAGCCGGACGTTTGCCTTTTCGGAAAGAGGCTCTGCCGAGAGCGAACGCAGTGAGATGCTGAGTCTCTGGGAAAGCACAGATGCCCAGTGCTGTTGTGCCTGTGGGTAGGGTGCACGGGGACAGTGAAGACCAGCAAGAGCTTTCAGGGCTGGCCCCTTCCATGTGGCAGAAGGAGCCGGACGTTTGCCTTTTCGGAAAGAGGCTCTGCCGAGAACGAGCGCCGTGAGATGCTGAGTCTCTGGGAAAGCACAGATGCCCAGTGCTGTTGTGCCTATTCATAGGGTGCACGGGGCCAGTGAAGACCAGCAAGAGCTTTCAGGGCTGGCCCCTTCCTTGTGGGAGAAGGAGCCGGACGTTTGCCTTTTCGGAAAGAGGCTCTGCCGAGAACGAGCGCCGTGTGATATGCCGTCTGTGGTTAAGGACAGATGCCCAGTGCTGTTGTGCCTATGCATAGGGTGCACGGGGCCAGTGAAGACCAGCAAGAGCTTTCAGGGCTGGCCCCTTCCTTGTGGGAGAAGGAGCCGGATGTTTGCCTTTTCGGAAAGAGGCTCTGCTGAGAACGAGCGCCGTGAGATATGCCGTCTGTGGTTAAGCACAGATGCCCAGTGCTGTTGTGCCTGTGGATAGGGTGCACGGGGAAAATGAAGACCAGCAAGAGCTTTCAGGGCTGGCCCCTTCCTTGTGGGAGAAGGAGCCGGACGTTTGCCTTTTCGGAAAGAGGCTCTGCCGAGAGCGAACGCAGTGAGATGCTGAGTCTCTGGGAAAGCACAGATGCCCAGTGCTGCTGTGCCTGTGGGTAGGGTGCACGGGGCCAGTGAAGACCAGCAAGAGCTTTCAGGGCTGGCCCCTTCCTTGTGGGAGAAGGAGCCGGACGTTTGCCTTTTCGGAAAGAGGCTCTGCCGAGAACGAGCGCCGTGAGATATGCCGTCTGTGGTTAAGCACAGATGCCCAGTGCTGTTGTGCCTATTCATAGGGTGCACGGGGCCAGTGAAGACCAGCAAGAGCTTTCAGGGCTGGCCCCTTCCTTGTGGGAGAAGGAGCCGGACGTTTGCCTTTTCGGAAAGAGGCTCTGCCGAGAACGAGCGCCGTGAGATATGCCGTCTGTGGTTAAGCACAGATGCCCAGTGCTGTTGTGCCTATTCATAGGGTGCACGGGGACAGTGAAGACCAGCAAGAGCTTTCAGGGCTGGCCCCTTCCTTGTGGGAGAAGGAGCCGGATGTTTGCCTTTTCGGAAAGAGGCTCTGCTGAGAACGAGCGCCGTGAGATATGCCGTCTGTGGTTAAGGACAGATGCCCAGTGCTGTTGTGCCTGTGGATAGGGTGCACGGGGACAATGAAGACCAGCAAGAGCTTTCAGGGCTGGCCCCTTCCTTGTGGGAGAAGGAGCCGGACGTTTGCCTTTTCGGAAAGAGGCTCTGCCGAGAACGAGCGCCGTGAGATATGCCGTCTGTGGTTAAGCACAGATGCCCAGTGCTGTTGTGCCTGTGGATAGGGTGCACGGGGCCAGTGAAGACCAGCAAGAGCTTTCAGGGCTGGCCCCTTCCTTGTGGGAGAAGGAGCCGGACGTTTGCCTTTTCGGAAAGAGGCTCTGCCGAGAGCGAACGCAGTGAGATGCTGAGTCTCTGGGAAAGCGCAGATGCCCAGTGCTGTTGTGCCTGTGGGTAGCGTGCACGGGGATAGTGAAGACCAGCAAGAGCTTTCAGGGCTGGCCCCTTCCTTGTGGGAGAAGGAGCCGGACGTTTGCCTTTTCGGAAAGAGGCTCTGCCGAGAACGAGCGCCGTGAGATATGCCGTCTGTGGTTAAGCACAGATGCCCAGTGCTGTTGTGCCTGTGGGTAGGGTGCACGGGGACAGTGAAGACCAGCAAGAGCTTTCAGGGCTGGCCCCTTCCTTGTGGGAGAAGGAGCCAGACGTTTGCCTTTTCAGAAAGAGGCTCTGCCGAGAGCGAACGCAGTGAGATGCTGAGTCTCTGGGAAAGCACAGATGCCCAGTGCTGTTGTGCCTGTGGGTAGGGTGCACGGGGACAGTGAAGACCAGCAAGAGCTTTCAGGGCTGGCCCCTTCCATGTGGCAGAAGGAGCCGGACGTTTGCCTTTTCGGAAAGAGGCTCTGCCGAGAACGAGCGCCGTGAGATATGCCGTCTGTGGTTAAGCACAGATGCCCAGTGCTGTTGTGCCTGTGGGTAGGGTGCACGGGGCCAGTGAAGACCAGCAAGAGCTTTCAGGGCTGGCCCCTTCCTTGTGGGAGAAGGAGCCGGACGTTTGCCTTTTCGGAAAGAGGCTCTGCCGAGAACGAGCGCCGTGAGATATGCCGTCTGTGGTTAAGCACAGATGCCCAGTGCTGTTGTGCCTGTGGGTAGGGTGCACGGGGACAGTGAAGACCAGCAAGAGCTTTCAGGGCTGGCCCCTTCCTTGTGGGAGAAGGAGCCGGACGTTTGCCTTTTCAGAAAGAGGCTCTGCCGAGAGCGAACGCAGTGAGTTGCTGAGTCTCTGGGAAAGCACAGATGCCCAGTGCTGTTGTGCCTATTCATAGGGTGCACGGGGACAGTGAAGACCAGCAAGAGCTTTCAGGGCTGGCCCCTTCCTTGTGGGAGAAGGAGCCGGACGTTTGCCTTTTCGGAAAGAGGCTCTGCCAAGAACGAGCGCCGTGAGATATGCTGTCTGTGGTTAAGCACAGATGCCCAGTGCTGTTGTGCCTGTGGGTAGGGTGCACGGGGATAGTGAAGACCAGCAAGAGCTTTCAGGGCTGGCCCCTTCCTTGTGGGAGAAGGAGCCGGACGTTTGCCTTTTCGGAAAGAGGCTCTGCCAAGAACGAGCGCCGTGAGATATGCCGTCTGTGGTTAAGCACAGATGCCCAGTGCTGTTGTGCCTGTGGATAGGGTGCACGGGGACAGTGAAGACCAGCAAGAGCTTTCAGGGCTGGCCCCTTCCTTGTGGGAGAAGGAGCCGGACGTTTGCCTTTTCGGAAAGAGGCTCTGCCGAGAGCGAACGCAGTGAGATGCTGAGTCTCTGGGAAAGCACAGATGCCCAGTGCTGCTGTGCCTGTGGGTAGGGTGCACGGGGCCAGTGAAGACCAGCAAGAGCTTTCAGGGCTGGCCCCTTCCTTGTGGGAGAAGGAGCCGGACGTTTGCCTTTTCGGAAAGAGGCTCTGCCGAGAACGAGCGCCGTGAGATATGCCGTCTGTGGTTAAGCACAGATGCCCAGTGCTGTTGTGCCTATTCATAGGTTGCACGGGGCCAGTGAAGACCAGCAAGAGCTTTCAGGGCTGGCCCCTTCCTTGTGGGAGAAGGAGCCGGACGTTTGCCTTTTCGGAAAGAGGCTCTGCCGAGAACGAGCGCCGTGAGATATGCCGTCTGTGGTTAAGCACAGATGCCCAGTGCTGTTGTGCCTGTGGGTAGGGTGCACGGGGCCAGTGAAGACCAGCAAGAGCTTTCAGGGCTGGCCCCTTCCTTGTGGGAGAAGGAGCCGGACGTTTGCCTTTTCGGAAAGAGGCTCTGCTGAGAACGAGCGCCGTGAGATATGCCGTCTGTGGTTAAGGACAGATGCCCAGTGCTGTTGTGCCTGTGGATAGGGTGCACGGGGACAATGAAGACCAGCAAGAGCTTTCAGGGCTGGCCCCTTCCTTGTGGGAGAAGGAGCCGGACGTTTGCCTTTTCGGAAAGAGGCTCTGCCGAGAACGAGCGCCGTGAGATGCTGAGTCTCTGGGAAAGCACAGATGCCCAGTGCTGTTGTGCCTGTGGGTAGCGTGCACGGGGATAGTGAAGACCAGCAAGAGCTTTCAGGGCTGGCCCCTTCCTTGTGGGAGAAGGAGCCAGACGTTTGCCTTTTCGGAAAGAGGCTCTGCCGAGAACGAGCGCCGTGAGATATGCCGTCTGTGGTTAAGCACAGATGCCCATTGCTGTTGTGCCTGTGGGTAGGGTGCACGGGGCCAGTGAAGACCAGCAAGAGCTTTCAGGGCTGGCCCCTTCCTTGTGGGAGAAGGAGCCGGACGTTTGCCTTTTCGGAAAGAGGCTCTGCCGAGAACGAGCGCCGTGAGATATGCCGTCTGTGGTTAAGCACAGATGCCCAGTGCTGTTGTGCCTGTGGGTAGGGTGCACGGGGCCAGTGAAGACCAGCAAGAGCTTTCAGGGCTGGCCCCTTCCTTGTGGGAGAAGGAGCCGGACGTTTGCCTTTTCAGAAAGAGGCTCTGCCGAGAACGAGCGCCGTGAGATGCTGAGTCTCTGGGAAAGCACAGATGCCCAGTGCTGTTGTGCCTATTCATAGGGTGCACGGGGACAGTGAAGACCAGCAAGAGCTTTCAGGGCTGGCCCCTTCCTTGTGGGAGAAGGAGGCGGACGTTTGCCTTTTCGGAAAGAGGCTCTGCCAAGAACGAGCGCCGTGAGATATGCTGTCTGTGGTTAAGCACAGATGCCCAGTGCTGTTGTGCCTGTGGGTAGGGTGCACGGGGATAGTGAAGACCAGCAAGAGCTTTCAGGGCTGGCCCCTTCCTTGTGGGAGAAGGAGCCGGACGTTTGCCTTTTCGGAAAGAGGCTCTGCCGAGAACGAGCGCCGTGAGATGCTGATTCTCTGGGAAAGCACAGATGCCCAGTGCTGTTGTGCCTGTGGGTAGGGTGCACGGGGCCAGTGAAGACCAGCAAGAGCTTTCAGGGCTGGCCCCTTCCTTGTGGGAGAAGGAGCCGGACGTTTGCCTTTTCGGAAAGAGGCTCTGCCGAGAACGAGCGCCGTGAGATATGCCGTCTGTGGTTAAGCACAGATGCCCAGTGCTGTTGTGCCTGTGGGTAGGGTGCACGGGGACAGTGAAGACCAGCAAGAGCTTTCAGGGCTGGCCCCTTCCTTGTGGGAGAAGGAGCCGGACGTTTGCCTTTTCGGAAAGAGGCTCTGCCGAGAACGAGCGCCGTGAGATATGCCGTCTGTGGTTAAGCACAGATGCCCAGTGCTGTTGTGCCTGTGGATAGGGTGCACGGGGCCAGTGAAGACCAGCAAGAGCTTTCAGGGCTGGCCCCTTCCTTGTGGGAGAAGGAGCCGGACGTTTGCCTTTTCGGAAAGAGGCTCTGCCGAGAGCGAACGCAGTGAGATGCTGAGTCTCTGGGAAAGCGCAGATGCCCAGTGCTGTTGAGCCTGTGGGTAGCGTGCACGGGGCCAGTGAAGACCAGCAAGAGCTTTCAGGGCTGGCCCCTTCCTTGTGGGAGAAGGAGCCAGACGTTTGCCTTTTCGGAAAGAGGCTCTGCCGAGAACGAGCGCCGTGAGATATGCCGTCTGTGGTTAAGCACAGATGCCCAGTGCTGTTGTGCCTGTGGGTAGGGTGCACGGGGCCAGTGAAGACCAGCAAGAGCTTTCAGGGCTGGCCCCTTCCTTGTGGGAGAAGGAGCCGGACGTTTGCCTTTTCGGAAAGAGGCTCTGCCGAGAACGAGCGCCGTGAGATATGCCGTCTGTGGTTAAGCACAGATGCCCAGTGCTGTTGTGCCTGTGGGTAGGGTGCACGGGGAAAATGAAGACCAGCAAGAGCTTTCAGGGCTGGCCCCTTCCTTGTGGGAGAAGGAGCCGGACGTTTGCCTTTTCGGAAAGAGGCTCTGCCGAGAGCGAACGCAGTGAGATGCTGAGTCTCTGGGAAAGCACAGATGCCCAGTGCTGTTGTGCCTGTGGGTAGGGTGCACGGGGACAGTGAAGACCAGCAAGAGCTTTCAGGGCTGGCCCCTTCCTTGTGGGAGAAGGAGCCGGACGTTTGCCTTTTCGGAAAGAGGCTCTGCCGAGAACGAGCGCCGTGAGATGCTGAGTCTCTGGGAAAGCACAGATGCCCAGTGCTGTTGTGCCTATTCATAGGGTGCACGGGGCCAGTGAAGACCAGCAAGAGCTTTCAGGGCTGGCCCCTTCCTTGTGGGAGAAGGAGCCGGACGTTTGCCTTTTCGGAAAGAGGCACTGCTGAGAACGAGCGCCGTGAGATATGCCGTCTGCGGTTAAGCACAGATGCCCAGTGCTGTTGTGCCTGTGGGCAGGGTGCACGGGGACAGTGAAGACCAGCAAGAGCTTTCAGGGCTGGCCCCTTCCTTGTGGGAGAAGGAGCCGGACGTTTGCCTTTTCGGAAAGAGGCTCTGCTGAGAGCGAACGCAGTGAGATGCTGAGTCTCTGGGAAAGCACAGATGCCCAGTGCTGTTGTGCCTGTGGGTAGGGTGCACGGGGCCAGTGAAGACCAGCAAGAGCTTTCAGGGCTGGCCCCTTCCTTGTGGGAGAAGGAGCCGGACGTTTGCCTTTTCGGAAAGAGGCTCTGCCGAGAACGAGCGCCGTGAGATATGCCGTCTGTGGTTAAGCACAGATGCCCAGTGCTGTTGTGCCTGTGGGTAGGGTGCACGGGGACAGTGAAGACCAGCAAGAGCTTTCAGGGCTGGCCCCTTCCTTGTGGGAGAAGGAGCCGGACGTTTGCCTTTTCGGAAAGAGGCTCTGCCGAGAACGAGCGCCGTGAGATGCTGATTCTCTGGGAAAGCACAGATGCCCAGTGCTGTTGTGCCTGTGGGTAGGGTGCACGGGGACAGTGAAGACCAGCAAGAGCTTTCAGGGCTGGCCCCTTCCTTGTGGGAGAAGGAGCCGGACGTTTGCCTTTTCGGAAAGAGGCTCTGCCGAGAGCGAACGCAGTGAGATGCTGAGTCTCTGGGAAAGCACAGATGCCCAGTGCTGTTGTGCCTGTGGGTAGGGTGCACGGGGACAGTGAAGACCAGCAAGAGCTTTCAGGGCTGGCCCCTTCCATGTGGCAGAAGGAGCCGGACGTTTGCCTTTTCGGAAAGAGGCTCTGCCGAGAACGAGCGCCGTGAGATGCTGAGTCTCTGGGAAAGCACAGATGCCCAGTGCTGTTGTGCCTATTCATAGGGTGCACGGGGCCAGTGAAGACCAGCAAGAGCTTTCAGGGCTGGCCCCTTCCTTGTGGGAGAAGGAGCCGGACGTTTGCCTTTTCGGAAAGAGGCTCTGCCGAGAACGAGCGCCGTGTGATATGCCGTCTGTGGTTAAGGACAGATGCCCAGTGCTGTTGTGCCTATGCATAGGGTGCACGGGGCCAGTGAAGACCAGCAAGAGCTTTCAGGGCTGGCCCCTTCCTTGTGGGAGAAGGAGCCGGATGTTTGCCTTTTCGGAAAGAGGCTCTGCTGAGAACGAGCGCCGTGAGATATGCCGTCTGTGGTTAAGCACAGATGCCCAGTGCTGTTGTGCCTGTGGATAGGGTGCACGGGGAAAATGAAGACCAGCAAGAGCTTTCAGGGCTGGCCCCTTCCTTGTGGGAGAAGGAGCCGGACGTTTGCCTTTTCGGAAAGAGGCTCTGCCGAGAGCGAACGCAGTGAGATGCTGAGTCTCTGGGAAAGCACAGATGCCCAGTGCTGCTGTGCCTGTGGGTAGGGTGCACGGGGCCAGTGAAGACCAGCAAGAGCTTTCAGGGCTGGCCCCTTCCTTGTGGGAGAAGGAGCCGGACGTTTGCCTTTTCGGAAAGAGGCTCTGCCGAGAACGAGCGCCGTGAGATATGCCGTCTGTGGTTAAGCACAGATGCCCAGTGCTGTTGTGCCTATTCATAGGGTGCACGGGGCCAGTGAAGACCAGCAAGAGCTTTCAGGGCTGGCCCCTTCCTTGTGGGAGAAGGAGCCGGACGTTTGCCTTTTCGGAAAGAGGCTCTGCCGAGAACGAGCGCCGTGAGATATGCCGTCTGTGGTTAAGCACAGATGCCCAGTGCTGTTGTGCCTATTCATAGGGTGCACGGGGACAGTGAAGACCAGCAAGAGCTTTCAGGGCTGGCCCCTTCCTTGTGGGAGAAGGAGCCGGATGTTTGCCTTTTCGGAAAGAGGCTCTGCTGAGAACGAGCGCCGTGAGATATGCCGTCTGTGGTTAAGGACAGATGCCCAGTGCTGTTGTGCCTGTGGATAGGGTGCACGGGGACAATGAAGACCAGCAAGAGCTTTCAGGGCTGGCCCCTTCCTTGTGGGAGAAGGAGCCGGACGTTTGCCTTTTCGGAAAGAGGCTCTGCCGAGAACGAGCGCCGTGAGATATGCCGTCTGTGGTTAAGCACAGATGCCCAGTGCTGTTGTGCCTGTGGATAGGGTGCACGGGGCCAGTGAAGACCAGCAAGAGCTTTCAGGGCTGGCCCCTTCCTTGTGGGAGAAGGAGCCGGACGTTTGCCTTTTCGGAAAGAGGCTCTGCCGAGAGCGAACGCAGTGAGATGCTGAGTCTCTGGGAAAGCGCAGATGCCCAGTGCTGTTGTGCCTGTGGGTAGCGTGCACGGGGATAGTGAAGACCAGCAAGAGCTTTCAGGGCTGGCCCCTTCCTTGTGGGAGAAGGAGCCGGACGTTTGCCTTTTCGGAAAGAGGCTCTGCCGAGAACGAGCGCCGTGAGATATGCCGTCTGTGGTTAAGCACAGATGCCCAGTGCTGTTGTGCCTGTGGGTAGGGTGCACGGGGACAGTGAAGACCAGCAAGAGCTTTCAGGGCTGGCCCCTTCCTTGTGGGAGAAGGAGCCAGACGTTTGCCTTTTCAGAAAGAGGCTCTGCCGAGAGCGAACGCAGTGAGATGCTGAGTCTCTGGGAAAGCACAGATGCCCAGTGCTGTTGTGCCTGTGGGTAGGGTGCACGGGGACAGTGAAGACCAGCAAGAGCTTTCAGGGCTGGCCCCTTCCATGTGGCAGAAGGAGCCGGACGTTTGCCTTTTCGGAAAGAGGCTCTGCCGAGAACGAGCGCCGTGAGATGCTGAGTCTCTGGGAAAGCACAGATGCCCAGTGCTGTTGTGCCTGTGGATAGGGTGCACGGGGACAGTGAAGACCAGCAAGAGCTTTCAGGGCTGGCCCTTCCTTGTGGGAGAAGGAGCCGGACGTTTGCCTTTTCGGAAAGAGGCACTGCTGAGAACGAGCGCCGTGAGATATGCCGTCTGCGGTTAAGCACAGATGCCCAGTGCTGTTGTGCCTGTGGGCACGGTGCACGGGGACAGTGAAGACCAGCAAGAGCTTTCAGGGCTGGCCCCTTCCTTGTGGGAGAAGGAGCCGGACGTTTGCCTTTTCGGAAAGAGGCTCTGCCGAGAGCGAACGCAGTGAGATGCTGAGTCTCTGGGAAAGCACAGATGCCCAGTGCTGTTGTGCCTGTGGGTAGGGTGCACGGGGCCAGTGAAGACCAGCAAGAGCTTTCAGGGCTGGCCCCTTCCTTGTGGGAGAAGGAGCCGGACGTTTGCCTTTTCGGAAAGAGGCTCTGCCAAGAACAAGCGCCGTGAGATATGCCGTCTGTGGTTAAGCACAGATGCCCAGTGCTGTTGTGCCTGTGGGTAGGGTGCACGGGGACAGTGAAGACCAGCAAGAGCTTTCAGTGCTGGCCCCTTCCTTGTGGGAGAAGGAGCCGGACGTTTGCCTTTTCGGAAAGAGGCTCTGCCGAGAACGAGTGCCGTGAGATGCTGATTCTCTGGGAAAGCACAGATGCCCAGTGCTGTTGTGCCTGTGGGTAGGGTGCACGGGGCCAGTGAAGACCAGCAAGAGCTTTCAGGGCTGGCCCCTTCCTTGTGGGAGAAGGAGCCGGACGTTTGCCTTTTCGGAAAGAGGCTCTGCCAAGAACGAGCGCCGTGAGATATGCCGTCTGTGGTTAAGCACAGATGCCCAGTGCTGTTGTGCCTGTGGGTAGGGTGCACGGGGACAGTGAAGACCAGCAAGAGCTTTCAGGGCTGGCCCCTTCCTTGTGGGAGAAGGAGCCGGACGTTTGCCTTTTCGGAAAGAGGCTCTGCCGAGAACGAGCGCCGTGAGATATGCCGTCTGTGGTTAAGCACAGATGCCCTGTGCTGTTGTGCCTATTCATAGGGTGCACGGGGCCAGTGAAGACCAGCAAGAGCTTTCAGGGCTGGCCCCTTCCTTGTGGGAGAAGGAGCCGGACGTTTGCCTTTTCGGAAAGAGGCTCTGCCGAGAACGAGCGCCGTGAGATATGCCGTCTGTGGTTAAGCACAGATGCCCAGTGCTGTTGTGCCTGTGGGTAGGGTGCACGGGGACAGTGAAGACCAGCAAGAGCTTTCAGGGCTGGCCCCTTCCTTGTGGGAGAAGGAGCCGGACGTTTGCCTTTTCGGAAAGAGGCTCTGCCGAGAACGAGCGCCGTGAGATATGCCGTCTGTGGTTAAGCACAGATGCCCAGTGCTGTTGTGCCTATGCATAGGGTGCACGGGGCCAGTGAAGACCAGCAAGAGCTTTCAGGGCTGGCCCCTTCCTTGTGGGAGAAGGAGCCGGATGTTTGCCTTTTCGGAAAGAGGCTCTGCTGAGAACGAGCGCCGTGAGATATGCCGTCTGTGGTTAAGGACAGATGCCCAGTGCTGTTGTGCCTGTGGATAGGGTGCACGGGGAAAATGAAGACCAGCAAGAGCTTTCAGGGCTGGCCCCTTCCTTGTGGGAGAAGGAGCCGGACGTTTGCCTTTTCGGAAAGAGGCTCTGCCGAGAACGAGCGCCGTGAGATGCTGAGTCTCTGGGAAAGCACAGATGCCCAGTGCTGTTGTGCCTGTGGGTAGAGTGCACGGGGACAGTGAAGACCAGCAAGAGCTTTCAGGGCTGGCCCCTTCCTTGTGGGAGAAGGAGCCGGACGTTTGCCTTTTCGGAAAGAGGCTCTGCCGAGAACGAGCGCCGTGAGATATGCCGTCTGTGGTTAAGCACAGATGCCCAGTGCTGTTGTGCCTATTCATAGGGTGCACGGGGCCAGTGAAGACCAGCAAGAGCTTTCAGGGCTGGCCCCTTCCTTGTGGGAGAAGGAGCCGGATGTTTGCCTTTTCGGAAAGAGGCTCTGCTGAGAACGAGCGCCGTGAGATATGCCGTCTGTGGTTAAGGACAGATGCCCAGTGCTGTTGTGCCTGTGGATAGGGTGCACGGGGACAATGAAGACCAGCAAGAGCTTTCAGGGCTGGCCCCTTCCTTGTGGGAGAAGGAGCCGGACGTTTGCCTTTTCGGAAAGAGGCTCTGCCGAGAACGAGCGCCGTGAGATGCTGAGTCTCTGGGAAAGCACAGATGCCCAGTGCTGTTGTGCCTGTGGGTAGGGTGCACGGGGACAATGAAGACCAGCAAGAGCTTTCAGGGCTGGCCCCTTCCTTGTGGGAGAAGGAGCCGGACGTTTGCCTTTTCGGAAAGAGGCTCTGCCGAGAACGAGCGCAGTGAAATATGCCGTCTGTGGTTAAGCACAGATGCCCAGTGCTGTTGTGCCTGTGGGCAGGGTGCACGGGGACAGTGAAGACCAGCAAGAGCTTTCAGGGCTGGCCCCTTCCTTGTGGGAGAAGGAGCCGGACGTTTGCCTTTTCGGAAAGAGGCTCTGCCGAGAGCGAACGCAGTGAGATGCTGAGTCTCTGGGAAAGCGCAGATGCCCAGTGCTGTTGTGCCTGTGGGTAGCGTGCACGGGGATAGTGAAGACCAGCAAGAGCTTTCAGGGCTGGCCCCTTCCTTGTGGGAGAAGGAGCCGGACGTTTGCCTTTTCGGAAAGAGGCTCTGCCGAGAACGAGCGCCGTGAGATATGCCGTCTGTGGTTAAGCACAGATGCCCAGTGCTGTTGTGCCTGTGGGTAGGGTGCACGGGGACAGTGAAGACCAGCAAGAGCTTTCAGGGCTGGCCCCTTCCTTGTGGGAGAAGGAGCCGGACGTTTGCCTTTTCGGAAAGAGGCTCTGCCGAGAACGAGCGCCGTGAGATGCTGATTCTCTGGGAAAGCACAGATGCCCAGTGCTGTTGTGCCTGTGGGTAGGGTGCACGGGGCCAGTGAAGACCAGCAAGAGCTTTCAGGGCTGGCCCCTTCCTTGTGGGAGAAGGAGCCGGACGTTTGCCTTTTCGGAAAGAGGCTCTGCCAAGAACGAGCGCCGTGAGATATGCCGTCTGTGGTTAAGCACAGATGCCCAGTGCTGTTGTGCCTGTGGGTAGGGTGCACGGGGACAGTGAAGACCAGCAAGAGCTTTCAGGGCTGGCCCCTTCCTTGTGGGAGAAGGAGCCGGACGTTTGCCTTTTCGGAAAGAGGCTCAGCCGAGAACGAGCGACGTGAGATATGCCGTCTGTGGTTAAGCACAGATGCCCTGTGCTGTTGTGCCTATTCATAGGGTGCACGGGGCCAGTGAAGACCAGCAAGAGCTTTCAGGGCTGGCCCCTTCCTTGTGGGAGAAGGAGCCGGACGTTTGCCTTTTCGGAAAGAGGCTCTGCCGAGAACGAGCGCCGTGAGATATGCCGTCTGTGGTTAAGCACAGATGCCCAGTGCTGTTGTGCCTGTGGGTAGGGTGCACGGGGACAGTGAAGACCAGCAAGAGCTTTCAGGGCTGGCCCCTTCCTTGTGGGAGAAGGAGCCGGACGTTTGCCTTTTCGGAAAGAGGCTCTGCCGAGAACGAGCGCCGTGAGATATGCCGTCTGTGGTTAAGCACAGATGCCCAGTGCTGTTGTGCCTGTGGGTAGGGTGCACGGGGCCAGTGAAGACCAGCAAGAGCTTTCAGGGCTGGCCCCTTCCTTGTGGGAGAAGGAGCCGGATGTTTGCCTTTTCGGAAAGAGGCTCTGCTGAGAACGAGCGCCGTGAGATATGCCGTCTGTGGTTAAGGACAGATGCCCAGTGCTGTTGTGCCTGTGGATAGGGTGCACGGGGAAAATGAAGACCAGCAAGAGCTTTCAGGGCTGGCCCCTTCCTTGTGGGAGAAGGAGCCGGACGTTTGCCTTTTCGGAAAGAGGCTCTGCCGAGAACGAGCGCCGTGAGATGCTGAGTCTCTGGGAAAGCACAGATGCCCAGTGCTGTTGTGCCTGTGGGTAGAGTGCACGGGGACAGTGAAGACCAGCAAGAGCTTTCAGGGCTGGCCCCTTCCTTGTGGGAGAAGGAGCCGGACGTTTGCCTTTTCGGAAAGAGGCTCTGCCGAGAACGAGCGCCGTGAGATATGCCGTCTGTGGTTAAGCACAGATGCCCAGTGCTGTTGTGCCTGTGGTAGGGTGCACGGGGACAGTAAAGACCAGCAAGAGCTTTCAGGGCTGGCCCCTTCCTTGTGGGAGAAGGAGCCGGACGTTTGCCTTTTCGGAAAGAGGCTCTGCCGAGAGCGAACGCAGTGAGATTCTGAGTCTCTGGGAAAGCACAGATGCCCAGTGCTGTTGTGCCTGTGGGTAGGGTGCACGGGGCCAGTGAAGACCAGCAAGAGCTTTCAGGGCTGGCCCCTTCCTTGTGGGAGAAGGAGCCGGACGTTTGCCTTTTCGGAAAGAGGCTCTGCCGAGAGCGAACGCAGTGAGATGCTGAGTCTCTGGGAAAGCACAGATGCCCAGTGCTGTTGTGCCTGTGGGTAGGGTGCACGGGGACAGTGAAGACCAGCAAGAGCTTTCAGGGCTGGCCCCTTCCTTGTGGGAGAAGGAGCCGGACGTTTGCCTTTTTGGAAAGAGGCTCTGCCGAGAACGAGCGCCGTGAGATGCTGAGTCTCTGGGAAAGCACAGATGCCCAGTGCTGTTGTGCCTGTGGATAGGGTGCACGGGGCCAGTGAAGACCAGCAAGAGCTTTCAGGGCTGGCCCCTTCCTTGTGGGAGAAGGAGCCGGACGTTTGCCTTTTCGGAAAGAGGCTCTGCCGAGAACGATCGCCGTGAGATATGCCGTCTGTGGTTAAGCACAGATGCCCAGTGCTGTTGTGCCTGTGGGTAGGGTGCACGGGGACAGTGAAGACCAGCAAGAGCTTTCAGGGCTGGCCCCTTCCTTGTGGGAGAAGGAGCCGGACGTTTGCCTTTTCGGAAAGAGGCTCTGCCGAGAGCGAACGCAGTGAGATGCTGAGTCTCTGGGAAAGCACAGATGCCCAGTGCTGTTGTGCCTGTGGGTAGGGTGCACGGGGACAGTGAAGACCAGGAAGAGCTTTCAGGGCTGGCCCCTTCCTTGTGGGAGAAGGAGCCGGACGTTTGCCTTTTCGGAAAGAGGCTCTGCCGAGAGCGAACGCCGTGAGATATGCCGTCTGTGGTTAAGCACAGATGCCCAGTGCTGTTGTGCCTGTGGGTAGGGTGCACGGGGACAGTGAAGACCAGCAAGAGCTTTCAGGGCTGGCCCCTTCCTTGTGGGAGAAGGAGCCGGACGTTTGCCTTTTCGGAAAGAGGCTCTGCCGAGAACGAGCGCCGTGAGATGCTGAGTCTCTGGGAAAGCACAGATGCCCAGTGCTGTTGTGCCTGTGGATAGGGTGCACGGGGCCAGTGAAGACCAGCAAGAGCTTTCAGGGCTGGCCCCTTCCTTGTGGGAGAAGGAGCCGGACGTTTGCCTTTTCGGAAAGAGGCTCTGCCGAGAACAAGCGCCGTGAGATATGCCGTCTGTGGTTAAGCACAGATGCCCATTGCTGTTGTGCCTATTCATAGGGTGCACGGGGCCAGTGAAGACCAGCAAGAGCTTTCAGGGCTGGCCCCTTCCTTGTGGGAGAAGGAGCCGGACGTTTGCCTTTTCGGAAAGAGGCTCTGCCGAGAGCGAACGCCGTGAGATATGCCGTCTGTGGTTAAGCACAGATGCCCAGTGCTGTTGTGCCTGTGGGTAGGGTGCACGGGGATAGTGAAGACCAGCAAGAGCTTTCAGGGCTGGCCCCTTCCTTGTGGGAGAAGGAGCCGGACGTTTGCCTTTTCGGAAAGAGGCTCTGCCGAGAACGAGCGCCGTGAGATGCTGATTCTCTGGGAAAGCACAGATGCCCAGTGCTGTTGTGCCTATTCATAGGGTGCACGGGGCCAGCGAAGACCAGCAAGAGCTTTCAGGGCTGGCCCCTTCCTTGTGGGAGAAGGAGCCGGACGTTTGCCTTTTCGGAAAGAGGCTCTGCTGAGAGCGAACGCAGTGAGATGCTGAGTCTCTGGGAAAGCACAGATGCCCAGTGCTGTTGTGCCTGTGGGTAGGGTGCACGGGGACAGTGAAGACCAGCAAGAGCTTTCAGGGCTGGCCCCTTCCTTGTGGGAGAAGGAGCCGGACGTTTGCCTTTTTGGAAGGATGCTCTGCCGAGAACGAGCGCCGTGAGATGCTGAGTCTCTGGGAAAGCACAGATGCCCAGTGCTGTTGTGCCTGTGGGTAGGGTGCACGGGGCCAGTGAAGACCAGCAAGAGCTTTCAGGGCTGGCCCCTTCCTTGTGGGAGAAGGAGCCGGACGTTTGCCTTTTCGGAAAGAGGCTCTGCCGAGAACGAGCGCCGTGAGATATGCCGTCTGTGGTTAAGGACAGATGCCCAGTGCTGTTGTGCCTGTGGGTAGGGTGCACGGGGACAGTGAAGACCAGCAAGAGCTTTCAGGGCTGGCCCCTTCCTTGTGGGAGAAGGAGCCGGACGTTTGCCTTTTTGGAAAGAGGCTCAGCCGAGAACGAGCGCCGTGAGATGCTGAGTCTCTGGGAAAGCACAGATGCCCAGTGCTGTTGTGCCTGTGGGTAGGGTGCACGGGGCCAGTGAAGACCAGCAAGAGCTTTCAGGGCT
The DNA here is from genome assembly GCF_947461875.1 of Haliaeetus albicilla. Classification (NCBI taxonomy): domain Eukaryota; kingdom Metazoa; phylum Chordata; class Aves; order Accipitriformes; family Accipitridae; genus Haliaeetus; species Haliaeetus albicilla. Next base: position 9,369,919 of record NC_091498.1, read on the forward strand.
GGCCCCTTCCTTGTGGGAGAAGGAGCCGGACGTTTGCCTTTTCGGAAAGAGGCACTGCTGAGAACGAGCGCCGTGAGATATGCCGTCTGCGGTTAAGCACAGATGCCCAGTGCTGTTGTGCCTGTGGGCAGGGTGCACGGGGACAGTGAAGACCAGGAAGAGCTTTCAGGGCTGGCCCCTTCCTTGTGGGAGAAGGAGCCGGACGTTTGCCTTTTCGGAAAGAGGCTCTGCCGAGAACGAGCGCCGTGAGATATGCCGTCTGTGGTTAAGCACAGATGCCCAGTGCTGTTGTGCCTGTGGGTAGGGTGCACGGGGACAGTGAAGACCAGCAAGAGCTTTCAGGGCTGGCCCTTTCCATGTGGCAGAAGGAGCCGGACGTTTGCCTTTTCGGAAAGAGGCTCTGCCGAGAACGAGCGCCGTGAGATATGCCGTCTGTGGTTAACGACAGATGCCCAGTGCAGTTGTGCCTGTGGGTAGGGTGCACGGGGCCAGTGAAGACCAGCAAGAGCTTTCAGGGCTGGCCCCTTCCTTGTGGGAGAAGGAGCCGGACGTTTGCCTTTTCGGAAAGAGGCTCTGCCGAGAACGAGCGCCGTGAGATATGCCGTCTGTGGTTAAGCACAGATGCCCAGTGCTGTTGTGCCTGTGGGTAGGGTGCACGGGGCCAGTGAAGACCAGCAAGAGCTTTCAGGGCTGGCCCCTTCCTTGTGGGAGAAGGAGCCGGACGTTTGCCTTTTCGGAAAGAGGCTCTGCCGAGAACGAGCGCCGTGAGATATGCCGTCTGTGGTTAAGCACAGATGCCCAGTGCTGTTGTGCCTGTGGATAGGGTGCACGGGGCCAGTGAAGACCAGCAAGAGCTTTCAGGGCTGGCCCCTTCCTTGTGGGAGAAGGAGCCGGACGTTTGCCTTTTCGGAAAGAGGCTCTGCCGAGAACGAGCGCCGTGAGATATGCCGTCTGTGGTTAAGCACAGATGCCCAGTGCTGTTGTGCCTGTGGATAGGGTGCACGGGGCCAGTGAAGACCAGCAAGAGCTTTCAGTGCTGGCCCCTTCCTTCTGGGAGAAGGAGCCGGACGTTTGCCTTTTCGGAAAGAGGCTCTGCCGAGAACGAGCGCCGTGAGATATGCCGTCTGTGGTTAAGCACAGATGCCCAGTGCTGTTGTGCCTGTGGGTAGGGTGCACGGGGCCAGTGAAGACCAGCAAGAGCTTTCAGGGCTGGCCCCTTCCTTGTGGGAGAAGGAGCCGGACGTTTGCCTTTTCGGAAAGAGGCTCTGCCGAGAACGAGCGCCGTGAGATATGCCGTCTGTGGTTAAGGACAGATGCCCAGGGCTGTTGTGCCTGTGGGTAGGGTGCACGGGGACAGTGAAGACCAGCAAGAGCTTTCAGGGCTGGCCCCTTCCTTGTGGGAGAAGGAGCCGGACGTTTGCCTTTTCGGAAAGAGGCTCTGCCGAGAACGAGCGCCGTGAGATGCTGAGTCTCTGGGAAAGCACAGATGCCCAGTGCTGTTGTGCCTGTGGATAGGGTGCACGGGGACAGTGAAGACCAGCAAGAGCTTTCAGGGCTGGCCCCTTCCTTGTGGGAGAAGGAGCCAGACGTTTGCCTTTTCGGAAAGAGGCACTGCTGAGAACGAGCGCCGTGAGATATGCCGTCTGCGGTTAAGCACAGATGCCCAGTGCTGTTGTGCCTGTGGGCAGGGTGCACGGGGACAGTGAAGACCAGCAAGAGCTTTCAGGGCTGGCCCCTTCCTTGTGGGAGAAGGAGCCGGACGTTTGCCTTTTCGGAAAGAGGCTCTGCCGAGAACGAGCGCCGTGAGATATGCCGTCTGTGGTTAAGCACAGATGCCCAGTGCTGTTGTGCCTGTGGGTAGGGTGCACGGGGACAGTGAAGACCAGCAAGAGCTTTCAGGGCTGGCCCCTTCCTTGTGGGAGAAGGAGCCGGACGTTTGCCTTTTCGGAAAGAGGCTCTGCCGAGAACGAGCGCCGTGAGATATGCCGTCTGTGGTTAAGCACAGATGCCCAGTGCTGTTGTGCCTGTGGGTAGGGTGCACGGGGACAGTGAAGACCAGCAAGAGCTTTCAGGGCTGGCCCCTTCCATGTGGGAGAAGGAGCCGGACGTTTGCCTTTTCGGAAAGAGGCTCTGCCGAGAACGAGCGCCGTGAGATATGCCGTCTGTGGTTAACGACAGATGCCCAGTGCTGTTGTGCCTGTGGGTAGGGTGCACGGGGCCAGTGAAGACCAGCAAGAGCTTTCAGGGCTGGCCCCTTCCTTGTGGGAGAAGGAGCCGGACGTTTGCCTTTTCGGAAAGAGGCTCTGCCGAGAACGAGCGCCGTGAGATATGCCGTCTGTGGTTAAGCACAGATGCCCAGTGCTGTTGTGCCTGTGGGTAGGGTGCACGGGGACAGTGAAGACCAGCAAGAGCTTTCAGGGCTGGCCCCTTCCATGTGGGAGAAGGAGCCGGACGTTTGCCTTTTCGGAAAGAGGCTCTGCCGAGAACGAGCGCCGTGAGATATGCCGTCTGTGGTTAACGACAGATGCCCAGTGCTGTTGTGCCTGTGGGTAGGGTGCACGGGGCCAGTGAAGACCAGCAAGAGCTTTCAGGGCTGGCCCCTTCCTTGTGGGAGAAGGAGCCGGACGTTTGCCTTTTCGGAAAGAGGCTCTGCCGAGAACGAGCGCCGTGAGATATGCCGTCTGTGGTTAAGCACAGATGCCCAGTGCTGTTGTGCCTGTGGGTAGGGTGCACGGGGACAGTGAAGACCAGCAAGAGCTTTCAGGGCTGGCCCCTTCCTTGTGGGAGAAGGAGCCGGACGTTTGCCTTTTCGGAAAGAGGCTCTGCCGAGAACGAGCGCCGTGAGATATGCCGTCTGTGGTTAAGCACAGATGCCCAGTGCTGTTGTGCCTGTGGGTAGGGTGCACGGGGACAGTGAAGACCAGCAAGAGCTTTCAGGGCTGGCCCCTTCCTTGTGGGAGAAGGAGCCGGACGTTTGCCTTTTCGGAAAGAGGCTCTGCCGAGAGCGAACGCCGTGAGATATGCCGTCTGTGGTTAAGCACAGATGCCCAGTGCTGTTGTGCCTGTGGGTAGGGTGCACGGGGCCAGTGAAGACCAGCAAGAGCTTTCAGGGCTGGCCCCTTCCTTGTGGGAGAAGGAGCCGGACGTTTGCCTTTTCGGAAAGAGGCTCTGCCGAGAGCGAACGCCGTGAGATGCTGAGTCTCTGTGAAAGCACAGATGCCCAGTGCTGTTGTGCCTGTGGGTAGGGTGCACGGGGCCAGTGAAGACCAGCAAGAGCTTTCAGGGCTGGCCCCTTCCTTGTGGGAGAAGGAGCCGGACGTTTGCCTTTTCGGAAAGAGGCTCTGCCGAGAGCGAACGCCGTGAGATATGCCGTCTGTGGTTAAGCACAGATGCCCAGTGCTGTTGTGCCTGTGGGTAGGGTGCACGGGGACAGTGAAGACCAGCAAGAGCTTTCAGGGCTGGCCCCTTCCTTGTGGGAGAAGGAGCCGGACGTTTGCCTTTTCGGAAAGAGGCTCTGCCGAGAGCGAACGCCGTGAGATATGCCGTCTGTGGTTAAGCACAGATGCCCAGTGCTGTTGTGCCTGTGGGTAGGGTGCACGGGGCCAGTGAAGACCAGCAAGAGCTTTCAGGGCTGGCCCCTTCCTTGTGGGAGAAGGAGCCGGACGTTTGCCTTTTCGGAAAGAGGCTCTGCCGAGAACGAACGCAGTGAGATGTTGAGTCTCTGGGAAAGCACAGATGCCCAGTGCTGTTGTGCCTGTGGGTAGGGTGCACGGGGCCAGTGAAGACCAGCAAGAGCTTTCAGGGCTGGCCCCTTCCTTGTGGGAGAAGGAGCCGGACGTTTGCCTTTTCGGAAAGAGGCTCTGCCAAGAACGAGCGCCGTGAGATATGCCGTCTGTGGTTAAGCACAGATGCCCAGTGCTGTTGTGCCTGTGGGTAGGGTGCACGGGGATAGTGAAGACCAGCAAGAGCTTTCAGGGCTGGCCCCTTCCTTGTGGGAGAAGGAGCCGGACGTTTGCCTTTTCGGAAAGAGGCTCTGCCGAGAGCGAACGCCGTGAGATATGCCGTCTGTGGTTAAGCACAGATGACCAGTGCTGTTGTGCCTGTGGATAGGGTGCACGGGGCCAGTGAAGACCAGCAAGAGCTTTCAGGGCTGGCCCCTTCCTTGTGGGAGAAGGAGCCGGACGTTTGCCTTTTCGGAAAGAGGCTCTGCCGAGAACGAGCGCCGTGAGATATGCCGTCTGTGGTTAAGCACAGATGCCCAGTGCTGTTGTGCCTGTGGGTAGGGTGCACGGGGACAGTGAAGACCAGCAAGAGCTTTCAGGGCTGGCCCCTTCCTTGTGGGAGAAGGAGCCGGACGTTTGCCTTTTCGGAAAGAGGCTCTGCCGAGAACGAGCGCCGTGAGATATGCCGTCTGTGGTTAAGCACAGATGCCCAGTGCTGTTGTGCCTATTCATAGGGTGCACGGGGACAGTGAAGACCAGCAAGAGCTTTCAGGGCTGGCCCCTTCCTTGTGGGAGAAGGAGCCGGACGTTTGCCTTTTTGGAAAGAGGCTCAGCCGAGAACGAGCGCCGTGAGATATGCCGTCTGTGGTTAAGCACAGATGCCCATTGCTGTTGTGCCTGTGGGTAGGGTGCACGGGGACAGTGAAGACCAGCAAGAGCTTTCAGGGCTGGCCCCTTCCTTGTGGGAGAAGGAGCCGGATGTTTGCCTTTTCGGAAAGAGGCTCTGCCGAGAACGAGCGCCGTGAGATATGCCGTCTGTGGTTAAGCACAGATGCTCATTGCTGTTGTGCCTGTGGGTAGGGTGCACGGGGCCAGTGAAGACCAGCAAGAGCTTTCAGGGCTGGCCCCTTCCTTGTGGGAGAAGGAGCCGGACGTTTGCCTTTTCGGAAAGAGGCTCTGCCGAGAGCGAACGCAGTGAGATGCTGAGTCTGTGGGAAAGCACAGATGCCCAGTGCTGTTGTGCCTGTGGGTAGGGTGCACGGGGATAGTGAAGACCAGCAAGAGCTTTCAGGGCTGGCCCCTTCCTTGTGGGAGAAGGAGCCGGACGTTTGCCTTTTCGGAAAGAGGCTCTGCCGAGAACGAGCGCCGTGAGATATGCCGTCTGTGGTTAAGCACAGATGCCCAGTGCTGTTGTGCCTATTCATAGGGTGCACGGGGCCAGTGAAGACCAGCAAGAGCTTTCAGGGCTGGCCCCTTCCTTGTGGGAGAAGGAGCCGGACGTTTGCCTTTTCGGAAAGAGGCTCTGCCGAGAACGAGCGCCGTGAGATATGCCGTCTGTGGTTAAGCACAGATGCCCAGTGCTGTTGTGCCTGTGGGTAGGGTGCACGGGGCCAGTGAAGACCAGCAAGAGCTTTCAGGGCTGGCCCCTTCCTTGTGGGAGAAGGAGCCAGACGTTTGCCTTTTCGGAAAGAGGCTCTGCCGACATTAAGCGCCGTGAGATATGCCGTCTAAGGTTAAGCACAGATGCCCAGTGCTGTTGTGCCTGTGGGTAGGGTGCACGGGGCCAGTGAAGACCAGCAAGAGCTTTCAGGGCTGGCCCCTTCCTTGTGGGAGAAGGAGCCGGACGTTTGCCTTTTCGGAAAGAGGCTCTGCCGAGAGCGAACGCCGTGAGATATGCCGTCTGTGGTTAAGCACAGATGCCCAGTGCTGTTGTGCCTGTGGGTAGGGTGCACGGGGACAGTGAAGACCAGCAAGAGCTTTCAGGGCTGGCCCCTTCCTTGTGGGAGAAGGAGCCGGACGTTTGCCTTTTCGGAAAGAGGCTCTGCCGAGAACGAGCGCCGTGAGATATGCCGTCTGTGGTTAAGCACAGATGCCCAGTGCTGTTGTGCCTGTGGATAGGGTGCACGGGGCCAGTGAAGACCAGCAAGAGCTTTCAGGGCTGGCCCCTTCCTTGTGGGAGAAGGAGCCGGACGTTTGCCTTTTCGGAAAGAGGCTCTGCCGAGAACGAGCGCCGTGAGATATGCCGTCTGTGGTTAAGCACAGATGCCCAGTGCTGTTGTGCCTGTGGGTAGGGTGCACGGGGCCAGTGAAGACCAGCAAGAGCTTTCAGGGCTGGCCCCTTCCTTGTGGGAGAAGGAGCCGGACGTTTGCCTTTTCGGAAAGAGGCTCTGCCGAGAACGAGCGCCGTGAGATATGCCGTCTGTGGTTAAGCACAGATGCCCAGTGCTGTTGTGCCTGTGGGTAGGGTGCACGGGGCCAGTGAAGACCAGCAAGAGCTTTCAGGGCTGGCCCCTTCCTTGTGGGAGAAGGAGCCGGACGTTTGCCTTTTCGGAAAGAGGCTCTGCCGAGAACGAGCGCCGTGAGATATGCCGTCTGTGGTTAAGCACAGATGCCCAGTGCTGTTGTGCCTGTGGGTAGGGTGCACGGGGCCAGTGAACACCAGCAAGAGCTTTCAGGGCTGGCCCCTTCCTTGTGGGAGAAGGAGCCGGACGTTTGCCTTTTCGGAAAGAGGCTCTGCCGAGAGCGAACGCAGTGAGATGCTGAGTCTCTGGGAAAGCACAGATGCCCAGTGCTGTTGTGCCTGTGGGTAGGGTGCACGGGGCCAGTGAAGACCAGCAAGAGCTTTCAGGGCTGGCCCCTTCCTTGTGGGAGAAGGAGCCGGACGTTTGCCTTTTCGGAAAGAGGCTCTGCCGAGAACGAGCGCCGTGAGATGCTGAGTCTCTGGGAAAGCACAGATGCCCAGTGCTGTTGTGCCTATTCATAGGGTGCACGGGGCCAGTGAAGACCAGCAAGAGCTTTCAGGGCTGGCCCCTTCCTTGTGGGAGAAGGAGCCGGACGTTTGCCTTTTCGGAAAGAGGCTCTGCCGAGAACGAGCGCCGTGAGATATGCCGTCTGTGGTTAAGGACAGATGCCCAGTGCTGTTGTGCCTGTGGGTAGGGTGCACGGGGACAGTGAAGACCAGCAAGAGCTTTCAGGGCTGGCCCCTTCCTTGTGGGAGAAGGAGCCGGACGTTTGCCTTTTCGGAAAGAGGCTCTGCCGAGAACGAACGCAGTGAGATGCTGAGTCTCTGGGAAAGCACAGATGCCCAGTGCTGTTGTGCCTGTGGGTAGGGTGCACGGGGCCAGTGAAGACCAGCAAGAGCTTTCAGGGCTGGCCCCTTCCTTGTGGGAGAAGGAGCCGGACGTTTGCCTTTTCGGAAAGAGGCTCTGCCGAGAACGAGCGCCGTGAGATATGCCGTCTGTGGTTAAGCACAGATGCCCAGTGCTGTTGTGCCTTTGGGTAGGGTGCACGGGGCCAGTGAAGACCAGCAAGAGCTTTCAGGGCTGGCCCCTTCCTTGTGGGAGAAGGAGCCGGACGTTTGCCTTTTTGGAAGGATGCTCTGCAAAGAACGAGCGCCGTGAGATGCTGAGTCTCTGGGAAAGCACATATGCCCAGTGCTGTTGTGCCTGTGGATAGGGTGCACGGGGACAGTGAAGACCAGCAAGAGCTTTCAGGGCTGGCCCCTTCCTTGTGGGAGAAGGAGCCGGACGTTTGCCTTTTCGGAAAGAGGCTCTGCCGAGAGCGAACGCCGTGAGATATGCCGTCTGTGGTTAAGCACAGATGCCCAGTGCTGTTGTGCCTGTGGGTAGGGTGCACGGGGACAGTGAAGACCAGCAAGAGCTTTCAGGGCTGGCCCCTTCCTTGTGGGAGAAGGAGCCGGACGTTTGCCTTTTCGGAAAGAGGCTCTGCCGAGAACGAGCGCCGTGAGATATGCCGTCTGTGGTTAAGCACAGATGCCCAGTGCTGTTGTGCCTGTGGATAGGGTGCACGGGGCCAGTGAAGACCAGCAAGAGCTTTCAGGGCTGGCCCCTTCCTTGTGGGAGAAGGAGCCGGACGTTTGCCTTTTCGGAAAGAGGCTCTGCCGAGAGCGAACGCAGTGAGATGCTGAGTCTCTGGGAAAGCACAGATGCCCAGTGCTGTTGTGCCTGTGGGTAGGGTGCACGGGGCCAGTGAAGACCAGCAAGAGCTTTCAGGGCTGGCCCCTTCCTTGTGGGAGAAGGAGCCGGACGTTTGCCTTTTTGGAAGGATGCTCTGCCGAGAACGAGCGCCGTGAGATGCTGAGTCTCTGGGAAAGCACAGATGCCCAGTGCTGTTGTGCCTGTGGATAGGGTGCACGGGGCCAGTGAAGACCAGCAAGAGCTTTCAGGGCTGGCCCCTTCCTTGTGGGAGAAGGAGCCGGACGTTTGCCTTTTCGGAAAGAGGCTCTGCCGAGAACGAGCGCCGTGAGATATGCTGTCTGTGGTTAAGGACAGATGCCCAGGGCTGTTGTGCCTGTGGGTAGGGTGCACGGGGACAGTGAAGACCAGCAAGAGCTTTCAGGGCTGGCCCCTTCCTTGTGGGAGAAGGAGCCGGACGTTTGCCTTTTCGGAAAGAGGCTCTGCCGAGAACGAGCGCCGTGAGATGCTGAGTCTCTGGGAAAGCACAGATGCCCAGTGCTGTTGTGCCTGTGGGTAGGGTGCACGGGGCCAGTGAAGACCAGCAAGAGCTTTCAGGGCTGGCCCCTTCCTTGTGGGAGAAGGAGCCAGACGTTTGCCTTTTCGGAAAGAGGCACTGCTGAGAACGAGCGCCGTGAGATATGCCGTCTGTGGTTAAGCACAGATGCCCAGTGCTGTTGTGCCTGTGGGCAGGGTGCACGGGGACAGTGAAGACCAGCAAGAGCTTTCAGGGCTGGCCCCTTCCTTGTGGGAGAAGGAGCCGGACGTTTGCCTTTTCGGAAAGAGGCTCTGCCGAGAACGAGCGCCGTGAGATATGCCGTCTGTGGTTAAGCACAGATGCCCAGTGCTGTTGTGCCTGTGGGTAGGGTGCACGGGGCCAGTGAAGACCAGCAAGAGCTTTCAGGGCTGGCCCCTTCCTTGTGGGAGAAGGAGCTGGACGTTTGCCTTTTCGGAAAGAGGCTCTGCCGAGAACGAGCGCCGTGAGATATGCCGTCTGTGGTTAACGACAGATGCCCAGTGCTGTTGTGCCTGTGGGTAGGGTGCACGGGGCCAGTGAAGACCAGCAAGAGCTTTCAGGGCTGGCCCCTTCCTTGTGGGAGAAGGAGCCGGACGTTTGCCTTTTCGGAAAGAGGCTCTGCCGAGAACGAGCGCCGTGAGATATGCCGTCTGTGGTTAAGCACAGATGCCCAGTGCTGTTGTGCCTGTGGGTAGGGTGCACGGGGACAGTGAAGACCAGCAAGAGCTTTCAGGGCTGGCCCCTTCCATGTGGGAGAAGGAGCCGGACGTTTGCCTTTTCGGAAAGAGGCTCTGCCGAGAACGAGCGCCGTGAGATATGCCGTCTGTGGTTAACGACAGATGCCCAGTGCTGTTGTGCCTGTGGGTAGGGTGCACGGGGCCAGTGAAGACCAGCAAGAGCTTTCAGGGCTGGCCCCTTCCTTGTGGGAGAAGGAGCCGGACGTTTGCCTTTTCGGAAAGAGGCTCTGCCGAGAACGAGCGCCGTGAGATATGCCGTCTGTGGTTAAGCACAGATGCCCATTGCTGTTGTGCCTGTGGGTAGGGTGCACGGGGCCAGTGAAGACCAGCAAGAGCTTTCAGGGCTGGCCCCTTCCTTGTGGGAGAAGGAGCCGGACGTTTGCCTTTTCGGAAAGAGGCTCTGCCGAGAACGAGCGCCGTGAGATATGCCGTCTGTGGTTAAGCACAGATGCCCAGTGCTGTTGTGCCTGTGGGTAGGGTGCACGGGGCCAGTGAAGACCAGCAAGAGCTTTCAGGGCTGGCCCCTTCCTTGTGGGAGAAGGAGCCGGACGTTTGCCTTTTCGGAAAGAGGCTCTGCCGAGAGCGAACGCCGTGAGATATGCCGTCTGTGGTTAAGCACAGATGCCCAGTGCTGTTGTGCCTGTGGGTAGGGTGCACGGGGACAGTGAAGACCAGCAAGAGCTTTCAGGGCTGGCCCCTTCCTTGTGGGAGAAGGAGCCGGACGTTTGCCTTTTCGGAAAGAGGCTCTGCCGAGAGCGAACGCCGTGAGATGCTGAGTCTCTGTGAAAGCACAGATGCCCAGTGCTGTTGTGCCTGTGGGTAGGGTGCACGGGGCCAGTGAAGACCAGCAAGAGCTTTCAGGGCTGGCCCCTTCCTTGTGGGAGAAGGAGCCGGACGTTTGCCTTTTCGGAAAGAGGCTCTGCCGAGAGCGAACGCCGTGAGATATGCCGTCTGTGGTTAAGCACAGATGCCCAGTGCTGTTGTGCCTGTGGGTAGGGTGCACGGGGACAGTGAAGACCAGCAAGAGCTTTCAGGGCTGGCCCCTTCCTTGTGGGAGAAGGAGCCGGACGTTTGCCTTTTCGGAAAGAGGCTCTGCCGAGAGCGAACGCCGTGAGATATGCCGTCTGTGGTTAAGCACAGATGCCCAGTGCTGTTGTGCCTGTGGGTAGGGTGCACAGGGCCAGTGAAGACCAGCAAGAGCTTTCAGGGCTGGCCCCTTCCTTGTGGGAGAAGGAGCCGGACGTTTGCCTTTTCGGAAAGAGGCTCTGCCGAGAACGAACGCAGTGAGATGCTGAGTCTCTGGGAAAGCACAGATGCCCAGTGCTGTTGTGCCTGTGGGTAGGGTGCACGGGGCCAGTGAAGACCAGCAAGAGCTTTCAGGGCTGGCCCCTTCCTTGTGGGAGAAGGAGCCGGACGTTTGCCTTTTCGGAAAGAGGCTCTGCCGAGAACGAGCGCCGTGAGATATGCCGTCTGTGGTTAAGCACAGATGCCCAGTGCTGTTGTGCCTGTGGGTAGGGTGCACGGGGATAGTGAAGACCAGCAAGAGCTTTCAGGGCTGGCCCCTTCCTTGTGGGAGAAGGAGCCGGACGTTTGCCTTTTCGGAAAGAGGCTCTGCCGAGAGCGAACGCCGTGAGATATGCCGTCTGTGGTTAAGCACAGATGCCCAGTGCTGTTGTGCCTGTGGATAGGGTGCACGGGGACAGTGAAGACCAGCAAGAGCTTTCAGGGCTGGCCCCTTCCTTGTGGGAGAAGGAGCCGGACGTTTGCCTTTTCGGAAAGAGGCTCTGCCGAGAACGAGCGCCGTGAGATATGCTGTCTGTGGTTAAGGACAGATGCCCAGGGCTGTTGTGCCTGTGGGTAGGGTGCACGGGGACAGTGAAGACCAGCAAGAGCTTTCAGGGCTGGCCCCTTCCTTGTGGGAGAAGGAGCCGGACGTTTGCCTTTTCGGAAAGAGGCTCTGCCGAGAACGAGCGCCGTGAGATGCTGAGTCTCTGGGAAAGCACAGATGCCCAGTGCTGTTGTGCCTGTGGGTAGGGTGCACGGGGACAGTGAAGACCAGCAAGAGCTTTCAGGGCTGGCCCCTTCCTTGTGGGAGAAGGAGCCAGACGTTTGCCTTTTCGGAAAGAGGCACTGCTGAGAACGAGCGCCGTGAGATATGCCGTCTGCGGTTAAGCACAGATGCCCAGTGCTGTTGTGCCTGTGGGCAGGGTGCACGGGGACAGTGAAGACCAGCAAGAGCTTTCAGGGCTGGCCCCTTCCTTGTGGGAGAAGGAGCCGGACGTTTGCCTTTTCGGAAAGAGGCTCTGCCGAGAACGAGCGCCGTGAGATATGCCGTCTGTGGTTAAGCACAGATGCCCAGTGCTGTTGTGCCTGTGGGTAGGGTGCACGGGGCCAGTGAAGACCAGCAAGAGCTTTCAGGGCTGGCCCCTTCCTTGTGGGAGAAGGAGCTGGACGTTTGCCTTTTCGGAAAGAGGCTCTGCCGAGAACGAGCGCCGTGAGATATGCCGTCTGTGGTTAACGACAGATGCCCAGTGCTGTTGTGCCTGTGGGTAGGGTGCACGGGGCCAGTGAAGACCAGCAAGAGCTTTCAGGGCTGGCCCCTTCCTTGTGGGAGAAGGAGCCGGACGTTTGCCTTTTCGGAAAGAGGCTCTGCCGAGAACGAGCGCCGTGAGATATGCCGTCTGTGGTTAAGCACAGATGCCCATTGCTGTTGTGCCTGTGGGTAGGGTGCACGGGGCCAGTGAAGACCAGCAAGAGCTTTCAGGGCTGGCCCCTTCCTTGTGGGAGAAGGAGCCGGACGTTTGCCTTTTCGGAAAGAGGCTCTGCCGAGAACGAGCGCCGTGAGATATGCCGTCTGTGGTTAAGCACAGATGCCCATTGCTGTTGTGCCTGTGGGTAGGGTGCACGGGGCCAGTGAAGACCAGCAAGAGCTTTCAGGGCTGGCCCCTTCCTTGTGGGAGAAGGAGCCGGACGTTTGCCTTTTCGGAAAGAGGCTCTGCCGAGAACGAGCGCCGTGAGATATGCCGTCTGTGGTTAAGCACAGATGCCCATTGCTGTTGTGCCTGTGGGTAGGGTGCACGGGGCCAGTGAAGACCAGCAAGAGCTTTCAGGGCTGGCCCCTTCCTTGTGGGAGAAGGAGCCGGACGTTTGCCTTTTCGGAAAGAGGCTCTGCCGAGAACGAGCGCCGTGAGATATGCCGTCTGTGGTTAAGCACAGATGCCCAGTGCTGTTGTGCCTGTGGGTAGGGTGCACGGGGCCAGTGAAGACCAGCAAGAGCTTTCAGGGCTGGCCCCTTCCTTGTGGGAGAAGGAGCCGGACGTTTGCCTTTTCGGAAAGAGGCTCTGCCGAGAGCGAACGCCGTGAGATATGCCGTCTGTGGTTAAGCACAGATGCCCAGTGCTGTTGTGCCTGTGGGTAGGGTGCACGGGGACAGTGAAGACCAGCAAGAGCTTTCAGGGCTGGCCCCTTCCTTGTGGGAGAAGGAGCCGGACGTTTGCCTTTTCGGAAAGAGGCTCTGCCGAGAGCGAACGCCGTGAGATGCTGAGTCTCTGTGAAAGCACAGATGCCCAGTGCTGTTGTGCCTGTGGGTAGGGTGCACGGGGCCAGTGAAGACCAGCAAGAGCTTTCAGGGCTGGCCCCTTCCTTGTGGGAGAAGGAGCCGGACGTTTGCCTTTTCGGAAAGAGGCTCTGCCGAGAGCGAACGCCGTGAGATATGCCGTCTGTGGTTAAGCACAGATGCCCAGTGCTGTTGTGCCTGTGGGTAGGGTGCACGGGGACAGTGAAGACCAGCAAGAGCTTTCAGGGCTGGCCCCTTCCTTGTGGGAGAAGGAGCCGGACGTTTGCCTTTTCGGAAAGAGGCTCTGCCGAGAGCGAACGCCGTGAGATATGCCGTCTGTGGTTAAGCACAGATGCCCAGTGCTGTTGTGCCTGTGGGTAGGGTGCACAGGGCCAGTGAAGACCAGCAAGAGCTTTCAGGGCTGGCCCCTTCCTTGTGGGAGAAGGAGCCGGACGTTTGCCTTTTCGGAAAGAGGCTCTGCCGAGAACGAACGCAGTGAGATGCTGAGTCTCTGGGAAAGCACAGATGCCCAGTGCTGTTGTGCCTGTGGGTAGGGTGCACGGGGCCAGTGAAGACCAGCAAGAGCTTTCAGGGCTGGCCCCTTCCTTGTGGGAGAAGGAGCCGGACGTTTGCCTTTTCGGAAAGAGGCTCTGCCGAGAACGAGCGCCGTGAGATATGCCGTCTGTGGTTAAGCACAGATGCCCAGTGCTGTTGTGCCTGTGGGTAGGGTGCACGGGGATAGTGAAGACCAGCAAGAGCTTTCAGGGCTGGCCCCTTCCTTGTGGGAGAAGGAGCCGGACGTTTGCCTTTTCGGAAAGAGGCTCTGCCGAGAGCGAACGCCGTGAGATATGCCGTCTGTGGTTAAGCACAGATGCCCAGTGCTGTTGTGCCTGTGGATAGGGTGCACGGGGCCAGTGAAGACCAGCAAGAGCTTTCAGGGCTGGCCCCTTCCTTGTGGGAGAAGGAGCCGGACGTTTGCCTTTTCGGAAAGAGGCTCTGCCGAGAACGAGCGCCGTGAGATATGCCGTCTGTGGTTAAGCACAGATGCCCAGTGCTGTTGTGCCTGTGGGTACGGTGCACGGGGACAGTGAAGACCAGCAAGAGCTTTCAGGGCTGGCCCCTTCCTTGTGGGAGAAGGAGCCGGACGTTTGCCTTTTCGGAAAGAGGCTCTGCCGAGAACGAGCGCCGTGAGATATGCCGTCTGTGGTTAAGCACAGATGCCCAGTGCTGTTGTGCCTATTCATAGGGTGCACGGGGACAGTGAAGACCAGCAAGAGCTTTCAGGGCTGGCCCCTTCCTTGTGGGAGAAGGAGCCGGACGTTTGCCTTTTTGGAAAGAGGCTCAGCCGAGAACGAGCGCCGTGAGATATGCCGTCTGTGGTTAAGCACAGATGCCCATTGCTGTTGTGCCTATGCATAGGGTGCACGGGGCCAGTGAAGACCAGCAAGAGCTTTCAGGGCTGGCCCCTTCCTTGTGGGAGAAGGAGCCGGACCTTTGCCTTTTCGGAAAGAGGCTCTGCCGAGAACGAGCGCCGTGAGATATGCCGTCTGTGGTTAAGCACAGATGCTCATTGCTGTTGTGCCTGTGGGTAGGGTGCACGGGGACAGTGAAGACCAGCAAGAGCTTTCAGGGCTGGCCCCTTCCATGTGGGAGAAGGAGCCGGACGTTTGCCTTTTCGGAAAGAGGCTCTGCCGAGAGCGAACGCAGTGAGATGCTGAGTCTGTGGGAAAGCACAGATGCCCAGTGCTGTTGTGCCTGTGGGTAGGGTGCACGGGGATAGTGAAGACCAGCAAGAGCTTTCAGGGCTGGCCCCTTCCTTGTGGGAGAAGGAGCCGGACGTTTGCCTTTTCGGAAAGAGGCTCTGCCGAGAACGAGCGCCGTGAGATATGCCGTCTGTGGTTAAGCACAGATGCCCAGTGCTGTTGTGCCTATTCATAGGGTGCACGGGGCCAGTGAAGACCAGCAAGAGCTTTCAGGGCTGGCCCCTTCCTTGTGGGAGAAGGAGCCGGACGTTTGCCTTTTCGGAAAGAGGCTCTGCCGAGAACGAGCGCCGTGAGATATGCCGTCTGTGGTTAAGCACAGATGCCCATTGCTGTTGTGCCTGTGGGTAGGGTGCACGGGGCCAGTGAAGACCAGCAAGAGCTTTCAGGGCTGGCCCCTTCCTTGTGGGAGAAGGAGCCGGACGTTTGCCTTTTCGGAAAGAGGCTCTGCCGACATTAAGCGCCGTGAGATATGCCGTCTGTGGTTAAGCACAGATGCCCAGTGCTGTTGTGCCTGTGGGTAGGGTGCACGGGGCCAGTGAAGACCAGCAAGAGCTTTCAGGGCTGGCCCCTTCCTTGTGGGAGAAGGAGCCGGACGTTTGCCTTTTCGGAAAGAGGCTCTGCCGAGAACGAGCGCCGTGAGATATGCCGTCTGTGGTTAAGCACAGATGCCCAGTGCTGTTGTGCCTGTGGGTAGGGTGCACGGGGCCAGTGAAGACCAGCAAGAGCTTTCAGGGCTGGCCCCTTCCTTGTGGGAGAAGGAGCCGGACGTTTGCCTTTTCGGAAAGAGGCTCTGCCGAGAGCGAACGCCGTGAGATATGCCGTCTGTGGTTAAGCACAGATGCCCAGTGCTGTTGTGCCTGTGGGTAGGGTGCACGGGGACAGTGAAGACCAGCAAGAGCTTTCAGGGCTGGCCCCTTCCTTGTGGGAGAAGGAGCCGGACGTTTGCCTTTTCGGAAAGAGGCTCTGCCGAGAGCGAACGCCGTGAGATGCTGAGTCTCTGTGAAAGCACAGATGCCCAGTGCTGTTGTGCCTGTGGGTAGGGTGCACGGGGCCAGTGAAGACCAGCAAGAGCTTTCAGGGCTGGCCCCTTCCTTGTGGGAGAAGGAGCCGGACGTTTGCCTTTTCGGAAAGAGGCTCTGCCGAGAGCGAACGCCGTGAGATATGCCGTCTGTGGTTAAGCACAGATGCCCAGTGCTGTTGTGCCTGTGGGTAGGGTGCACGGGGACAGTGAAGACCAGCAAGAGCTTTCAGGGCTGGCCCCTTCCTTGTGGGAGAAGGAGCCGGACGTTTGCCTTTTCGGAAAGAGGCTCTGCCGAGAGCGAACGCCGTGAGATATGCCGTCTGTGGTTAAGCACAGATGCCCAGTGCTGTTGTGCCTGTGGGTAGGGTGCACGGGGCCAGTGAAGACCAGCAAGAGCTTTCAGGGCTGGCCCCTTCCTTGTGGGAGAAGGAGCCGGACGTTTGCCTTTTCGGAAAGAGGCTCTGCCGAGAACGAACGCAGTGAGATGCTGAGTCTCTGGGAAAGCACAGATGCCCAGTGCTGTTGTGCCTGTGGGTAGGGTGCACGGGGCCAGTGAAGACCAGCAAGAGCTTTCAGGGCTGGCCCCTTCCTTGTGGGAGAAGGAGCCGGACGTTTGCCTTTTCGGAAAGAGGCTCTGCCGAGAACGAGCGCCGTGAGATATGCCGTCTGTGGTTAAGCACAGATGCCCAGTGCTGTTGTGCCTGTGGGTAGGGTGCACGGGGATAGTGAAGACCAGCAAGAGCTTTCAGGGCTGGCCCCTTCCTTGTGGGAGAAGGAGCCGGACGTTTGCCTTTTCGGAAAGAGGCTCTGCCGAGAGCGAACGCCGTGAGATATGCCGTCTGTGGTTAAGCACAGATGCCCAGTGCTGTTGTGCCTGTGGATAGGGTGCACGGGGCCAGTGAAGACCAGCAAGAGCTTTCAGGGCTGGCCCCTTCCTTGTGGGAGAAGGAGCCGGACGTTTGCCTTTTCGGAAAGAGGCTCTGCCGAGAACGAGCGCCGTGAGATATGCCGTCTGTGGTTAAGCACAGATGCCCAGTGCTGTTGTGCCTGTGGGTAGGGTGCACGGGGACAGTGAAGACCAGCAAGAGCTTTCAGGGCTGGCCCCTTCCTTGTGGGAGAAGGAGCCGGACGTTTGCCTTTTTGGAAAGAGGCTCAGCCGAGAACGAGCGCCGTGAGATATGCCGTCTGTGGTTAAGCACAGATGCCCATTGCTGTTGTGCCTATGCATAGGGTGCACGGGGCCAGTGAAGACCAGCAAGAGCTTTCAGGGCTGGCCCCTTCCTTGTGGGAGAAGGAGCCGGACGTTTGCCTTTTCGGAAAGAGGCTCTGCCGAGAACGAGCGCCGTGAGATATGCCGTCTGTGGTTAAGCACAGATGCTCATTGCTGTTGTGCCTGTGGGTAGGGTGCACGGGGACAGTGAAGACCAGCAAGAGCTTTCAGGGCTGGCCCCTTCCATGTGGGAGAAGGAGCCGGACGTTTGCCTTTTCGGAAAGAGGCTCTGCCGAGAGCGAACGCAGTGAGATGCTGAGTCTGTGGGAAAGCACAGATGCCCAGTGCTG